>NC_090347.1:52157899-52487641 GCF_035084215.1 Heptranchias perlo
AGATCCAGCTGACTGAAATTGTTAGATGAAAACCAACAAAAATTGACATGAACCACGAAAAGTTCTTGTATTTTAAGATAAAATCTTAAGCTATTAAAGAAAAAACTTATAGCTCGCTGAAATATGTTCATTTGCTGAAAACCAACAAAACCACGAAAAGTTCTTGTGTTTGAAGATAAAATCTTTTTGCATTAAAGAAGAAAGATCCAGCTGACTGAAATTGTTAGATGAAAACCAACAAAAATTGACATGAACCACGAAAAGTTCTTGTATTTTAAGATAAAATCTTAAGCTATTAAAGAAAAAACTTCTCGCTCGCTGAAAGATGTCCATTTGCTGAAATACAACAAAACCACGAAAAGTTCTTGTATTTGAAGATAAAATCTATTTGCTTTGAAGAAGAAAGATCTAGCTGACTGAAATAAGTTCATTGGATCAAAACCAACAAAAATTGACAAGAACCACGAAAAGTTCTTGTATTTTCAGATAAAATCTTCAGCTGTTAAAGAAAAAACTTCCAGCTCGCTGAAATATGTTCATTTGCTCAAATCCAACAAATCCACGAAAAGTACTTGTATTTGAGGATAAAATCTTTTTGCATGAAAGAAGAAAGATCCAGCTGACTCAAATAAGTGCATCAGATGAAAACCAACAAAAATTGACAAGAACCACGAAAAGTTCTTGCATTTTAAGATAAAATCTTAAGCTATTAAAGTAAAAACTTCCAGCTGGCTGAAATATGTTCATTTGCTGAAAACCAAGAAAACCACGAAAAGTTCTTGTATTTGAAGATAAAATCTTTTTGCATTAAAGAAAGATCCAGCTGACTGAAATAAGTTCATTGGATCAAAACCAACAAAAATTGATCAGAACAACGAAAAGTTCTTGTATTTGAAGATAAAATCTTTTTGCTTTGAAGAAGGAAGATCTTGCTGATTGAAATAAGTTAAATAGATCAAAACCAACAAAAATTGACAAGAACCACGAAAAGTTTTTGTATTTTAAGATAAAATCTTAAGCTATTAAAGAAAAAACTTCCAGCTCGCTGAAATATGTTCATTTGCTGAAAACCAAGAAAAAAAAAGTTCTTGTATTTGATGATAACATCTTTTTGCATTAAAGAAGAAAGATCTTGCTGACTGAAAAATGTTCATTAGATGAAAAACAACAAAAATTGATCAGAACCACGAAAAGATCTTGTATTTTAAGATAAAATCTTACGCTATCAAAGATAAAGCTTCTCGCTCGCTGAAATATGTTCATTTGCTGAAAACCAACAAAAACAAGAAAAGTTCTTGTATTTGAAGATGAAATCTTTTTGCATTGAATAAGAAAGATCTAGCTGACTGAAATAAGTTCATTGGATGAAAACCAACAAAAATTGACAAGAACCACGAAAAGTTCTTGTATTTTAAGATAAAATGTTAAGCTATTAAAGAAAAAATTTATAGCTCGCTGAAATATGTTCATTTGCTGAAAACCAACAAAACCACGAAAAGTTATTGTATTTGAAGATAAAATCTTTTTGCATTAAAGAAGAAAGATCCAGCTGACTGAAATTGTTAGATGAAAACCAACAAAAATTGACAAGAACCACGAAAAGTGCTTGTATTTTAAGATTAAATCTTAAGCTATTAAAGAAAAAACTTCTCGCTCGCTGAAAGATGTCCATTTGCTGAAATACAACAAAACCACGAAAAGTTCTTGTATTTGAAGATAAAATCTTTTTGCTTTGAAGAAGAAAGATCTAGCTGACTGAAATAAGTTCATTGGATCAAAACCAACAAAAATTGACAAGAACCACGAAAAGTTCTTGTATTTTAAGATAAAATCTTAAGCTATTCAAGTAAAAACTTCCAGCTCGCTGAAATATGTTCATTTGCTGAAAACCAACAAAACCACGAAAAGTTCTTGTATTTGAAGATAAAATCTTTTTGCATTTAAGAAGAATGATCCAGCTGACTGAAATAAGTTCATTGGACCGTAACCAACAAAAATTGACAAGAACCACGAAAAGTTCTTGTATTTTAAGATAAAATCTTAAGCTATTAAAGAAAAAACTTCTCGCTCGCTGAAAGATGTCCATTTGCTGAAATACAACAAAACCACGAAAAGTTCTTGTATTTGAAGATAAAATCTATTTGCTTTGAAGAAGAAAGATCAAGCTGACTGAAATAAGTTCATTGGATCAAAACCAACAAAAATTGACAAGAACCACGAAAAGTTCTTGTATCTTAAGATCAAATCTTAAGCTATTAAAGTAAAAACTTCCAGCTCGCTGAAATATGTTCATTTGCTGAAAACCAACAAAACCACGAAAAGTTCTTGTATTTGAAGATAAAATCTTTTTGCATTAAAGAAGAAAGATCCAGCTGACTGAAATAAGTTCATTGGATCAAATCCAACAAAAATTGACAAGAACCACGAAAAGTTCTTGTATTTTAAGATAAAATCTTAAGCTATTAAAGTAAAAACTTCCAGCTCGCTGAAATATGTTCATTTGCTGAAAACCAACAAAACCACTAAAAGTTCTTGTATTTGAAGATAAAATCTTTTTGCATTAAAGAAGAAAGATCCAGCTGACTGAAATTGTCAGATGAAAACCAACAAAAATTGACAAGAACCACGAAAAGTTCTTGTATTTTAAGATAAAATCTTAAGCTGTTGAAGAAAAAACTTCCAGCTCGCTGAAATATGTTCATTTGCTGAAATCCAACAAATCCAAGAAAAGTACTTTTATTTGAAGATAAAATCTTTTTGCATGAAAGAAGAAAGATCCAGCTGACTGAAATTGTTAGATGAAAACCAACAAAAATTGACAAGAACCACGAAAAGTGCTTGTATTTTAAGATATTAAAGAAAAACTTCTCGCTCGCTGAAAGATGTCCATTTGCTGAAATACAACAAAACCACGAAAAGTTCTTGTATTTGAAGATAAAATCTTTTTGCTTTGAAGAAGAAAGATCTAGCTGACTGAAATAAGTTCATTGGATCAAAACCAACAAAAATTGACAAGAACCACGAAAAGTTCTTGTATTTTAAGATAAAATCTGAAGCGATGAAAGTAAAAACTTCCAGCTCGCTGAAATATGTTCATTTGCTGAAAACCAACAAAACCACGAAAAGTTCTTGTATTTGAAGATAAAATCTTTTTGCATCAAAGAAGAAAGATCCAGCTGACTGAAATAAGTTCATTGGATCAAAACCAACAAAAATTGACAAGAACCACGAAAAGTTCTTGTATTTTAAGATAAAATCTTAAGCTATTAAAGAAAAAACTTATAGCTCGCTGAAATATGTTCATTTGCTGAAAACCAACAAAACCACGAAAAGTTCTTGTATTTGAAGATAAAATCTTTTTGCATTAAAGAAGAAAGATCCAGCTGACTGAAATTGTCAGATGAAAACCAACAAAAATTGACAAGAACCACAAAAAGTTCTTGTATTTTAAGATAAAATCTTAAGCTATTAAAGAAAAAACTTCTCGCTCGCTGAAAGATGTCCATTTGCTGAAATACAACAAAACCATGAAAAGTTCTTGTATTTGAAGATAAAATCTATTTGCTTTGAAGAAGAAAGATCTAGCTGACTGAAATAAGTTCATTGGATCAAAACCAACAAAAATTGACAAGAACCACGAAAAGTTCTTGTATTTTAAGATAAAATCTTAAGCTGTTAAAGAAAAAACTTCCAGCTCGCTGAAATATGTTCATTTGCTGAAATCCAACAAATCCAAGAAAAGTACTTGTATTTGAAGATAAAATCTTTTTGCATGAAAGAAGAAAGATCCAGCTGACTGAAATTGTTAGATGAAAACCAACAAAAATTGACAAGAACCACGAAAAGTGCTTGTATTTTAAGATAAATTCTTCAGCTATTAAAGATAAAAACTTCTCGCTCGCTGAAAGATGTCCATTTGCTGAAATACAACAAAACCACGAAAAGTTCTTGTATTTGAAGATAAAATCTTTTTGCTTTGAAGAAGAAAGATCTAGCTGACTGAAATAAGTTCATTGGATCAAAACCAACAAAAATTGACAAGAACCACGAAAAGTTCTTGTATTTTAAGATAAAATCTGAAGCGATGAAAGTAAAAACTTCCAGCTCGCTGAAATATGTTCATTTGCTGAAAACCAACAAAACCACGAAAAGTTCTTGTATTTGAAGATAAAATCTTTTTGCATCAAAGAAGAAAGATCCAGCTGACTGAAATAAGTTCATTGGATCAAAACCAACAAAAATTGACAAGAACCACGAAAAGTTCTTGTATTTTAAGATAAAATCTTAAGCTATTAAAGAAAAAACTTATAGCTCGCTGAAATATGTTCATTTGCTGAAAACCAACAAAACCACGAAAAGTTCTTGTATTTGAAGATAAAATCTTTTTGCATTAAAGAAGAAAGATCCAGCTGACTGAAATTGTTAGATGAAAACCAACAAAAATTGACAAGAACCACGAAAAGTTCTTGTATTTTAAGATAAAATCTTAAGCTATTAAAGAAAAAACTTCTCGCTCGCTGAAAGATGTCCATTTGCTGAAATACAACAAAACCACGAAAAGTTCTTGTAGTTGAAGATAAAATCTATTTGCTTTGAAGAAGAAAGATCTAGCTGACTGAAATAAGTTCATTGGATGAAAACCAACAAAAATTGACAAGAACCACGAAAAGTTCTTGTATTTTAAGATAAAATCTTAAGCTATTAAAGAAAAAACTTCTCGCTCGCTGAAAGATGTCCATTTGCTGAAATACAACAAAACCACGAAAAGTTCTTGTATTTGAAGATAAAATCTATTTGCTTTGAAGAAGAAAGATCTAGCTGACTGAAATAAGTTCATTGGATCAAAACCAACAAAAATTGACAAGAACCACGAAAAGTTCTTGTATTTGAAGATAAAATCTTAAGCTATTAAAGTAAAAACTTCCAGCTCGCTGAAATATGTTCATTTGCTGAAAACCAACAAAACCACTAAAAGTTCTTGTATTTGAAGATAAAATCTTCAGCTGTTAAAGAAAAAACTTCCAGCTCGCTGAAATATGTTCATTTGCTGAAATCCAACAAATCCACGAAAAGGACTTGTATTTGAGGATAAAATCTTTTTGCATGAAAGAAGAAAGATCCAGCTGATTCAAATAAGTGCATTAGATGAAAACCAACAAAAATTGACAAGAACCACGAAAAGTTCTTGTATTTTAAGATAAAATCTTAAGCTATTAAAGAAAAAACTTATAGCTCGCTGAAATATGTTCATTTGCTGAAAACCAACAAAACCACGAAAAGTTCTTGTATTTGAAGATAAAATCTTTTTGCATTAAAGAAGAAAGATCCAGCTGACTGAAATTGTTAGATGAAAACCAACAAAAATTGACATGAACCACGAAAAGTTCTTGTATTTTAAGATAAAATCTTAAGCTATTAAAGAAAAAACTTCTCGCTCGCTGAAAGATGTCCATTTGCTGAAATACAACAAAACCACGAAAAGTTCTTGTATTTGAAGATAAAATCTATTTGCTTTGAAGAAGAAAGATCAAGCTGACTGAAATAAGTTCATTGGATCAAAACCAACAAAAATTGACAAGAACCACGAAAAGTTCTTGTATCTTAAGATCAAATCTTAAGCTATTAAAGTAAAAACTTCCAGCTCGCTGAAATATGTTCATTTGCTGAAAACCAACAAAACCACGAAAAGTTCTTGTATTTGAAGATAAAATCTTTTTGCATTAAAGAAGAAAGATCCAGCTGACTGAAATAAGTTCATTGGATCAAATCCAACAAAAATTGACAAGAACCACGAAAAGTTCTTGTATTTTAAGATAAAATCTTAAGCTATTAAAGTAAAAACTTCCAGCTCGCTGAAATATGTTCATTTGCTGAAAACCAACAAAACCACTAAAAGTTCTTGTATTTGAAGATAAAATCTTTTTGCATTAAAGAAGAAAGATCCAGCTGACTGAAATTGTCAGATGAAAACCAACAAAAATTGACAAGAACCACGAAAAGTTCTTGTATTTTAAGATAAAATCTTAAGCTGTTGAAGAAAAAACTTCCAGCTCGCTGAAATATGTTCATTTGCTGAAATCCAACAAATCCAAGAAAAGTACTTTTATTTGAAGATAAAATCTTTTTGCATGAAAGAAGAAAGATCCAGCTGACTGAAATTGTTAGATGAAAACCAACAAAAATTGACAAGAACCACGAAAAGTGCTTGTATTTTAAGATATTAAAGAAAAACTTCTCGCTCGCTGAAAGATGTCCATTTGCTGAAATACAACAAAACCACGAAAAGTTCTTGTATTTGAAGATAAAATCTTTTTGCTTTGAAGAAGAAAGATCTAGCTGACTGAAATAAGTTCATTGGATCAAAACCAACAAAAATTGACAAGAACCACGAAAAGTTCTTGTATTTTAAGATAAAATCTGAAGCGATGAAAGTAAAAACTTCCAGCTCGCTGAAATATGTTCATTTGCTGAAAACCAACAAAACCACGAAAAGTTCTTGTATTTGAAGATAAAATCTTTTTGCATCAAAGAAGAAAGATCCAGCTGACTGAAATAAGTTCATTGGATCAAAACCAACAAAAATTGACAAGAACCACGAAAAGTTCTTGTATTTTAAGATAAAATCTTAAGCTATTAAAGAAAAAACTTATAGCTCGCTGAAATATGTTCATTTGCTGAAAACCAACAAAACCACGAAAAGTTCTTGTATTTGAAGATAAAATCTTTTTGCATTAAAGAAGAAAGATCCAGCTGACTGAAATTGTCAGATGAAAACCAACAAAAATTGACAAGAACCACAAAAAGTTCTTGTATTTTAAGATAAAATCTTAAGCTATTAAAGAAAAAACTTCTCGCTCGCTGAAAGATGTCCATTTGCTGAAATACAACAAAACCATGAAAAGTTCTTGTATTTGAAGATAAAATCTATTTGCTTTGAAGAAGAAAGATCTAGCTGACTGAAATAAGTTCATTGGATCAAAACCAACAAAAATTGACAAGAACCACGAAAAGTTCTTGTATTTTAAGATAAAATCTTAAGCTGTTAAAGAAAAAACTTCCAGCTCGCTGAAATATGTTCATTTGCTGAAATCCAACAAATCCAAGAAAAGTACTTGTATTTGAAGATAAAATCTTTTTGCATGAAAGAAGAAAGATCCAGCTGACTGAAATTGTTAGATGAAAACCAACAAAAATTGACAAGAACCACGAAAAGTGCTTGTATTTTAAGATAAATTCTTCAGCTATTAAAGATAAAAACTTCTCGCTCGCTGAAAGATGTCCATTTGCTGAAATACAACAAAACCACGAAAAGTTCTTGTATTTGAAGATAAAATCTTTTTGCTTTGAAGAAGAAAGATCTAGCTGACTGAAATAAGTTCATTGGATCAAAACCAACAAAAATTGACAAGAACCACGAAAAGTTCTTGTATTTTAAGATAAAATCTGAAGCGATGAAAGTAAAAACTTCCAGCTCGCTGAAATATGTTCATTTGCTGAAAACCAACAAAACCACGAAAAGTTCTTGTATTTGAAGATAAAATCTTTTTGCATCAAAGAAGAAAGATCCAGCTGACTGAAATAAGTTCATTGGATCAAAACCAACAAAAATTGACAAGAACCACGAAAAGTTCTTGTATTTTAAGATAAAATCTTAAGCTATTAAAGAAAAAACTTATAGCTCGCTGAAATATGTTCATTTGCTGAAAACCAACAAAACCACGAAAAGTTCTTGTATTTGAAGATAAAATCTTTTTGCATTAAAGAAGAAAGATCCAGCTGACTGAAATTGTTAGATGAAAACCAACAAAAATTGACAAGAACCACGAAAAGTTCTTGTATTTTAAGATAAAATCTTAAGCTATTAAAGAAAAAACTTCTCGCTCGCTGAAAGATGTCCATTTGCTGAAATACAACAAAACCACGAAAAGTTCTTGTAGTTGAAGATAAAATCTATTTGCTTTGAAGAAGAAAGATCTAGCTGACTGAAATAAGTTCATTGGATGAAAACCAACAAAAATTGACAAGAACCACGAAAAGTTCTTGTATTTTAAGATAAAATCTTAAGCTATTAAAGAAAAAACTTCTCGCTCGCTGAAAGATGTCCATTTGCTGAAATACAACAAAACCACGAAAAGTTCTTGTATTTGAAGATAAAATCTATTTGCTTTGAAGAAGAAAGATCTAGCTGACTGAAATAAGTTCATTGGATCAAAACCAACAAAAATTGACAAGAACCACGAAAAGTTCTTGTATTTGAAGATAAAATCTTAAGCTATTAAAGTAAAAACTTCCAGCTCGCTGAAATATGTTCATTTGCTGAAAACCAACAAAACCACTAAAAGTTCTTGTATTTGAAGATAAAATCTTCAGCTGTTAAAGAAAAAACTTCCAGCTCGCTGAAATATGTTCATTTGCTGAAATCCAACAAATCCACGAAAAGGACTTGTATTTGAGGATAAAATCTTTTTGCATGAAAGAAGAAAGATCCAGCTGATTCAAATAAGTGCATTAGATGAAAACCAACAAAAATTGACAAGAACCACGAAAAGTTCTTGTATTTTAAGATAAAATCTTAAGCTATTAAAGAAAAAACTTATAGCTCGCTGAAATATGTTCATTTGCTGAAAACCAACAAAACCACGAAAAGTTCTTGTATTTGAAGATAAAATCTTTTTGCATTAAAGAAGAAAGATCCAGCTGACTGAAATTGTTAGATGAAAACCAACAAAAATTGACATGAACCACGAAAAGTTCTTGTATTTTAAGATAAAATCTTAAGCTATTAAAGAAAAAACTTCTCGCTCGCTGAAAGATGTCCATTTGCTGAAATACAACAAAACCACGAAAAGTTCTTGTATTTGAAGATAAAATCTATTTGCTTTGAAGAAGAAAGATCTAGCTGACTGAAATAAGTTCATTGGATTAAAACCAACAAAAATTGACAAGAACCACGAAAAGTTCTTGTATTTTAAGATAAAATCTTCAGCTGTTAAAGAAAAAACTTCCAGCTCGCTGAAATATGTTCATTTGCTGAAATCCAACAAATCCACGAAAAGTACTTGTATTTGAGGATAAAATCTTTTTGCATGAAAGAAGAAAGATCCAGCTGACTCAAATAAGTGCATTAGATGAAAACCAACAAAAATTGACAAGAACCACGAAAAGTTCTTGTATTTTCAGATAAAATCTTAAGCTATTAAAGAAAAAAATTCTCGCTCGCTGAAAGATGTCCATTTGCTGAAATACAACAAAACCACGAAAAGTTCTTGTATTTGAAGATAAAATCTTTTTGCTTTGAAGAAGAAAGATCTCGCTGACTGAAATAAGTTCATTGGATCAAAACCAACAAAAATTGACAAGAACCACGAAAAGTTCTTGTATTTTAAGATAAAATCTTAAGCTATTAAAGTAAAAACTTCCAGCTCGCTGAAATATGTTCATTTGCTGAAAACCAAGAAAACCACGAAAAGTTCTTGTATTTGAAGATAAAATCTTTTTGCATTAAAGAAAGATCCAGCTGACTGAAATAAGTTCATTGGATCAAAACCAACAAAAATTGATCAGAACAACGAAAAGTTCTTGTATTTGAAGATAAAATCTTTTTGCTTTGATGAAGGAAGATCTTGCTGACTGAAATAAGTTAAATAGATCAAAACCAACAAAAATTGACAAGAACCACGAAAAGTTTTTGTATTTTAAGATAAAATCTGAAGCTATTAAAGAAAAAGCTTCCAGCTCGCTGAAATATGTTCATTTGCTGAAAACCAACAAAACCACGAAAAGTTCTTGTATTTGATGATAACATCTTTTTGCATTAAAGAAGAAAGATCTTGCTGACTGAAAAATGTTCATTAGATGAAAAACAACAAAAATTGATCAGAACCACGAAAAGATCTTGTATTTTAAGATAAAATCTTACGCTATCAAAGATAAAACTTCTCGCTTGCTGAAATATGTTCATTTGCTGAAAACCAACAAAACCACGAAAAGTTCTTGTATTTGAAGATAAAATCTTAATCTATTAAATAAAAAATTTATAGCTCGCTGAAATATGTTCATTTGCTGAAAACCAACAAAACCACGAAAAGTTCTTGTATTTGAAGATAAAATCTTTTTGCATTAAAGAAGAAAGATCCAGCTGACTGAAATTGTTAGATGAAAACCAACAAAAATTGACAAGAACCACGAAAAGTTCTTGTATTTTAAGATAAAATCTTAAGCTATTAAAGAAAAAACTGACAGCTCGCTGAAATATGTTCATTTGCTGAAATTCAACGAAACCACGAAAAGTTCTTGTATTTGAAGATAAAATCTTTTTGCATTAAAGAAAAAAGAACTAGCTGACTGAAGTAAGTTCATTAGATGAAAACCAACAAAAATTGACAAGAACCACGAAAAGTTCTTGTATTTTAAGATAAAATCTTAAGCTATTAAAGAAAAAACTGACAGCTCGCTGAAATATGTTCATTTGCTGAAATCCAACAAATCCACGAAAAGTACTTGTATTTGAGGATAAAATCTTTTTGCATGAAAGAAGAAAGATCCAGCTGATTCAAATAAGTGCATTAGATGAAAACCAACAAAAATTGACAAGAACCACGAAAAGTTCTTGTATTTTAAGATAAAATCTTAAGCTATTAAAGAAAAAACTTATAGCTCGCTGAAATATGTTCATTTGCTGAAAACCAACAAAACCACGAAAAGTTCTTGTATTTGAAGATAAAATCTTTTTGCATTAAAGAAGAAAGATCCAGCTGACTGAAATTGTTAGATGAAAACCAACAAAAATTGACATGAACCACGAAAAGTTCTTGTATTTTAAGATAAAATCTTAAGCTATTAAAGAAAAAACTTCTCGCTCGCTGAAAGATGTCCATTTGCTGAAATACAACAAAACCACAAAAAGTTCTTGTATTTGAAGATAAAATCTATTTGCTTTGAAGAAGAAAGATCTAGCTGACTGAAATAAGTTCATTGGATTAAAACCAACAAAAATTGACAAGAACCACGAAAAGTTCTTGTATTTTAAGATAAAATCTTCAGCTGTTAAAGAAAAAACTTCCAGCTCGCTGAAATATGTTCATTTGCTGAAATCCAACAAATCCACGAAAAGTACTTGTATTTGAGGATAAAATCTTTTTGCATGAAAGAAGAAAGATCCAGCTGACTCAAATAAGTGCATTAGATGAAAACCAACAAAAATTGACAAGAACCACGAAAAGTTCTTGTATTTTCAGATAAAATCTTAAGCTATTAAAGAAAAAAATTCTCGCTCGCTGAAAGATGTCCATTTGCTGAAATACAACAAAGCCACGAAAAGTTCTTGTATTTGAAGATAAAATCTTTTTGCTTTGAAGAAGAAAGATCTCGCTGACTGAAATAAGTTCATTGGATCAAAACCAACAAAAATTGACAAGAACCACGAAAAGTTCTTGTATTTTAAGATAAAATCTTAAGCTATTAAAGTAAAAACTTCCAGCTCGCTGAAATATGTTCATTTGCTGAAAACCAAGAAAACCACGAAAAGTTCTTGTATTTGAAGATAAAATCTTTTTGCATTAAAGAAAGATCCAGCTGACTGAAATAAGTTCATTGGATCAAAACCAACAAAAATTGATCAGAACAACGAAAAGTTCTTGTATTTGAAGATAAAATCTTTTTGCTTTGAAGAAGGAAGATCTTGCTGACTGAAATAAGTTAAATAGATCAAAACCAACAAAAATTGACAAGAACCACGAAAAGTTTTTGTATTTTAAGATAAAATCTGAAGCTATTAAAGAAAAAGCTTCCAGCTCGCTGAAATATGTTCATTTGCTGAAAACCAACAAAACCACGAAAAGTTCTTGTATTTGATGATAACATCTTTTTGCATTAAAGAAGAAAGATCTTGCTGACTGAAAAATGTTCATTAGATGAAAAACAACAAAAATTGATCAGAACCACGAAAAGATCTTGTATTTTAAGATAAAATCTTACGCTATCAAAGATAAAACTTCTCGCTTGCTGAAATATGTTCATTTGCTGAAAACCAACAAAACCACGAAAAGTTCTTGTATTTGAAGATAAAATCTTAATCTATTAAATAAAAAATTTATAGCTCGCTGAAATATGTTCATTTGCTGAAAACCAACAAAACCACGAAAAGTTCTTGTATTTGAAGATAAAATCTTTTTGCATTAAAGAAGAAAGATCCAGCTGACTGAAATTGTTAGATGAAAACCAACAAAAATTGACAAGAACCACGAAAAGTTCTTGTATTTTAAGATAAAATCTTAAGCTATTAAAGAAAAAACTGACAGCTCGCTGAAATATGTTCATTTGCTGAAATTCAACGAAACCACGAAAAGTTCTTGTATTTGAAGATAAAATCTTTTTGCATTAAAGAAAAAAGAAATAGCTGACTGAAGTAAGTTCATTAGATGAAAACCAACAAAAATTGACAAGAACCACGAAAAGTTCTTGTATTTTAAGATAAAATCTTTTTGCATTAAAGAAGAAAGATCCAGCTGACTGAAATTGTTAGATGAAAACCAACAAAAATTGACAAGAACCACGAAAAGTGCTTGTATTTTAAGATTAAATCTTAAGCTATTAAAGAAAAAAATTCTCGCTCGCTGAATGATGTCCATTTGCTGAAATACAACAAAACCACGAAAAGTTCTTGTATTTGAAGATAAAATCTTTTTGCTTTGAAGAAGAAAGATCCAGCTGACTGAAATAAGTTCATTGGATCAAAACCAACAAAAATTGACAAGAACCACGAAAAGTTCTTGTATTTTAAGATAAAATCTTAAGCTATTAAAGTAAAAACTTCCAGCTCGCTGAAATATGTTCATTTGCTGAAAACCAACAAAACCACGAAAAGTTCTTGTATTTGAAGATAAAATCTTTTTGCATTAAAGAAGAAAGATCCAGCTGACTGAAAATGTTAGATGAAAACCAACAAAAATTGACATGAACCACGAAAAGTTCTTGTATTTGAAGATAAAATCTTCAGCTGTTGAAGAAAAAACTTCCAGCTCGCTGAAATATGTTCATTTGCTGAAATCCAACAAATCCACAAAAAGTACTTGTATTTGAGGATAAAATCTTTTTGCATGAAAGAAGAAAGATGCAGCTGACTCAAATAAGTGCATTAGATGAAAACCAACAAAAATTGACAAGAACCACGAAAAGTTCTTGTATTTTAAGATAAAATCTTAAGCTATTAAAGAAAAAACTTATAGCTCGCTGAAATATGTTCATTTGCTGAAAACCAACAAAACCACGAAAAGTTCTTGTATTTGAAGATAAAATCTTTTTGCATTAAAGAAGAAAGATCCAGCTGACTGAAATTGTTAGATGAAAACCAACAAAAATTGACATGAACCACGAAAAGTTCTTGTATTTTAAGATAAAATCTTAAGCTATTAAAGAAAAAACTTCTCGCTCGCTGAAAGATGTCCATTTGCTGAAATACAACAAAACCACGAAAAGTTCTTGTATTTGAAGATAAAATCTATTTGCTTTGAAGAAGAAAGATCTAGCTGACTGAAATAAGTTCATTGGATCAAAACCAACAAAAATTGACAAGAACCACGAAAAGTTCTTGTATTTTCAGCTAAAATCTTCAGCTGTTAAAGAAAAAACTTCCATCTCGCTGAAATATGTTCACTTGCTGAAATCCAACAAATCCACGAAAAGTACTTGTATTTGAGGATAAAATCTTTTTGCATGAAAGAAGAAAGATCCAGCTGACTCAAATAAGTGCATTAGATGAAAGCCAACAAAAATTGACAAGAACCACGAAAAGTTCTTGTATTTTAAGATAAAATCTTAAGCTATTAAAGAAAAAACTTATAGCTCGCTGAAATATGTTCATTTGCTGAAAACCAACAAAACCACGAAAAGTTCTTGTATTTGAAGATAAAATCTTTTTGCATTGAAGAAGAAAGCTCCAGCTGACTGAAATTGTTAGATGAAAACCAACAAAAATTGACATGAACCACGAAAAGTTCTTGTATTTTAAGATAAAATCTTAAGCTATTAAAGAAAAAACTTCTCGCTCGCTGAAAGATGTCCATTTGCTGAAATACAACAAAACCACGAAAAGTTCTTGTATTTGAAGATAAAATCTATTTGCTTTGAAGAAGAAAGATCTAGCTGACTGAAATAAGTTCATTGGATGAAAACCAACAAAAATTGACAAGAACCACGAAAAGTTCTTGTATTTTAAGATAAAATCTTAAGCTATTAAAGAAAAAACTTCTCGCTCGCTGAAAGATGTCCATTTGCTGAAATACAACAAAACCACGAAAAGTTCTTGTATTTGAAGATAAAATCTATTTGCTTTGAAGAAGAAAGATCTAGCTGACTGAAATAAGTTCATTGGATCAAAACCAACAAAAATTGACAAGAACCACGAAAAGTTCTTGTATTTTCAGATAAAATCTTCAGCTGTTAAAGAAAAAACTTCCATCTCGCTGAAATATGTTCACTTGCTGAAATCCAACAAATCCACGAAAAGTACTTGTATTTGAGGATAAAATCTTTTTGCATGAAAGAAGAAAGATCCAGCTGACTCAAATAAGTGCATTAGATGAAAGCCAACAAAAATTGACAAGAACCACGAAAAGTTCTTGTATTTTAAGATAAAATCTTAAGCTATTAAAGAAAAAACTTATAGCTCGCTGAAATATGTTCATTTGCTGAAAACCAACAAAACCACGAAAAGTTCTTGTATTTGAAGATAAAATCTTTTTGCATTGAAGAAGAAAGCTCCAGCTGACTGAAATTGTTAGATGAAAACCAACAAAAATTGACATGAACCACGAAAAGTTCTTGTATTTTAAGATAAAATCTTAAGCTATTAAAGAAAAAACTTCTCGCTCGCTGAAAGATGTCCATTTGCTGAAATACAACAAAACCACGAAAAGTTCTTGTATTTGAAGATAAAATCTATTTGCTTTGAAGAAGAAAGATCTAGCTGACTGAAATAAGTTCATTGGATGAAAACCAACAAAAATTGACAAGAACCACGAAAAGTTCTTGTATTTTAAGATAAAATCTTAAGCTATTAAAGAAAAAACTTCTCGCTCGCTGAAAGATGTCCATTTGCTGAAATACAACAAAACCACGAAAAGTTCTTGTATTTGAAGATGAAATCTTTTTGCATTAAAGAAGAAAGCTCCAGCTGACTGAAATTGTTAGATGAAAACCAACAAAAATTGACATGAACCACGAAAAGTTCTTGTATTTTAAGATAAAATCTTAAGCTATTAAAGAAAAAACTTCTCGCTCGCTGAAAGATGTCCATTTGCTGAAATGCAACAAAACCACGAAAAGTTCTTGTATTTGAAGATAAAATCTTTTTGCATTAAAGAAGAAAGCTCCAGCTGACTGAAATTGTTAGATGAAAACCAACAAAAATTGACATGAACCACGAAAAGTTCTTGTATTTTAAGATAAAATCTTAAGCTATTAAAGTAAAAACTTCCAGCTCGCTGAAATATGTTCATTTGCTGAAAACCAACAAAACCACTAAAAGTTCTTGTATTTGAAGATAAAATCTTTTTGCATTAAAGAAGAAAGATCCATCTGACTGAAATAAGTTCATTGGATTAAAACCAACAAAAATTGACAAGAACCACGAAAAGTTCTTGTATTTTCAGATAAAATCTTCAGCTGTTAGAAAAAACTTCCAGCTCGCTGAAATATGTTCATTTGCTGAAATCCAACAAATCCACGAAAAGTACTTGTATTTGAGGATAAAATCTTTTTGCATGAAAGAAGAAAGATCCAGCTGACTCAAATAAGTGCATTAGATGAAAACCAACAAAAATTGACAAGAACCACGAAAAGTTCTTGTATTTTAAGTTAAAATCTTAAGCTATTAAAGAAAAAACTTATAGCTCGCTGAAATATGTTCATTTGCTGAAAACCAACAGAACCACGAAAAGTTCTTGTATTTGAAGATAAAATCGTTTTGCATTAAAGAAGAAAGATCCAGCTGACTGAAATTGTTAGATGAAAACCAACAAAAATTGACAAGAACCACGAAAAGTTCTTGTATTTTAAGATAAAATCTTAAGCTATTAAAGAAAAAACTTCTCGCTTGCTGAAAGATGTCCATTTGCTGAAATACAACAAAACCACGAAAAGTTCTTGTATTTTAAGATAAAATCTTTTTGATTAAAGAAAGATCCAGCTGACTGAAATAAGTTCATTGGATCAAAACCAACAAAAATTGATCAGAACAACGAAAAGTTCTTGTATTTGAAGATAAAATCTTTTTGCTTTGAAGAAGGAAGATCTTGCTGACTGAAATAAGTTAAATAGATCAAAACCAACAAAAATTGACAAGAACCACGAAAAGTTTTTGTATTTTAAGATAAAATCTTAAGCTATTAAAGAAAATACTTCCAGCTCGCTGAAATATGTTCATTTGCTGAAAACCAACAAAACCACGAAAAGTTCTTGTATTTGATGACAACATCTTTTTACATTAAAGAAGAAAGATCTTGCTGACTGAAAAATGTTCATCAGATGAAAAACAACAAAAATTGATCAGAACCACGAAAAGATCTTGTATTTTAAGATAAAATCTTACGCTATCAAAGATAAAACTTCTCGCTCGCTGAAATATGTTCATTTGCTGAAAACCAACAAAACCACGAAAAGTTCTTGTATTTGAAGATAAAATCTTTTTTCATTAAAGAAGAAAGATCCAGCTGACTGAAATTGTTAGATGAAACCCAACAAAAATTGACATGAACCACGAAAAGTTCTTGTATTTTAAGATAAAATCTTAAGCTATTAAAGAAAAAACTTCTCGCTCGCTGAAAGATGTCCATTTGCTGAAATGCAACAAAACCACGAAAAGTTCTTGTATTTGAAGATAAAATCTTTTTGCATTAAAGAAGAAAGCTCCAGCTGACTGAAATTGTTAGATGAAAACCAACAAAAATTGACATGAACCACGAAAAGTTCTTGTATTTTAAGATAAAATCTTAAGCTATTAAAGTAAAAACTTCCAGCTCGCTGAAATATGTTCATTTGCTGAAAACCAACAAAACCACTAAAAGTTCTTGTATTTGAAGATAAAATCTTTTTGCATTAAAGAAGAAAGATCCATCTGACTGAAATAAGTTCATTGGATTAAAACCAACAAAAATTGACAAGAACCACGAAAAGTTCTTGTATTTTCAGATAAAATCTTCAGCTGTTAGAAAAAACTTCCAGCTCGCTGAAATATGTTCATTTGCTGAAATCCAACAAATCCACGAAAAGTACTTGTATTTGAGGATAAAATCTTTTTGCATGAAAGAAGAAAGATCCAGCTGACTCAAATAAGTGCATTAGATGAAAACCAACAAAAATTGACAAGAACCACGAAAAGTTCTTGTATTTTAAGTTAAAATCTTAAGCTATTAAAGAAAAAACTTATAGCTCGCTGAAATATGTTCATTTGCTGAAAACCAACAGAACCACGAAAAGTTCTTGTATTTGAAGATAAAATCGTTTTGCATTAAAGAAGAAAGATCCAGCTGACTGAAATTGTTAGATGAAAACCAACAAAAATTGACAAGAACCACGAAAAGTTCTTGTATTTTAAGATAAAATCTTAAGCTATTAAAGAAAAAACTTCTCGCTTGCTGAAAGATGTCCATTTGCTGAAATACAACAAAACCACGAAAAGTTCTTGTATTTTAAGATAAAATCTTAAGCTATTAAAGAAAAAACTTATAGCTCGCTGAAATATGTTCATTTGCTGAAAACCAACAAAACCACGAAAAGTTCTTGTATTTGAAGATAAAATCTTTTTGATTAAAGAAAGATCCAGCTGACTGAAATAAGTTCATTGGATCAAAACCAACAAAAATTGATCAGAACAACGAAAAGTTCTTGTATTTGAAGATAAAATCTTTTTGCTTTGAAGAAGGAAGATCTTGCTGACTGAAATAAGTTAAATAGATCAAAACCAACAAAAATTGACAAGAACCACGAAAAGTTCTTGTATTTTAAGATAAAATCTTTTTGCATTAAAGAAGAAAGATCCAGCTGACTGAAATTGTTAGATGAAAACCAACAAAAATTGACAAGAACCACGAAAAGTGCTTGTATTTTAAGATTAAATCTTAAGCTATTAAAGAAAAAAATTCTCGCTCGCTGAAAGATGTCCATTTGCTGAAATACAACAAAACCACGAAAAGTTCTTGTATTTGAAGATAAAATCTTTTTGCTTTGAAGAAGAAAGATCCAGCTGACTGAAATAAGTTCATTGGATCAAAACCAACAAAAATTGACAAGAACCACGAAAAGTTCTTGTATTTTAAGATAAAATCTTAAGCTATTAAAGTAAAAACTTCCAGCTCGCTGAAATATGTTCATTTGCTGAAAACCAACAAAACCACGAAAAGTTCTTGTATTTGAAGATAAAATCTTTTTGCATTAAAGAAGAAAGATCCAGCTGACTGAAATTGTTAGATGAAAACCAACAAAAATTGACAAGAACCACGAAAAGTGCTTGTATTTTAAGATTAAATCTTAAGCTATTAAAGAAAAAAATTCTCGCTCGCTGAAAGATGTCCATTTGCTGAAATACAACAAAACCACGAAAAGTTCTTGTATTTGAAGATAAAATCTTTTTGCTTTGAAGAAGAAAGATCCAGCTGACTGAAATAAGTTCATTGGATCAAAACCAACAAAAATTGACAAGAACCACGAAAAGTTCTTGTATTTTAAGATAAAATCTTAAGCTATTAAAGTAAAAACTTCCAGCTCGCTGAAATATGTTCATTTGCTGAAAACCAACAAAACCACGAAAAGTTCTTGTATTTGAAGATAAAATCTTTTTGCATTAAAGAAGAAAGATCCAGCTGACTGAAAATGTTAGATGAAAACCAACAAAAATTGACATGAACCACGAAAAGTTCTTGTATTTGAAGATAAAATCTTCAGCTGTTGAAGAAAAAACTTCCAGCTCGCTGAAATATGTTCATTTGCTGAAATCCAACAAATCCACAAAAAGTACTTGTATTTGAGGATAAAATCTTTTTGCATGAAAGAAGAAAGATCCAGCTGACTCAAATAAGTGCATTCGATGAAAACCAACAAAAATTGACAAGAACCACGAAAAGTTCTTGTATTTTCAGATAAAATCTTAAGCTATTAAAGAAAAAAATTCTCGCTCGCTGAAAGATGTCCATTTGCTGAAATACAACAAAGCCACGAAAAGTTCTTGTATTTGAAGATAAAATCTTTTTGCTTTGAAGAAGAAAGATCTCGCTGACTGAAATAAGTTCATTGGATCAAAACCAACAAAAATTGACAAGAACCACGAAAAGTTCTTGTATTTTAAGATAAAATCTTAAGCTATTAAAGTAAAAACTTCCAGCTCGCTGAAATATGTTCATTTGCTGAAAACCAAGAAAACCACGAAAAGTTCTTGTATTTGAAGATAAAATCTTTTTGCATTAAAGAAAGATCCAGCTGACTGAAATAAGTTCATTGGATCAAAACCAACAAAAATTGATCAGAACAACGAAAAGTTCTTGTATTTGAAGATAAAATCTTTTTGCTTTGAAGAAGGAAGATCTTGCTGACTGAAATAAGTTAAATAGATCAAAACCAACAAAAATTGACAAGAACCACGAAAAGTTTTTGTATTTTAAGATAAAATCTGAAGCTATTAAAGAAAAAGCTTCCAGCTCGCTGAAATATGTTCATTTGCTGAAAACCAACAAAACCACGAAAAGTTCTTGTATTTGATGATAACATCTTTTTGCATTAAAGAAGAAAGATCTTGCTGACTGAAAAATGTTCATTAGATGAAAAACAACAAAAATTGATCAGAACCACGAAAAGATCTTGTATTTTAAGATAAAATCTTACGCTATCAAAGATAAAACTTCTCGCTTGCTGAAATATGTTCATTTGCTGAAAACCAACAAAACCACGAAAAGTTCTTGTATTTGAAGATAAAATCTTAATCTATTAAATAAAAAATTTATAGCTCGCTGAAATATGTTCATTTGCTGAAAACCAACAAAACCACGAAAAGTTCTTGTATTTGAAGATAAAATCTTTTTGCATTAAAGAAGAAAGATCCAGCTGACTGAAATTGTTAGATGAAAACCAACAAAAATTGACAAGAACCACGAAAAGTTCTTGTATTTTAAGATAAAATCTTAAGCTATTAAAGAAAAAACTGACAGCTCGCTGAAATATGTTCATTTGCTGAAATTCAACGAAACCACGAAAAGTTCTTGTATTTGAAGATAAAATCTTTTTGCATTAAAGAAAAAAGAAATAGCTGACTGAAGTAAGTTCATTAGATGAAAACCAACAAAAATTGACAAGAACCACGAAAAGTTCTTGTATTTTAAGATAAAATCTTTTTGCATTAAAGAAGAAAGATCCAGCTGACTGAAATTGTTAGATGAAAACCAACAAAAATTGACAAGAACCACGAAAAGTGCTTGTATTTTAAGATTAAATCTTAAGCTATTAAAGAAAAAAATTCTCGCTCGCTGAAAGATGTCCATTTGCTGAAATACAACAAAACCACGAAAAGTTCTTGTATTTGAAGATAAAATCTTTTTGCTTTGAAGAAGAAAGATCCAGCTGACTGAAATAAGTTCATTGGATCAAAACCAACAAAAATTGACAAGAACCACGAAAAGTTCTTGTATTTTAAGATAAAATCTTAAGCTATTAAAGTAAAAACTTCCAGCTCGCTGAAATATGTTCATTTGCTGAAAACCAACAAAACCACGAAAAGTTCTTGTATTTGAAGATAAAATCTTTTTGCATTAAAGAAGAAAGATCCAGCTGACTGAAAATGTTAGATGAAAACCAACAAAAATTGACATGAACCACGAAAAGTTCTTGTATTTGAAGATAAAATCTTCAGCTGTTGAAGAAAAAACTTCCAGCTCGCTGAAATATGTTCATTTGCTGAAATCCAACAAATCCACAAAAAGTACTTGTATTTGAGGATAAAATCTTTTTGCATGAAAGAAGAAAGATGCAGCTGACTCAAATAAGTGCATTAGATGAAAACCAACAAAAATTGACAAGAACCACGAAAAGTTCTTGTATTTTAAGATAAAATCTTAAGCTATTAAAGAAAAAACTTATAGCTCGCTGAAATATGTTCATTTGCTGAAAACCAACAAAACCACGAAAAGTTCTTGTATTTGAAGATAAAATCTTTTTGCATTAAAGAAGAAAGATCCAGCTGACTGAAATTGTTAGATGAAAACCAACAAAAATTGACATGAACCACGAAAAGTTCTTGTATTTTAAGATAAAATCTTAAGCTATTAAAGAAAAAACTTCTCGCTCGCTGAAAGATGTCCATTTGCTGAAATACAACAAAACCACGAAAAGTTCTTGTATTTGAAGATAAAATCTATTTGCTTTGAAGAAGAAAGATCTAGCTGACTGAAATAAGTTCATTGGATCAAAACCAACAAAAATTGACAAGAACCACGAAAAGTTCTTGTATTTTCAGCTAAAATCTTCAGCTGTTAAAGAAAAAACTTCCATCTCGCTGAAATATGTTCACTTGCTGAAATCCAACAAATCCACGAAAAGTACTTGTATTTGAGGATAAAATCTTTTTGCATGAAAGAAGAAAGATCCAGCTGACTCAAATAAGTGCATTAGATGAAAGCCAACAAAAATTGACAAGAACCACGAAAAGTTCTTGTATTTTAAGATAAAATCTTAAGCTATTAAAGAAAAAACTTATAGCTCGCTGAAATATGTTCATTTGCTGAAAACCAACAAAACCACGAAAAGTTCTTGTATTTGAAGATAAAATCTTTTTGCATTGAAGAAGAAAGCTCCAGCTGACTGAAATTGTTAGATGAAAACCAACAAAAATTGACATGAACCACGAAAAGTTCTTGTATTTTAAGATAAAATCTTAAGCTATTAAAGAAAAAACTTCTCGCTCGCTGAAAGATGTCCATTTGCTGAAATACAACAAAACCACGAAAAGTTCTTGTATTTGAAGATAAAATCTATTTGCTTTGAAGAAGAAAGATCTAGCTGACTGAAATAAGTTCATTGGATGAAAACCAACAAAAATTGACAAGAACCACGAAAAGTTCTTGTATTTTAAGATAAAATCTTAAGCTATTAAAGAAAAAACTTCTCGCTCGCTGAAAGATGTCCATTTGCTGAAATACAACAAAACCACGAAAAGTTCTTGTATTTGAAGATAAAATCTATTTGCTTTGAAGAAGAAAGATCTAGCTGACTGAAATAAGTTCATTGGATCAAAACCAACAAAAATTGACAAGAACCACGAAAAGTTCTTGTATTTTCAGATAAAATCTTCAGCTGTTAAAGAAAAAACTTCCATCTCGCTGAAATATGTTCACTTGCTGAAATCCAACAAATCCACGAAAAGTACTTGTATTTGAGGATAAAATCTTTTTGCATGAAAGAAGAAAGATCCAGCTGACTCAAATAAGTGCATTAGATGAAAGCCAACAAAAATTGACAAGAACCACGAAAAGTTCTTGTATTTTAAGATAAAATCTTAAGCTATTAAAGAAAAAACTTATAGCTCGCTGAAATATGTTCATTTGCTGAAAACCAACAAAACCACGAAAAGTTCTTGTATTTGAAGATAAAATCTTTTTGCATTGAAGAAGAAAGCTCCAGCTGACTGAAATTGTTAGATGAAAACCAACAAAAATTGACATGAACCACGAAAAGTTCTTGTATTTTAAGATAAAATCTTAAGCTATTAAAGAAAAAACTTCTCGCTCGCTGAAAGATGTCCATTTGCTGAAATACAACAAAACCACGAAAAGTTCTTGTATTTGAAGATAAAATCTATTTGCTTTGAAGAAGAAAGATCTAGCTGACTGAAATAAGTTCATTGGATGAAAACCAACAAAAATTGACAAGAACCACGAAAAGTTCTTGTATTTTAAGATAAAATCTTAAGCTATTAAAGAAAAAACTTCTCGCTCGCTGAAAGATGTCCATTTGCTGAAATACAACAAAACCACGAAAAGTTCTTGTATTTGAAGATGAAATCTTTTTGCATTAAAGAAGAAAGCTCCAGCTGACTGAAATTGTTAGATGAAAACCAACAAAAATTGACATGAACCACGAAAAGTTCTTGTATTTTAAGATAAAATCTTAAGCTATTAAAGAAAAAACTTCTCGCTCGCTGAAAGATGTCCATTTGCTGAAATGCAACAAAACCACGAAAAGTTCTTGTATTTGAAGATAAAATCTTTTTGCATTAAAGAAGAAAGCTCCAGCTGACTGAAATTGTTAGATGAAAACCAACAAAAATTGACATGAACCACGAAAAGTTCTTGTATTTTAAGATAAAATCTTAAGCTATTAAAGTAAAAACTTCCAGCTCGCTGAAATATGTTCATTTGCTGAAAACCAACAAAACCACTAAAAGTTCTTGTATTTGAAGATAAAATCTTTTTGCATTAAAGAAGAAAGATCCATCTGACTGAAATAAGTTCATTGGATTAAAACCAACAAAAATTGACAAGAACCACGAAAAGTTCTTGTATTTTCAGATAAAATCTTCAGCTGTTAGAAAAAACTTCCAGCTCGCTGAAATATGTTCATTTGCTGAAATCCAACAAATCCACGAAAAGTACTTGTATTTGAGGATAAAATCTTTTTGCATGAAAGAAGAAAGATCCAGCTGACTCAAATAAGTGCATTAGATGAAAACCAACAAAAATTGACAAGAACCACGAAAAGTTCTTGTATTTTAAGTTAAAATCTTAAGCTATTAAAGAAAAAACTTATAGCTCGCTGAAATATGTTCATTTGCTGAAAACCAACAGAACCACGAAAAGTTCTTGTATTTGAAGATAAAATCGTTTTGCATTAAAGAAGAAAGATCCAGCTGACTGAAATTGTTAGATGAAAACCAACAAAAATTGACAAGAACCACGAAAAGTTCTTGTATTTTAAGATAAAATCTTAAGCTATTAAAGAAAAAACTTCTCGCTTGCTGAAATATGTTCATTTGCTGAAAACCAACAAAACCACGAAAAGTTCTTGTATTTGATGACAACATCTTTTTACATTAAAGAAGAAAGATCTTGCTGACTGAAAAATGTTCATCAGATGAAAAACAACAAAAATTGATCAGAACCACGAAAAGATCTTGTATTTTAAGATAAAATCTTACGCTATCAAAGATAAAACTTCTCGCTCGCTGAAATATGTTCATTTGCTGAAAACCAACAAAACCACGAAAAGTTCTTGTATTTGAAGATAAAATCTTTTTTCATTAAAGAAGAAAGATCCAGCTGACTGAAATTGTTAGATGAAAACCAACAAAAATTGACATGAACCACGAAAAGTTCTTGTATTTTAAGATAAAATCTTAAGCTATTAAAGAAAAAACTTCTCGCTCGCTGAAAGATGTCCATTTGCTGAAATGCAACAAAACCACGAAAAGTTCTTGTATTTGAAGATAAAATCTTTTTGCATTAAAGAAGAAAGCTCCAGCTGACTGAAATTGTTAGATGAAAACCAACAAAAATTGACATGAACCACGAAAAGTTCTTGTATTTTAAGATAAAATCTTAAGCTATTAAAGTAAAAACTTCCAGCTCGCTGAAATATGTTCATTTGCTGAAAACCAACAAAACCACTAAAAGTTCTTGTATTTGAAGATAAAATCTTTTTGCATTAAAGAAGAAAGATCCATCTGACTGAAATAAGTTCATTGGATTAAAACCAACAAAAATTGACAAGAACCACGAAAAGTTCTTGTATTTTCAGATAAAATCTTCAGCTGTTAGAAAAAACTTCCAGCTCGCTGAAATATGTTCATTTGCTGAAATCCAACAAATCCACGAAAAGTACTTGTATTTGAGGATAAAATCTTTTTGCATGAAAGAAGAAAGATCCAGCTGACTCAAATAAGTGCATTAGATGAAAACCAACAAAAATTGACAAGAACCACGAAAAGTTCTTGTATTTTAAGTTAAAATCTTAAGCTATTAAAGAAAAAACTTATAGCTCGCTGAAATATGTTCATTTGCTGAAAACCAACAGAACCACGAAAAGTTCTTGTATTTGAAGATAAAATCGTTTTGCATTAAAGAAGAAAGATCCAGCTGACTGAAATTGTTAGATGAAAACCAACAAAAATTGACAAGAACCACGAAAAGTTCTTGTATTTTAAGATAAAATCTTAAGCTATTAAAGAAAAAACTTCTCGCTTGCTGAAAGATGTCCATTTGCTGAAATACAACAAAACCACGAAAAGTTCTTGTATTTTAAGATAAAATCTTAAGCTATTAAAGAAAAAACTTATAGCTCGCTGAAATATGTTCATTTGCTGAAAACCAACAAAACCACGAAAAGTTCTTGTATTTGAAGATAAAATCTTTTTGATTAAAGAAAGATCCAGCTGACTGAAATAAGTTCATTGGATCAAAACCAACAAAAATTGATCAGAACAACGAAAAGTTCTTGTATTTGAAGATAAAATCTTTTTGCTTTGAAGAAGGAAGATCTTGCTGACTGAAATAAGTTAAATAGATCAAAACCAACAAAAATTGACAAGAACCACGAAAAGTTCTTGTATTTTAAGATAAAATCTTTTTGCATTAAAGAAGAAAGATCCAGCTGACTGAAATTGTTAGATGAAAACCAACAAAAATTGACAAGAACCACGAAAAGTGCTTGTATTTTAAGATTAAATCTTAAGCTATTAAAGAAAAAAATTCTCGCTCGCTGAAAGATGTCCATTTGCTGAAATACAACAAAACCACGAAAAGTTCTTGTATTTGAAGATAAAATCTTTTTGCTTTGAAGAAGAAAGATCCAGCTGACTGAAATAAGTTCATTGGATCAAAACCAACAAAAATTGACAAGAACCACGAAAAGTTCTTGTATTTTAAGATAAAATCTTAAGCTATTAAAGTAAAAACTTCCAGCTCGCTGAAATATGTTCATTTGCTGAAAACCAACAAAACCACGAAAAGTTCTTGTATTTGAAGATAAAATCTTTTTGCATTAAAGAAGAAAGATCCAGCTGACTGAAAATGTTAGATGAAAACCAACAAAAATTGACATGAACCACGAAAAGTTCTTGTATTTGAAGATAAAATCTTCAGCTGTTGAAGAAAAAACTTCCAGCTCGCTGAAATATGTTCATTTGCTGAAATCCAACAAATCCACAAAAAGTACTTGTATTTGAGGATAAAATCTTTTTGCATGAAAGAAGAAAGATGCAGCTGACTCAAATAAGTGCATTAGATGAAAACCAACAAAAATTGACAAGAACCACGAAAAGTTCTTGTATTTTAAGATAAAATCTTAAGCTATTAAAGAAAAAACTTATAGCTCGCTGAAATATGTTCATTTGCTGAAAACCAACAAAACCACGAAAAGTTCTTGTATTTGAAGATAAAATCTTTTTGCATTAAAGAAGAAAGATCCAGCTGACTGAAATTGTTAGATGAAAACCAACAAAAATTGACATGAACCACGAAAAGTTCTTGTATTTTAAGATAAAATCTTAAGCTATTAAAGAAAAAACTTCTCGCTCGCTGAAAGATGTCCATTTGCTGAAATACAACAAAACCACGAAAAGTTCTTGTATTTGAAGATAAAATCTATTTGCTTTGAAGAAGAAAGATCTAGCTGACTGAAATAAGTTCATTGGATCAAAACCAACAAAAATTGACAAGAACCACGAAAAGTTCTTGTATTTTCAGCTAAAATCTTCAGCTGTTAAAGAAAAAACTTCCATCTCGCTGAAATATGTTCACTTGCTGAAATCCAACAAATCCACGAAAAGTACTTGTATTTGAGGATAAAATCTTTTTGCATGAAAGAAGAAAGATCCAGCTGACTCAAATAAGTGCATTAGATGAAAGCCAACAAAAATTGACAAGAACCACGAAAAGTTCTTGTATTTTAAGATAAAATCTTAAGCTATTAAAGAAAAAACTTATAGCTCGCTGAAATATGTTCATTTGCTGAAAACCAACAAAACCACGAAAAGTTCTTGTATTTGAAGATAAAATCTTTTTGCATTGAAGAAGAAAGCTCCAGCTGACTGAAATTGTTAGATGAAAACCAACAAAAATTGACATGAACCACGAAAAGTTCTTGTATTTTAAGATAAAATCTTAAGCTATTAAAGAAAAAACTTCTCGCTCGCTGAAAGATGTCCATTTGCTGAAATACAACAAAACCACGAAAAGTTCTTGTATTTGAAGATAAAATCTATTTGCTTTGAAGAAGAAAGATCTAGCTGACTGAAATAAGTTCATTGGATGAAAACCAACAAAAATTGACAAGAACCACGAAAAGTTCTTGTATTTTAAGATAAAATCTTAAGCTATTAAAGAAAAAACTTCTCGCTCGCTGAAAGATGTCCATTTGCTGAAATACAACAAAACCACGAAAAGTTCTTGTATTTGAAGATAAAATCTATTTGCTTTGAAGAAGAAAGATCTAGCTGACTGAAATAAGTTCATTGGATCAAAACCAACAAAAATTGACAAGAACCACGAAAAGTTCTTGTATTTTCAGATAAAATCTTCAGCTGTTAAAGAAAAAACTTCCATCTCGCTGAAATATGTTCACTTGCTGAAATCCAACAAATCCACGAAAAGTACTTGTATTTGAGGATAAAATCTTTTTGCATGAAAGAAGAAAGATCCAGCTGACTCAAATAAGTGCATTAGATGAAAGCCAACAAAAATTGACAAGAACCACGAAAAGTTCTTGTATTTTAAGATAAAATCTTAAGCTATTAAAGAAAAAACTTATAGCTCGCTGAAATATGTTCATTTGCTGAAAACCAACAAAACCACGAAAAGTTCTTGTATTTGAAGATAAAATCTTTTTGCATTGAAGAAGAAAGCTCCAGCTGACTGAAATTGTTAGATGAAAACCAACAAAAATTGACATGAACCACGAAAAGTTCTTGTATTTTAAGATAAAATCTTAAGCTATTAAAGAAAAAACTTCTCGCTCGCTGAAAGATGTCCATTTGCTGAAATACAACAAAACCACGAAAAGTTCTTGTATTTGAAGATAAAATCTATTTGCTTTGAAGAAGAAAGATCTAGCTGACTGAAATAAGTTCATTGGATGAAAACCAACAAAAATTGACAAGAACCACGAAAAGTTCTTGTATTTTAAGATAAAATCTTAAGCTATTAAAGAAAAAACTTCTCGCTCGCTGAAAGATGTCCATTTGCTGAAATACAACAAAACCACGAAAAGTTCTTGTATTTGAAGATGAAATCTTTTTGCATTAAAGAAGAAAGCTCCAGCTGACTGAAATTGTTAGATGAAAACCAACAAAAATTGACATGAACCACGAAAAGTTCTTGTATTTTAAGATAAAATCTTAAGCTATTAAAGAAAAAACTTCTCGCTCGCTGAAAGATGTCCATTTGCTGAAATGCAACAAAACCACGAAAAGTTCTTGTATTTGAAGATAAAATCTTTTTGCATTAAAGAAGAAAGCTCCAGCTGACTGAAATTGTTAGATGAAAACCAACAAAAATTGACATGAACCACGAAAAGTTCTTGTATTTTAAGATAAAATCTTAAGCTATTAAAGTAAAAACTTCCAGCTCGCTGAAATATGTTCATTTGCTGAAAACCAACAAAACCACTAAAAGTTCTTGTATTTGAAGATAAAATCTTTTTGCATTAAAGAAGAAAGATCCATCTGACTGAAATAAGTTCATTGGATTAAAACCAACAAAAATTGACAAGAACCACGAAAAGTTCTTGTATTTTCAGATAAAATCTTCAGCTGTTAGAAAAAACTTCCAGCTCGCTGAAATATGTTCATTTGCTGAAATCCAACAAATCCACGAAAAGTACTTGTATTTGAGGATAAAATCTTTTTGCATGAAAGAAGAAAGATCCAGCTGACTCAAATAAGTGCATTAGATGAAAACCAACAAAAATTGACAAGAACCACGAAAAGTTCTTGTATTTTAAGTTAAAATCTTAAGCTATTAAAGAAAAAACTTATAGCTCGCTGAAATATGTTCATTTGCTGAAAACCAACAGAACCACGAAAAGTTCTTGTATTTGAAGATAAAATCGTTTTGCATTAAAGAAGAAAGATCCAGCTGACTGAAATTGTTAGATGAAAACCAACAAAAATTGACAAGAACCACGAAAAGTTCTTGTATTTTAAGATAAAATCTTAAGCTATTAAAGAAAAAACTTCTCGCTTGCTGAAAGATGTCCATTTGCTGAAATACAACAAAACCACGAAAAGTTCTTGTATTTTAAGATAAAATCTTAAGCTATTAAAGAAAAAACTTATAGCTCGCTGAAATATGTTCATTTGCTGAAAACCAACAAAACCACGAAAAGTTCTTGTATTTGAAGATAAAATCTTTTTGATTAAAGAAAGATCCAGCTGACTGAAATAAGTTCATTGGATCAAAACCAACAAAAATTGATCAGAACAACGAAAAGTTCTTGTATTTGAAGATAAAATCTTTTTGCTTTGAAGAAGGAAGATCTTGCTGACTGAAATAAGTTAAATAGATCAAAACCAACAAAAATTGACAAGAACCACGAAAAGTTTTTGTATTTTAAGATAAAATCTTAAGCTATTAAAGAAAATACTTCCAGCTCGCTGAAATATGTTCATTTGCTGAAAACCAACAAAACCACGAAAAGTTCTTGTATTTGATGACAACATCTTTTTACATTAAAGAAGAAAGATCTTGCTGACTGAAAAATGTTCATCAGATGAAAAACAACAAAAATTGATCAGAACCACGAAAAGATCTTGTATTTTAAGATAAAATCTTACGCTATCAAAGATAAAACTTCTCGCTCGCTGAAATATGTTCATTTGCTGAAAACCAACAAAACCACGAAAAGTTCTTGTATTTGAAGATAAAATCTTTTTTCATTAAAGAAGAAAGATCCAGCTGACTGAAATTGTTAGATGAAAACCAACAAAAATTGACATGAACCACGAAAAGTTCTTGTATTTTAAGATAAAATCTTAAGCTATTAAAGAAAAAACTTCTCGCTCGCTGAAAGATGTCCATTTGCTGAAATGCAACAAAACCACGAAAAGTTCTTGTATTTGAAGATAAAATCTTTTTGCATTAAAGAAGAAAGCTCCAGCTGACTGAAATTGTTAGATGAAAACCAACAAAAATTGACATGAACCACGAAAAGTTCTTGTATTTTAAGATAAAATCTTAAGCTATTAAAGTAAAAACTTCCAGCTCGCTGAAATATGTTCATTTGCTGAAAACCAACAAAACCACTAAAAGTTCTTGTATTTGAAGATAAAATCTTTTTGCATTAAAGAAGAAAGATCCATCTGACTGAAATAAGTTCATTGGATTAAAACCAACAAAAATTGACAAGAACCACGAAAAGTTCTTGTATTTTCAGATAAAATCTTCAGCTGTTAGAAAAAACTTCCAGCTCGCTGAAATATGTTCATTTGCTGAAATCCAACAAATCCACGAAAAGTACTTGTATTTGAGGATAAAATCTTTTTGCATGAAAGAAGAAAGATCCAGCTGACTCAAATAAGTGCATTAGATGAAAACCAACAAAAATTGACAAGAACCACGAAAAGTTCTTGTATTTTAAGTTAAAATCTTAAGCTATTAAAGAAAAAACTTATAGCTCGCTGAAATATGTTCATTTGCTGAAAACCAACAGAACCACGAAAAGTTCTTGTATTTGAAGATAAAATCGTTTTGCATTAAAGAAGAAAGATCCAGCTGACTGAAATTGTTAGATGAAAACCAACAAAAATTGACAAGAACCACGAAAAGTTCTTGTATTTTAAGATAAAATCTTAAGCTATTAAAGAAAAAACTTCTCGCTTGCTGAAAGATGTCCATTTGCTGAAATACAACAAAACCACGAAAAGTTCTTGTATTTTAAGATAAAATCTTAAGCTATTAAAGAAAAAACTTATAGCTCGCTGAAATATGTTCATTTGCTGAAAACCAACAAAACCACGAAAAGTTCTTGTATTTGAAGATAAAATCTTTTTGATTAAAGAAAGATCCAGCTGACTGAAATAAGTTCATTGGATCAAAACCAACAAAAATTGATCAGAACAACGAAAAGTTCTTGTATTTGAAGATAAAATCTTTTTGCTTTGAAGAAGGAAGATCTTGCTGACTGAAATAAGTTAAATAGATCAAAACCAACAAAAATTGACAAGAACCACGAAAAGTTTTTGTATTTTAAGATAAAATCTTAAGCTATTAAAGAAAATACTTCCAGCTCGCTGAAATATGTTCATTTGCTGAAAACCAACAAAACCACGAAAAGTTCTTGTATTTGATGACAACATCTTTTTACATTAAAGAAGAAAGATCTTGCTGACTGAAAAATGTTCATCAGATGAAAAACAACAAAAATTGATCAGAACCACGAAAAGATCTTGTATTTTAAGATAAAATCTTACGCTATCAAAGATAAAACTTCTCGCTCGCTGAAATATGTTCATTTGCTGAAAACCAACAAAACCACGAAAAGTTCTTGTATTTGAAGATAAAATCTTTTTTCATTAAAGAAGAAAGATCCAGCTGACTGAAATTGTTAGATGAAAACCAACAAAAATTGACAAGAACCACGAAAAGTTCTTGTATTTTAAGATAAAATCTTAAGCTATTAAAGAAAAAACTTACAGCTCGCTGAAATATGTTCATTTGCTGAAATTCAACGAAACCACGAAAAGTTCTTGTATTTGAAGATAAAATCTTTTTGCATTAAATAAAAAAGAAATGGCTGACTGAAATAAGTTGATTAGATGAAAACCAACAAAAATTGACAAGAACCACGAAAAGTTCTTGTATTTTAAGATAAAATCTTTTTGCATTAAAGAAGAAAGATCCAGCTGACTGAAATTGTTAGATGAAAACCAACAAAAATTGACAAGAACCACGAAACGTGCTTGTATTTTAAGAATAAATCTTAAGCTATTAAAGTAAAAACTTCCAGCTCGCTGAAATATGTTAATTTTCTGAAAACCAACAAAACCACGAAAAGTTCTTGTATTTGAAGATAAAATCTTTTTGCATTAAAGAAGAATGATCCAGCTGACTGAAATAAGTTCATTGGATCATAACCAACAAAAATTGACAAGAACCACGAAAAGTTCTTGTATTTTAAGATAAAAACTTAAGCTATTAAAGAAAAAACTTCCAGCTCGCTGAAATATGTTCATTTGCTGAAAACCAAGAAAACCACGAAAAGTTCTTGTATTTGAAGATAAAATCTTTTTGCATTGAAGAAGAAAGCTCCAGCTGACTGAAATTGTTAGATGAAAACCAACAAAAATTGACATGAACCACGAAAAGTTCTTGTATTTTAAGATAAAATCTTAAGCTATTAAAGAAAAAACTTCTCGCTCGCTGAAAGATGTCCATTTGCTGAAATACAACAAAACCACGAAAAGTTCTTGTATTTGAAGATGAAATCTTTTTGCATTAAAGAAGAAAGCTCCAGCTGACTGAAATTGTTAGATGAAAACCAACAAAAATTGACATGAACCACGAAAAGTTCTTGTATTTTAAGATAAAATCTTAAGCTATTAAAGAAAAAACTTCTCGCTCGCTGAAAGATGTCCATTTGCTGAAATACAACAAAACCACGAAAAGTTCTTGTATTTGAAGATAAAATCTTTTTGCATTAAAGAAGAAAGCTCCATCTGACTGAAATAAGTTCATTGGATTAAAACCAACAAAAATTGACAAGAACCACGAAAAGTTCTTGTATTTTCAGATAAAATCTTCAGCTGTTAGAAAAAACTTCCAGCTCGCTGAAATATGTTCATTTGCTGAAATCCAACAAATCCACGAAAAGTACTTGTATTTGAGGATAAAATCTTTTTGCATGAAAGAAGAAAGATCCAGCTGACTCAAATAAGTGCATTAGATGAAAACCAACAAAAATTGACAAGAACCACGAAAAGTTCTTGTATTTTAAGTTAAAATCTTAAGCTATTAAAGAAAAAACTTATAGCTCGCTGAAATATGTTCATTTGCTGAAAACCAACAGAACCACGAAAAGTTCTTGTATTTGAAGATAAAATCGTTTTGCATTAAAGAAGAAAGATCCAGCTGACTGAAATTGTTAGATGAAAACCAACAAAAATTGACAAGAACCACGAAAAGTTCTTGTATTTTAAGATAAAATCTTAAGCTATTAAAGAAAAAACTTCTCGCTTGCTGAAAGATGTCCATTTGCTGAAATACAACAAAACCACGAAAAGTTCTTGTATTTTAAGATAAAATCTTAAGCTATTAAAGAAAAAACTTATAGCTCGCTGAAATATGTTCATTTGCTGAAAACCAACAAAACCACGAAAAGTTCTTGTATTTGAAGATAAAATCTTTTTGCATTAAAGAAAGATCCAGCTGACTGAAATAAGTTCATTGGATCAAAACCAACAAAAATTGATCAGAACAACGAAAAGTTCTTGTATTTGAAGATAAAATCTTTTTGCTTTGAAGAAGGAAGATCTTGCTGACTGAAATAAGTTAAATAGATCAAAACCAACAAAAATTGACAAGAACCACGAAAAGTTTTTGTATTTTAAGATAAAATCTTAAGCTATTAAAGAAAATACTTCCAGCTCGCTGAAATATGTTCATTTGCTGAAAACCAACAAAACCACGAAAAGTTCTTGTATTTGATGACAACATCTTTTTGCATTAAAGAAGAAAGATCTTGCTGACTGAAAAATGTTCATCAGATGAAAAACAACAAAAATTGATCAGAACCACGAAAAGATCTTGTATTTTAAGATAAAATCTTACGCTATCAAAGATAAAACTTCTCGCTCGCTGAAATATGTTCATTTGCTGAAAACCAACAAAACCACGAAAAGTTCTTGTATTTGAAGATAAAATCTTTTTTCATTAAAGAAGAAAGATCCAGCTGACTGAAATTGTTAGATGAAAACCAACAAAAATTGACAAGAACCACGAAAAGTTCTTGTATTTTAAGATAAAATCTTAAGCTATTAAAGAAAAAACTTACAGCTCGCTGAAATATGTTCATTTGCTGAAATTCAACGAAACCACGAAAAGTTCTTGTATTTGAAGATAAAATCTTTTTGCATTAAAGAAAAAAGAAATGGCTGACTGAAATAAGTTGATTAGATGAAAACCAACAAAAATTGACAAGAACCACGAAACGTGCTTGTATTTTAAGAATAAATCTTAAGCTATTAAAGTAAAAACTTCCAGCTCGCTGAAATATGTTAATTTTCTGAAAACCAACAAAACCACGAAAAGTTCTTGTATTTGAAGATAAAATCTTTTTGCATTAAAGAAGAATGATCCAGCTGACTGAAATAAGTTCATTGGATCATAACCAACAAAAATTGACAAGAACCACGAAAAGTTCTTGTATTTTAAGATAAAAACTTAAGCTATTAAAGAAAAAACTTCCAGCTCGCTGAAATATGTTCATTTGCTGAAAACCAAGAAAACCACGAAAAGTTCTTGTATTTGAAGATAAAATCTTTTTGCATTAAAGAAGAAAGATCGAGCTGACTGAAATAAGTTCATTGGATGATAACCAACAAAAATTGACAAGAACCACGAAACGTTCTTGTATTTTAAGAAAAATCTTGAGCTGTGAAAGAAAAAACTTCCAGCTCGCTGAAATATGTTCATTTGCTGAAAACCAAGAAAACTTCGAAAAGTTCTTGTATTTGAAGATAAAATCTTTTTGCTTTGAAGAAGAAAGATCTAGTTGACTGAAATAAGTTCATTGGATGAAAACCAACAAAAATTGACAAGAATCACGAAAAGTTCTTGTATTTTAAGGCAAAATCTTAAGCTGTTAAAGAAAAAACTTCTTGCGCGCTGAAATATGTTCTTTTGCTGAAAACCAACAAAACCACGAAAAGTTCTTGTCTTTGAAGAGAAAATCTTTTTGCATTAAAGAAGAAAGATCGAGCTGACTGAAATAAGTTCATCAGATGAATACCAACAAAAATTGACAAGAACCACGAAAAGTTCTTGTATTTTAAGATAAAATCTTACGCTATTAAAGAAAAAACTTATCATTCGCTGAAATATGTTTGTTTGATGAAAACCAACAAAACCACGAAAAGTTATTGTATTTGAAGATAAAATCTTTTTGCTTTGAAGAAGGAAGATCTTGCTGACTGAAATAAGTTAAATAGATCAAAACCAACAAAAATTGACAAGAACCACGAAAAGTTTTTGTATTGAAGAAGAAGGAGCAGGAGGGAGTCAAGAAGCAGGAGGAAGACAAAGACCAGGAGGTGGAGAAGGAGCAGGAGGAGGAGAAGGAGGAGAAGAAGGAGCAGGAGGTGGTGAATGAGCAGGAGTGGCGAATGAGCAGGAGTTGGAGAAGGAGCAGGAGTGCAGGAAGTAGCAGGAGTTGGAGAAGGAGCAGGAGGTGGAGAAGGAGCAGGAGGGAGACAAGGAGCAGGAGGAAGACAAGGAGCAGGACGTGGAAAAGGACCATGAGGAGGAGAAGGAGGAGAAGAAGGGGCAGGAGTTGGACAAGGAGCAGGAGGTGGAAAAGGAGCTCAGGTGGACAAGGAGCAGGAGGTGGACAAGGAGCAGGAGGAGGAGAAGGAGGGGGAGGAGGAGAAGGAGGTGGAGGAGGAGCAGAATGAGAAGGAACGGGAGGTGGAGAAGAAGCAATGGGTGGAGAAGGAGCAGGAGACGGAGAAGGACCAGGAGGGGGAGTAGTAGAATGAGTTGGAGAAGAAGCAGGAGGAGGAGCAGGAGCAGGAGTAGGAGAAGGAGCAGGACGTTGAGAACGAGCAGGAGGTGGAGACGGAGCAGGAGGAGGAGAAGGAGCAGCAGGGAGGCAAGGAGCAGGAGAGCGAGAAGGAGCAGGAGGGCGAGACGGAGCAGGAGGGTGAGAAGGAGGAGAAGAAGGAGGAGGAGGTGGGGAATGAGCGAGAGTGGAGAAGGAGCAGCAGGTGGAGAAGGAGCAGGAGGTGGAGAAGGAGCTGTAGTGGAAAAGGAGCAGGAGGTGGAGAAGGAGCAGGAGGGCAGGAAGGAGTAGGAGGGCGAGAAGGAGCAGGAGGTGGACAAGGAGCAGGAGGTTGACAAGAACGGGGAGAAGGAGCAGGAAGGGGAGAAGGAGCATGAGGGGGAGAAGGAGCAGGAGGGGGTGAAGGAACAGGAGGTTACAAGGAGCACGAGGGGAAGGAGGAGGACGAGGAGGAGAAGGAGCAGGAGCTGGAGATTGAGCAGAAATTGAGAAGGAGCAGGAGGAGAAGAAGGAGCAGGCGGAGAAGAATAGCAGGAGAAGGAGAAGGAGCGGGAGAAGGAGAAGGAGCAGGAGGTGGAGGTGGAGCAGGAGGAGGAGAAGGAGTAGGAGGAGGTGAAGGAGCAGGAGGAGCAGTAGGAGCATGATGAGGAGTAGAAGCAGGAGTTGGAGAAGGCGCAAGATGAGGATAAGGAGCAGGAGGTGGAGAAGTAGCAGGAGGTGGAGAAGGACAGGAGGTGGAGAACGAGCAAGAGGTGGAGAAGGAGCAGGAAGTGGACAAGGAGCAGGAGGTGGACACGGAGCAAGAGTTGGACAAAGAGCAGAAGGAGGAGAAGGAGGTCGTGGAGAAGGAGGAGGTGGGGAAGGAGCAGGAGGAGGTGAAGGAACAGGAGGTGGAGAAGGAACAGTAGGTGGAGACGGAGCAGAAGGAGGTGAAGGTGCAGGAAGAGGAGTAGGAGCAGGAGGAGGAGAAGGAGCAGCAGTGGAGAAGGAGAAGGAGAAGAAGAAGGAGCATGAGGTGGACCAGGAGTAGGAGGTGGAGAAGGAGGTGGAGGAGAAGGAGGTGGAGAAGGAGCAGGAGGTGGACCAGGAGCAGAAGGTGGAGAAGGAGGTGGAGGAGGAAAAGGAGGTGGAGAAGGAGCAGGAGGAGGAGAAGGAACAGGAGAAGGAGAAGAAGCAATAGGTGGAGAAGGAGCAGGAGGCGGAGACGGACCAGGAGGAGGAGCAGGAGAAGGAGTTGGAGAAGAAGCAGGAGGAGGAGCAGGAGCAGGAGGAGAAGAAAGGGCAGGAGGTGGAGAAGGATCAGGAGTGGAGAAGGAGCAGGAGGTCGACAAGGAGCAGGAGGAGGAAGGAGGTGGAGGAGGAGAAGGAGGTGGAGAAGGAGCAGGAGGAGGAGAACGAACAGGAGGTGGAGAAGGAGCAATAGGTGAAGAAGGAGCAGGATGCGCAGAAGGGCCAGGAGAAGCAGTTGGAGAAGAAGCAGGAATAGGAGCAGGAGCAGGTGGAGAGGAAGGAGCAGGAGGTGGAGAAGGAGCAGGATGTGGAGAAGGAGCAGGAGGAGGAGAAGGAGCAGGAGGAGGAGAAGGAGCAGGTGGAGGAGAAGGAGCAGGAGTGGAGAAGGAGCAGGAGAAGATGAAGAAGCAGGAGGAGGAGTAGGAGCAGGAGGAGGAAAGGGAGCAGAAGGTGGAGAAGGCGCAAGATAAGAAGCAGCAGGATGTGGAGAAGGAGCAGGAGGTGGAGAAGGATCAGGAGAAGGAGAAGGAGCAGGAGGTTGAGAACGAGGAGGAGGTGGAGACGGAGAAGGAGGAGGAGAAGGAGCAGGAGGGTGACAAGGAGCAGCAGGAAGACAAGGAGCAGGAGGTGGAGAAGGAGCAGGATGTGGAGAAGGCGCAAGATGAGAAGCAGCAGGAAGTGGAGAAGGAGCAGGAGGTGGAGAAGGAGCAGGAGAAGTAGAAGGAGCAGGAGGAGGAGAAGGAGCAGGAGGGAGACACGGAGCAGGAGGAAGACAAGGAGCAGGAGGTGGTAACGGAGCAGGAGGAGGAGAAGGAGGAGAAGAACGAGCAGGAGGTGGTGAATGAGTAGGAGTGGAGAATTAACAGGTGGTGGAGAAGGAGCAGGAGGGCAGGAAGTAGCAGGAGTTGGAGAAGGAGCAGGAGGTGGAGAAGGAGCAGGAGTGAGACAAGGAGCAGGAGGAAGACAAGGAGCAGGAGGTGGAAAAGGATCATGAGGAGGAGATGGAGGAGAAGAAGGGGCAGGAGTTGGACAAGGAGCAGGAGGTGGACAAGGAGCAGGAGGTGGACAAGGAGCAGGAGGTGGACAAGGAGCAGGAGGAGGAGAAGGAGGTGGAGGAGGAGAAGGAAGTGGAGAAGGAGCAGAACGAGGAGAAGGAACAGGAGGTGGAGAACAAGCAATAGTTGGAGAAGGAGCAGGAGACGGAGAAGGACCAGGAGGGGGAGTAGGAGAATGAGTTAGAGAAGAAGCAGGAGGAGGTGCAGGAGCAGGAGGAGAAGAAGGAGCAGGATGTGGAGAAGGAGCAGGAGAAGGAGACGAAGCAGGAGGTGGAGGAGCAGCAGGAGGTGGAGAAGGAGCGGGAGGGAGACAAGGAACAGGAGGTGGAGAAGGAGCAGGCGGAGAAGAAGGAACAGGAGAAGGAGAAGGAGCAGAAGATGGAGAAGGAGCAGGAGGTGGAGATGGAGCAGGATGAGGAGAAGGAGCAGGAGGAGGAGAAGAATTCTGAGGTGGAGATGGAGCAGGAGTGGAGAAGGAGCAGGAGAAGAAGAAGGAGCAGGAGGAGGATCAGGAGCAGGAGTGGAGAAGGAGCAGGAGAAGAACAAGGAGTAGGAGGAGGAGCAGGAGCAGGAGGAGGAGTAGTAGCAAGAGGTAGAGAAGCAGTAGGAGGCGGAGAAGGAGCAGGAGGTGAAGAAGGAGCAGGAGGAGGAGAAGGAGGAAAAGAAGGAGCAGGAGGTGGTGAATGAGCAGGAGTGGAGAAGGAGCAGCAAGTGGAGAAAGAGCTGGAGGTGGAGAAGGAGCAGGAGGACGAGAAGGAGCATGAGGGGGAGAAGAAGCAGGAGGGCGAGAAGGAGCAGGAGGGCGAGACGGAGCAGGCGGGCGAGATGGAGCAGGAGGTGGACAGTGAGCAGGAGGTGGACAAGGAGCAGGACGTGGCAAAAGATCAGGAGGTGGACACGGAGCAGGAGGTGCACAAGGAGCAGGAGGTGGACAAGGAGCAGGGGGAGGAGAAGGACGTGGACGAGGAGAAGGCGGTGGAGAAGGAGCAGGAGGAGGAGGAGGAACAGGAAGTGGAGAAGATGCAATCGGTGGAGAAGGACCAGGAGGCGGAGAAGGACCAGGAGTGGTAGGAGGTGAATGAGTTCGAGAAGAAGCAGGAGGAGGAGCAGGAGCAGGAGTTGTAGAAGGAGCAGGAGGTGGAGAAGGAGCTGGAGGAGGAGAAGGAGCAGGAGGAGGAGAAGGTGCAGGAGGAGAAGAAGGAGCAGGAGTGGAGAAGGAGCAGGAGAAGAAGATGGAGCAGGAGGAGAAGTAGTATCAGGAGGAGGAGAAGGAGCAGGAGGTTGACAAGGCGCAAGATGAGGAGAAGGAGCAGGAGGTCGAGAAGGAAAAGGAGGTGGAGAAGGAGCAGGAGAAGGAGAAGGAGCAGGAGGTGGAGAAGGAGCAGGAGGTGGAGAAGGAGGTGGAGGAGGAAAAGGACGTGGAGAAGGAGCAGGAGGAGGAGAACGAACAGGAGGTGGAGAAGAAGCAATAGGTGAAGAAGGAGCAGGATGTGCAGAAGGGCCAGGAGTGGGAGTAGGAGAAGGAGTTGGAGAAGAAGCAGGAAGAGGAGCAGGAGCAGGAGGAGAAGAAGGAGCAGGAGGTGGAGAAGGACCTGGATGTGGAGAAGGAGCAGGAGGAGGAGTAGGAGCAGGAGGAGGAGAAGGAGCAGGAGGTGGCACTACCACCGTGCTAAATGGGATAGATTCAGAACGGATCTAGCAGCTCAAAACTGGGCATCCATGAGGCGCTGTGGGCCATCAGCAGCAGCAGAATTATATTCCAGCACAATCTGTAACCTCATGGCCCGGCATATTCCTCACTCTACCATTTCCAACAAGCCAGGGGATCAACCCTGGTTCAATGAGGAGTGTAGAAGAGCATGCCAGGAGCAGCACCAGGCGTACCTAAAAATGAGGTGCCAACCTGGTGAAGCTGCAACTCAGGACTACATGCATGCTAAACAGCGGAAGCAACATGCTATCGACAGAGCTAAGCGAATCCACAACCAATGGATCAGATCAAAGCTCTGCAGTCCTGCCACATCCAGTCGTGAATGGTGGTGGACAATTAAACAACTAACGGGAGGAGGAGGCTCTGCAAACATCCCCATCCTCAATGATGGCGGAGTCCAGCACGTGAGTGCAAAAGACAAGGCTGAAGCGTTTGCAACCATCTTCATCCAGAAGTGCCGAGTGGATGATCCATCTTGGCCTCCTCCCGATATCCCCACCATCACAGAAGCCAGTCTTCAGCCAATTCGATTCACTCCACGTGATATCAAGAAACGGCTGAGTGCACTGGATACAGCAAAGGCTATGGGCCCCGACAACATCCCAGCTGTTGTGCTGAAGACTTGTGCTCCAGAACTAGCTGCGCCTCTTGCCAAGCTGTTCCAGTACAGCTACAACACTGGCATCTACCCGACAATGTGGAAAATTGCCCAGGTACGTCCTGTCCACAAAAAGCAGGACAAATCCAATCCGGCCAACTACCGCCCCATCAGTCTACTCTCAATCATCAGCAAAGTGATGGAAGGTGTCGTCGACAGTGCTATCAAGCGACACTTACTCACCAATAACCTGCTCACCGATGCTCAGTTTGGGTTCCGCCAGGACCACTCGGCTCCAGACCTCATTACAGCGTTGGTCCAAACATGGACAAAAGAGCTGAATTCCAGAGGTGAGGTGAGAGTGACTGCCCTTGACATCAAGGCAGCATTTGACCGAGTGTGGCACCAAGGAGCCCTAGTAAAATTGAAGTCAATGGGAATCAGGGGAAAAACTCTCCAGTGGCTGGAGTCATACCGAGCACAAAGGAAGATGGTAGTGGTTGTTGGAGGCCAATCATCTCAGCCCCAGGACATTGCTGCAGGAGTTCCTCAGGGCAGTGTCCTAGGCCCAACCATCTTCAGGTGCTTCATCAATGACCTTCCCTCCATCATAAGTTCAGAAATGGGGATGTTCGCTGATGACTGCACAGTGTTCAGTTCCATTCGCAACCCCTCAAATAATGAAGCAGTCCGAGCCCGCATGCAGCAAGACCTGGACAACATTCAGGCTTGGGCTCACAAGTGGCAAGTAACATTCGCGCCAGATAAGTGCCAGGCAATGACCATCTCCAACAAGAGAGAGTCTAACCACCTCCCCTTGACATTCAACGGCATTACCATCGCCGAATCCCCCACCATCAACATCCTGGGGGTCACCATTGACCAGAAACTTAACTGGACCAGCCATATAAATACTGTGGCTACTAGAGCAGGTCAGAGGCTGGGTAATCTGCGGCGAGTGACTCACCTCCTGACTCCCCAAAGCCTTTCCACCATCTACAAGGCACAAGTCAGGAGTGTGATGGAATACTCCCCACTTGCCTGGATGAGTGCAACTCCAACAACACTCAAGAAGCTCGACACCATCCAAGATAAAGCAGCCCGCTTGATTGGCACCCCATCCACCACCCTGAACATTAACTCCCTTCACCACCGGCGCACCGTGGCTGCAGTGTGCACTATCCACAGGATGCACTGAAGCAACTCGCCAAGGCTTCTCCGACAGCACCTCCCAAACCCGCGACCTCTACCACCTGGAAGGACAAGAGCAGCAGGCACATGGGAACAACACCACCTGCACGTTCCCCTCCAAGTCACACACCATCCCGACTTGGAAATTTATCGCCGTTCCTTCATTGTCGCTGGGTCAAAATCCAGGAACTCCCTTCCTAACAGCACTGTGGGAGAACCGTCACCACACGGACTGCAGCGGTTCAAGAAGGCGGCTCACCACCACATTCTCAAGGGCAATTAGGGATGGGCAATAAATGCTGGCCTCGCCAGCGACGCCCACATCCCGTGAACGAATTAAAAAAAAAGATAAGAAGCAGCAGGAGGTGGAGAAGGAGCAGAAGGTGGAGAAGGAGCAGGAGAAGGAGAAGGAGCAGGTGGTTGAGAACGAGCAGGAGGTGGAGACGGAGCAGGAGGAGGAGAAGGAGCAGGAGGGAGACAAGGAGCAGGAGGAAGACAAGGAGCAGGAGGTTGAGAGCGAGCAGGAGGTGGAGACGGAGCAGGAGGAGGAGAAGGAGCAGGAGGGAGACACGGAGCAGGAGGAAGACAAGGAACAGGAGGTGGTAAAGGAGCAGAAGGAAGAGAAGGAGGCGAAAAACGAGCAGGAGGTGGTGAATGAGCAGGAGTGGGGAATTACCAGGAGGTGGAGAAGGAGCAGGAGGGCAGGAAGTAGCAGGAGTTGGAGAAGGAGCAGGAGGTGGAGAAGGAGCAGGAGGGAGATAAGGAGCAGGAGGAAGACAAGGAGCAGGAGGTGGAAAAGGACCATGAGGAGGAGAAGGGGTAGTAGAAGGGGCAGGAGTTGGACAAGGAGCAGGAGGTGGACAAGGAGCAGAAGGTGCACAAGGAGAAGGAGGAGGAGAAGGAGGTAGAGGAGGAGAAGGAGGTGGAGAAGGAGCATAATGAGGAGAAGGAACAGGAGGTGGAGAAGAAGCAATAGGTGGAGAAGGAGCAGGAGACGGAGAAGGACCAGGAGTGGGAGTGGGAGAATGAGTTGGAGAAGAAGCAGTAGGAGGGGCAGGAGCAGGAGGAGAAGAAGGAGCAGGAGGTGGAGAAGGAGCAGGTGGAGGAGCAGAGCAGGAGGAGGAGAAGAAGTCGGAGGTGGAGATGGAGCAGGAGTGGAGAAGGAGCAGGAGAAGAAGAAGGAGCTGGAGGAGGAGCAGGAGCAGGAGTAGTAGCAGGAGGTAGAGAAGCAGCATGAGTTGGAGAAGGAGCAGGAGGTGAAGAAGGAGCAGGAGGGAGACAAGGAGCGGGAGGTGGAGAAGGAGCAGGAGGAGGAGAAGGAGGAGAAGAAGTAGCAGGAGGTGGTGAATGAGCAGGAGTGGAGAAGGAGCAGAAAGTGGAGAAGGAGCAGAAGGTGGAGAAGGAGCAGGAGGACGAGAAGGAGCATGTGGGGGAGAAGAAGCAGGAGGGCGAGAAGGAGCAGGAGGGCGAGAAGGACGTGGACGAGGATATTAGGTGGAGAAGGAGCAGGAGGAGGAGGAGGAACAGGAAGTGGAGCTGATGCAATCGGTGGAGATGGAGCAGGAGGCGGAGAAGGACCAGGTGTGGGAGTAGGTGAATGAGTTGGAGAAGAAGCAGGAGGAGGAGAAGGATCAGGAGGAGGAAAATGTGCAGGAGGAGGAGAAGGAGCAGGAGTGGAGAAGGAGCTGGAGGTGGAGAAGGAGTAGGAGTTGGAGAAGGAGCAGGAGGTGGAGAAGGAGCAGGAGGTGGACAAGGAGCAGGAGGTGGACAAGGAGCAGGAGGTGGACAAGGAACAGAAGGAGGAGAAGAAGCAACAGGCGGAGAACGAGCAGGTGGCGGAAATGGACCAGGAGGGCGAGTAGGAGAAGGAGTTGGAGAAGAAGCAGCAGGAGGAGCAGGAGCAGGAGGAGAAGAAGGAGCAGGAGGTGGAGAATGAGCAGGAGGTGGGGAAGGAGCAGGGGAAGGAGAAGGAGCAGGAGGTGGAGATGGAGCAGGAGGTGGAGAAGGAGCATGAGGTGGAGAAGGAGCAGGACAGATATAAGGAGCAGGAGGGCGTCAAAGAGCCGGTGGTGGAGAAGGAGCAGGAGGAGGAGCAGGAGCAGGAGGTGGAGATGGAGCATGAAGAGGAGAAGGAGCATGAGGTGGAGAAGGAGCAGGAGGAGGAGAAGGAGGAGAAGAAGGAACAGGAGATTGTGAATGAGCAGGAGTGGAGAAGGAGCATGAGGTGGAGAAGGAGCAGGAGAAGGAGATGGAGAAGCAGCAGCAGGAGCAGAAGAAGCAGCAGGAGGAGAAGTAACAGCAGGAGGAGACGGAGCAGAAGCGGGTGAAGAAGCAGAAGCAGGAGTAGGAGCAGGAGTAGGAGAATGAGCAGAAGGTGGAGAAGGCGCAAGATGAGGAGAAGGAGCAGGAGGTGGAGAAGGAGCAGGAGATGGACAAGGAGGAGGAGGAGGAGAAGGAGGTGGAGAAGGAGGAGGAGGAGAAGGAACAGGATGTGGAGAAGAAGCAATAGGTCGAGAAGGAACAGGAGGCGAAGAAGGACCAGGAGGGGAAGTAGAGAAGGAGTCGGAGAAGAAGCAGGAGGATGAGCAGGAGAAGGAGTAGATGGAGCAGGAGGAGGAGAAGGTGCGGGAGGTGGAGAAAGAGCAGGAGGTGGAGAAGAATCAGGAGGAGGAGAAGGATCAGGAGGAGGAGAAGGATCAGGAGAAGAAAAATGAGCAGGAGGAGGAGTAGAAGCAAAAGGAGGCGAAGAAGTAGAAGGAGAAGGCGCAAGATGAGAAGAAGGAGCAGGAGGTGCAGAAGGAGCAAGAGAAGGAGAAGGAGCAGGAGGTGGAGAAGGAGCAGGAGGAAGAGAAGGAGGAGAAGAAGGAGCAGGAGGTGGTGAATGTGCAGGTGTGGAGAAGGAGCAGGAGGTGGAGAAGGAGCAGGAGGGCGAAAAGGAGCAGGAGGTCGAGAAGCAGCATGTAGGCGAGATGCAGCAGGAGGGCGAAAATGCGCAGGAGGTGGACAAGGAGCAGGAGGTGGACAAGCAGCAGGAGGAGGAGAAGGAGCTGGAGAAGGAGCAGGAGGAGGAGAAGGAGCAAGAGGTGAAGAAGGAGCAGGAGGTGGAGAAGGAGCATGGGTGGAGAACAAGGAGGTGGAGGAGATTGAGCAAGAGGAGGAGGGAGAGCTGGAGAAGCTGAAGGAGCAGGAGGAGGAGGAGGAAAACGAGCAGGTGGAGGTTGAGCAGCAGTTTGAGAATGAGCAGGAGGTGGAGAAGGAGCAGGAGGAGGAGTTTGGGCAGGAAGGGGAGAAGGAGCATGAGGTGGAGAAGGAGCAGGAGAAGGAGATGGAGAAGTAGCAGCAGGAGCAGAAGATGCAGCAGGAGGAGAAGTAACAGCAGGAGGAGATGGAGCAGAAGTGGGTGAAGGAGCAGAAGCAGGAGGAGGAGCAGGAGTAGGAGAATGAGCAGAAGGTGGAGAAGGCGCAAGATGAAGAGAAGGAACAGGCGGTGGAGAAGGAGCAGGAGGTGGAGAAGGCGCAAGATGAGGAGAAGGAGCGGGAGGTGGAGAAGGAGCAGGAGATGGACAAGGAGCAGGAGGAGGAGAAGGAGGTGGAGAAGGAGGAGGAGGAGAAGGAATAGGATGTGGAGAAGAAGCAATAGGTCGAGAAGGAGCAGGAGGCGAAGAAGGACCAGGAGGGGGAGGAGAGAAGGAGTTGGAGAAGAAGCAGGAGGATGAGCAGAAGCAGGAGTAGAAGAAGGAGCAGGAGGTGGAGAAGGTGCGGGAGGTGGAGAATGATCAGGAGGAGGAGAAGGATCAGGAGGAGGAGTAGGATCAGGAGAAGAAAAAGGAGCAGGAGGAGTAGTAGAAGCAAAAGGAGGCGAAGAAGTAGAAGAAGAAGGCGCATGATGAGGAGAAGGAGCAGGAGGTGGAGAAGGAGCAAGAGAAGGAGAACGAGCAGGAGGTGGAAAAGGAGAAGGAGGGAGAGAAGGAGGAGGAGGGAGACAAGCAGCAGGAGGTGGAGAAGGAGCAGGAGGAGGAGAAGAAGGAGAAAAAGCAGCCGGAGTTGGTGAATGAGCAGGTGTGGAGAAGGAGTAGGAGGTGGAAAAGGAGCAGGAGGTCGAGAAGGAGCAGGAGGTCGAGAAGCAGCACGTGTACGAGATGCAGCACGAGGGCGAAAATGCGCAGGAGGTGGACAAGGAGCAGGAGGTGGACAAGCAGCAGGAGGAGGAGAAGGAGCTGGAGAAGGAGATGGAGAAGTAGCAGCAGGAGCAGAAGAAGCAGCAGGAGGAGAAGTAGCAGCAGGAGGAGACGGAGCAGAAGCGGGTGAAGGAGCACAAGCAGGAGTAGGAGCAGGAGCGGGAGAAGGAGCATGAAGTGGAGAAGGAGCAGGAGGAGGAGTTTGAGCAAAAGCCGAGAAAGAGCAGGAGGTGGAGAATGATGAGGAGGTGGAGAAGGAGCAGGGCTGGAGAACAAGGAGGAGGAGGAGATTGAGCAAGAGGAGGAGGGAGAGCTGGAGGAGCTGAAGGAGCAGGAGGATGAGGAGGAAAACGAGCAGGTGGAGGTTGAGCAGCAGGTTGAGAATCAGCAGGAGGTGGAGAAGGAGCAGGAGGAGGAGTTTGAGCAGGAAGGGGAGAAGGAGCGGGAGAAGGAGCAGGAGGGGAGAAGGAGCAGGAGGTGGAGAAGGAGCAGGAGGGGGTGAAGGAGAAGGAGCAGGAGCTGGAGGAGGAGAAGGAGCAGGAGGTGGAGATGGAGCGGAGTGGAGAAGGAGCAGGAGGAGAAGGTTCAGCTGGAGGAGAAGATGGAGCAGGAGGAGCAGGTGGAGGAGGAGCAGTTGGTGGAGGTTGAGCAGAAGGTGGAGAAGGAGCAGGAGGAGGAGGATGAGAAGGAGCAGGAGGTGGAGAAGGAGCAGGAGGAGAGAAGAAGCAGGAGGAGGAGAAGTAGCAGGAAGTGGAGAAGGAGCAGGAGGTGGGGAAGGAGCACGAGGTGGAGAAGGAGCAGGAGGTGGAGAAGGAGCAGGAGGGAGAGAAGGAGCAGGAGGTGGTGAATGAGCAGTAGTGGAGAAGGAGCAGGAGGTGGAGAAGGAGCAGGAGAAGGAGGTGGAGACGTTGCAGCAGAAGGAGAAGAAGCGGCAGGAGGAGAAGGAGCAGATGCGGCAGAAGGAGCAGAAGCGGGAGAAGGAGCAGAAGCGGAAGTTGGAGCAGGAGCGGGAGAAGGAGCATGAAGTGGAGAAGGAGCAGGTGGAGGAGAAGGAGCAGGTGGAGGAGAAGGTGCAGGAGGTGAGAAGGTGCAGGAGGGGTAAAGGTGCAGGTGAGGGAGAAGATGTAGGAGGGGGAGAAGGAACAGGAGCGGGAGGCGGAGCAGGAGGAGGAGGTTGAGTATCAGAAGGCGAAGGATCAGGAGGAAGTTGATGAGGAGGAGGAGAAGGAGCAGGAGGAGGTTGAGCAGGAGTCGGAGAAGGAGCAGGAGGTGGAGGTTGAGTAGGAGGAGGAGATGGAGCAGGAGGAGGTTGAGCAGGAGTTGCGGAAGGAGCAGGAGGACGAGAATGAGCAGGTGCACGAGAAGGAGCAGGAAGACGAGAAGGATCAGGAAGACGAAAAGGATCAGGAAGACGAGAAGGATCAGGAAGACGAGAAGCATCAGGAGGAGGGGAAGAAGCAGGAGACGGAGAAGGAGCAGTTGAGGGAGAGGGAGCAGGAGGTGGAGGAGGGGCTCGACGGCGAGAATGATCAGGAGGGTGTGAACGAGCAGTCGGCGGAGGAGGAGCGGGAGCCATAGAAGGAGCAGGAGGCGGAGAAGGAGCAGGAGGCGGAGAAGGAGCAGGGGGTGGAGAAGGAGCAGGAGGTGGAGAAGGAGCAGGAGGAGGAGAAGGAGCAGGAGGAGGAGAAGGAGCAGGAGGAGGAGAAGGAGCAGGGAGAGAAGAATGAGCAGGAAGAGAAGAAGGAGCAGGAAGAGAAGAAGGAGCAGGAGGTGGAGATGGAGCAGAAGTGGAGAAGGAGCAGAAGGTGGAAGTTGAGCTGGACGACGATAAGAAAAAGGAGGGGTAGAATGAGTAGGATGTAGAGTTGGAGAAGAAGGTGGAGACCGAGCGATAGGTGGAGAAGGAGCAGGAGGGGGCGAAGGAACAGAACGGGGAGAAGGAGCAGGAGGCAAAGCAGGAGCAGGATGGTGAGAAAGTGCAGGAGGAGGGGAATGAGCAGGAGGCGGAGAAGGAGCAGGAGGCGGAGAAGGAGAAGGAGGCGGAGAAGGAGCGGGAGGCGGAGAAGGAGCAGGAGGCGGAGAAGGAGCAGGAGGCGGAGCAGGAGGCGGAGAAGGAGCAGGAGGCGGAGAAGGAGCACAAGGAGGTGGAGCAGGGGGTGGAGAAGGAGCAGGAGGTGGAGAAGGAGCAGGAGGTGGAGAAGGAGCAGGAGGTGGAGAAGGAGCAGGAGGAGGAGAAGGAGGAGAAGAAGGAACAGGAGGTGGTGAATGAGCAGGAGAAGAGAAGGAGCAGGAGGTGGAGAAGGAGCAGGAGAAGGAGAAGGAGGAGAAGAAGGAACAGGAGGTGGTGAATGAGCAGGAGAAGAGAAGGAGCAGGAGGTGGAGAAGGAGCAGGAGAAGGAGATGGAGAAGTAGCAGCAGGAGCAGAAGAAGCAGCAGGAGGAGAAGTGGCAGCAGGAGGAGACGGAGCAGAAGCGGGTGAAGGAGCTCAAGCAGGAGTAGGAGCAGAAGCGGGAGAAGGAGCATGAAGTGGAGAAGGAGCAGGAGGAGGAGTTTGAGCAAAAGCCGAGAAGGAGCAGGAGGTGGAGAATGATGAGGAGGTGGAGAAGGAGCAGGGGTGGAGAACAAGGAGGAGGAGGAGATTGAGCAAGAGGAGGAGGGAGAGCTGGAGGAGCTGAAGGAGCAGGAGGATGAGGAGGAAAACGAGCAGGTGGAGGTTGAGCAGCAGGTTGAGAATGAGCAGGAGGTGGAGAAGGAGGAGGAGGAGGAGTTTGAGCAGGAAGGGGAGAAGGACCAGGAGGGGGAGAAGGAGCTGGAGGGGAGAAGGAGCAGGAGGGGGAGGAGGAGGAGAAGGAGCAGGAGGCGGAGGAGGAGAAGGAGCATGAGATGGAGATGGAGCGGAGTGGAGAAGGAGCAGGAGGAGGAGGTCCAGCTGGAGGTGAAGATGGAGCAGTCGGTGGAGAAGGAGCAGGAGGTGGAGAAGGAGCAGGAGGTGGAGAATGAACAGTTGGAGGAGAAGGAGGAGGAGGAGAAGGAGCAGTAGTTGGAGAAGGATCATGAGTTGGAGAAGGAGCAGGATGTGGAGGTGGAGCTGGATATGGAAAATGAGCAGGAGGTGGAGAAGGAGCAGGAGATAAAGGAGGAGGAGCAGGAGGTGGAGAAGGAGCAGGAGGTGGAGAAGGAGTAGGAGGTGGAGAAGGAGCAGGAGGTGGAAAAGGAGCAGGAGGTGGAGAAGAAGCAGGAGGTGGAGAAGGAGCAGGAGGTGGAGAAGGAGCAGGAGGAGGAGGTTGAGCGGGACGAGGAGAAGGAGCAGGAGATAAAGGAGGAGGAGCAGGAGGTGGAGAAGGAGCAGGAGGTGGAGGTTGAGCGGGACGAGGACAAGGAGCAGGAGGGGGAGAGTGAGCAGGATGGGGAGAGTGAGCAGGAGGTGGAGAAGGAGCAGGACGGGGAAAAGGAGCAGGAGGTAGAGATGGAGCGGGAGGGGGAGAAGGAGCAGGAGGCGGAGAAGGAGTGGGATGCAAAGCAAGAGCAAGTGGGGGCGAATGAGCAGGAGGACGAGAATGATCAGGAGGACTAGAAGGAGCAGGAGGAGGGGAAGAAGCAGGAGGAGGAGAAGGACCAGAAGGTGGAGAAGGAGCAGGAGGTGGAGAAGGAGCAGGAGGTAGAGAACGACCAGGAGGTGGAGAAAGAGCAGGAGGTGGAGAAGGAGCAGGAGGTGGCGAAGGAGGAGGAGGAGGAGAAGGAGCATGAAGTGGAGAATGAACAGGAGTTGAAGAAAGCTTCAGTTGGAGAAGGAGCTGGAGGTGAAGATGGAGCAGGACGGGGAGTTGGAGCTGGAGGAGGAGAAGGAGCTGGAGGTGGAGTAGGAATAGGAGGTGGAGAAGGAGCAGGAGGTGGAGAAGGAGCAGGAGGCGGAGAAGGACCAGAAGGTGGAGAAGGAGCAGGAGGTGGAGAAGGAGCAGGAGGTAGAGAACGACCAGGAGGTGGAGAAAGAGCAGGAGGTGGAGAAGGAGCAGGAGGTGGAGAAGGATAAGGAGGAGGAGAAGGAGCATGAAGAGAAGAAGGAGCAGGAAGAGAAGAATGAGCAGGAGGTGGAGAAGGAGCAAGAAGTGGAGAAGGAGCAGAAGGTGGAAGTTGAGCTGGACGACGAGATGGAACAGGATGGGTAGAATGAGCAGGATGTAGAGTAGGAGCAGAAGGTGGAGAAGTAGCTATAGGTGGAGAAGGAGCAGGAGGGGGCGAAGGAACAGAACGGGGCGAAGGAGAAGGAGGCAAAGCAGGAGCAGGAGGGTGAGAAGGTGCAGGAAGAGGGGTATGAGCAGGAGGCGGAGAAGGAGCAGGAGGCGGAGAAGGAGAAGGAGCGGGAGGCGGATAAGGAGCAGGAGGCGGAGAAGGAGCAGGAGGCGGAGCAGGAGGCGGAGAAGGAGCAGGAGGCGGAGAAGGAGCAGGAGGCGGAGAAGGAGCACAAGGAGGTGGCGCAGGGGGTGGAGTAGGAGCAGGAGGAGGAGAAGGAGCAGGAGGTGGAGAAGGAGCAGTAGGTGGAGAAGGAGCAGGAGTTGGAGAAGGAGCAGGAGGTGGAGAAGGAGCAGGAGGTGGAGAATGAACAGTTGGAGGAGAAGGAGGAGGAGGAGAAGGAGCAGTAGTTGGAGAAGGATCATGAGGTGGAGAAGGAGCAGAATGTGGAGGTGGAGCTGGATATGGAAAATGAGCAGGAGGTGGAGAAGGAGCAGGAGATAAAGGAGGAGGAGCAGGAGGTGGAGAATGAGCAGGAGGTGGAGAAGGAGCAGGAGGTGGAGAAGGAGCAGGAGGTGGAGAAGGAGAAGGAGGAGGAGAAGGAGGAGAAGAAGGAGCAGGAGGTGGTGAATGAGCAGGAGTGGAGAAGGAGCAGGAGGTGGAGAAGGAGCAGGAGGGCAGGAAGTAGCAGGAGGGCGAGAAGGAGCAGGAGGTGGACAAGGAGCAGGATGTGGACAAGGAGCAGGAGGTGGACAAGGAGCAGGAGGTGGACAAGGAGCAGGAGGTGGACAAGGAACAGGAGGAGGAGAAGAAGCAACAGGTCGAGAACGATCAGGTGGCGGAAAAGGACCAGGAGGCCGAGTAGGAGAATGAGTTGAAGAAGAAGCAGGAGGAGGAGCAGAAGCAGGAGGAGAAGAAGGAGCAGGAGGTGGAGAAGGAGCAAGATGAGGAGAAGGAGCAGGAGTTGGAGAAGGAGCAGTAGTGGAGTAGGAGCAGGAGAAGTAGAAGCATCGCGAGGAGGTGTATGAGCAGGAGGAGGAGAAGGAGCAGGTGATGGAGAAGGCGGAAAATGAGGAGAAGGGGCAGGAGGTGGGGAATGAGCAGGAGGTGGAGAAGGAGCAGGAGGTGGACAAGGAGCAGGTGGAGGAGAAGGAGGTGGAGGAGGAGAAGGAGGTGGAGACGGAGCAGGAGGAGGAGAAGGAACAGGAGGTGGAGAAGAAGCAATCGGTCGAGAAGAAGCAGGAGGCGGAGAAGGACCAGAAGGGGGAGTAGGAGAAGGAGTTGGAGAAGAAGCTGGAGGAGGAGCATGAGCAGGAGGAGAAGAATGAGCAGGAGGTGGAGAAGGAGCGGGAGGTGGAGAAGGAGCAGGAGGAGGAGAACGAGCAGGAGGAGGAGAAGGAGCAGGAGTGCAGAAGGAGCAGGAGAAGAAGAAAGAGCAGGAGGTGGAGAAGGCGCAAGAAGAGGGGAAGGAGCAGGAGGTGGAGAAGGAGCAGTAGGTGGGGAAGGAGCAGGGGAAGGAGAAGGAGCAGGAGGTGGAGAAGGAGCAGGAGGGAGAAAAGGAGCAGGAGGAAGTAAAGGAGCAGGAGGTGGAGAAGGAGCAGGAGGAGGATACGGACCAGAAGGGGGAGTAGGAGAAGGAGTTGGAGAAGAAGCTGGAGGAGGAGCATGAGCAGGAGGAGAAGAAGGAGCAGGAGGTGGAGAAGGAGCAGGAGGTGGAGAAGGAGCAGGAGGACGAGAAGGAGAAGGAGGAGGAGAAGGAGCAGGAGTGCAGAAGGAGCAGGAGGAGGAGAAGGAGCAGGAGTGCAGAAGGAGCAGGAGAAGAAGAAAGAGCAGGAGGTGGAGAAGGCGCAAGAAGAGGAGAAGGAGCAGGAGGTGGAGAAGGAGCAGGATGTGGGGAAGGAGCAGGGGAAGGAGAAGGAGCAGGAGTTGGAGATAGAGCAGGAGGTGGAGAAGGAGCAGGAGGTGGAGAAGGAGCAGGAGGGAGAAAATCAGCAGGAGGAAGACAAGGAGCAGGAGGTGGAGAAGGAGCAGCAGGAGGAGAAGGAGGAGAAGAAGGAGCAGGAGGTGGTGAATGAGCAGGAGTGGAGAAGGAGCAGGAGGTGGAGAAGGAGCAGGAGGAGGAGAAGGAGAAATAGGAGGAGAAGGAGCAGGAGGAGGAGAAGGAGCTGGAGGAAGAGGAGGAGGAAGAGCAGGAGGTGGAGATGGAGCAGGAGGAGGAGAAGGAGCAGGAGGTGGAGATGAAGCAGGAGTCTGGAAGGAGCAGGAGAAGAAGAAGGAGCAGGAGGAGGACGAGCAGCAGAAGGAGGAGAAGGAGCAGGAGGTGGAGAAGGAGCAGGAGTGGAGTAGGAGCAGGAGAAGTAGAAGCAGCGCGAGGAGGTGTATGAGCAGGAGGAGGAGAAGGAGCAGGAGATGGAGAAGGCGGAAAATGAGGAGAAGGGGCAGGAGGTGGAGAATGAGCAGGAGGTGGAGAAGGAGCAGGAGGTGGACAAGGAGCAGGTGGAGGAGAAGGAGGTGGAGGAGGAGAAGGAGGTGGAGACGGAGAAGGAGGAGGAGAAGGAACAGGAGGTGGAGAAGAAGCAATCGGTCGAGAAGGAGCAGGAGGCGGAGAAGGACCAGAAGGGGGAGTAGGAGAAGGAGTTGGAGAAGAAGCTGGAGGAGGAGCATGAGCAGGAGGAGAAGAATGAGCAGGAGGTGGAGAAGGAGCGGGAGGTGGAGAAGGAGCAGGAGGAGGAGAACAAGCAGGAGGAGGAGAAGGAGCAGGAGTGCAGAAGGAGCAGGAGAAGAAGAAAGAGCAGGAGGTGGAGAAGGCGCAAGAAGAGGGGAAGGAGCAGGAGGTGGAGAAGGAGCAGTAGGTGGGGAAGGAGCAGGGGAAGGAGAAGGAGCAGGAGGTGGAGAAGGAGCAGGAGGGAGAAAAGGAGCAGGAGGAAGACAAGGAGCAGGAGTTGGAGAAGGAGCAGGAGGAGGAGATAGAGCAGGAGGTGGAGAAGGAGCAGGAGGGAGAAAATCAGCAGGAGGAAGACAAGGAGCAGGCGATCCAGAAGGAGCAGCAGGAGGAGAAGGAGGAGAAGAAGGAGCAGGAGGTGGAGAAGGAGCGGGAGGTGGAGAAGGAGCAGGAGGAGGAGAACGAGCAGGAGGAGGAGAAGGAGCAGGAGTGCAGAAGGAGCAGGAGAAGAAGAAAGAGCAGGAGGTGGAGAAGGCGCAAGAAGAGGGGAAAGAGCAGGAGGTGGAGAAGGAGCAGTAGGTGGGGAAGGAGCAGGGGAAGGAGAAGGAGCAGGAGGTGGAGAAGGAGCAGGAGGGAGAAAAGGAGCAGGAGGAAGACAAGGAGCAGGAGGTGGAGAAGGAGCAGGAGGAGGAGAAGGAGGAGAAGAAGAAGCAGGAGGTGGTAAATGAGCAGGAGTGGAGAAGGAGCAGGAGGTGGAGAAGGAGCAGGATGACGAGAAGGAGAAGGAGGAGGAGATGGAGCAGGAGGAGGAGAAGGATCAGGAGGAAGAGGAGGAGGAGGAGCAGCAGGTGGAGATGGAGCAGGAGGAGGAGAAGGAGCAGGAGGTGGAGATGAAGCAGGAGTTTTTTTTTGTTTTTTTTATTCGTTCACGGGATGTGGGCGTCGCAGGCAAGGCCGGCATTTATTGCCCATCCCTAATTGCCCTCGAGAAGGTGGCGGTGAGCCGCCTTCTTGAACCGCTGCAGTCCGTGTGGTGACGGTTCTCCCACAATGCTGTTAGGATGGGAGTTCCAGGATTTTGACCCAGCGACAATGAAGGAACGGCGATATATTTCCAAGTCGGGATGGTGTGTGACTTGGAGGGGAACGTGCAGGTGGTGTTGTTCCCATGCGCCTGCTGCCCTTGTCCTTCTAGGTGGTAGAGGTCGCGGGTTTGGGAGGTGCTGTCGAAGAAGCCTTGGCGAGTTGAGAAGTCGCAGGAGAAGAAGAAGGAGCAGGAGGAGGACTAGCAGCAGAAGGAGGAGAAGGAGCAGAACGTGGAGAAGGCCCAAGATGAGGAGAAGGAGCAGGAGGTGGAGAAGCAGCAGGAGTGGAGGAGGAGCAGGAGAAGTAGAAGCAGCGCGAGGAGGTGTACGAGCAGGAGGAGGATAAGGAGCAGGAGGTGGACAAGGAGCAGTTGGAGGAGAAGGAGGTGGAGGAGGAGAAGGAGGTGGAGGAGGAGAAGGATGTGGAGACGGAGCAGGAGGAGGAGAAGGAAAAGGAGGTGGATAGGAGCAGGAGGAAAAGAAGGAGCAGGAGTGCAGAAGGAGCAGGAGAAGAAGAAACAGCAGGAGGTGGAGAAGGCGCAAGAAGAGGAGAAGGAGCAGGAGGTGGAGATGGAGCAGGAGGTGGAGAAGGAGCAGTAGGAGGAGAAGGAGCAGGAGGAGGAGAAGGAGCAGGAGTGCAGAAGGAGCAGGAGAAGAAGAAAGAGCAGGAGGTGGAGAAGGCGCAAGAAGAGGAGAAGGAGCAGGAGGTGGAGAAGGAGCAGGAGGTGGGGAAGGAGCAGGGGAAGGGGAAGGAGCAGGAGTTGGAGATAGAGTAGGAGGTGGAGAAAGAGCAGGAGGTGGAGAAGGAGCAGGAGGGAGAAAATCAGCAGGAGGAAGACAAGGAGCAGGAGGTGGAGAAGGAGCAGCAGGAGGAGAAGGAGGAGAAGAAGGAGCAGGAGGTGGTGAATGAGCAGGAGTGGAGAAGGAGCAGGAGGTGGTGAATGAGCAGGAGTGGAGAAGGAGCAGGAGGTGGGGAAGGAGCAGGGGAAGGGGAAGGAGCAGGAGTTGGAGATAGAGTAGGAGGTGGAGAAAGAGCAGGAGGTGGAGAAGGAGCAGGAGGGAGAAAATCAGCAGGAGGAAGACAAGGAGCAGGAGGTGGAGAAGGAGCAGCAGGAGGAGAAGGAGGAGAAGAAGGAGCAGGAGGTGGTGAATGTGCAGGAGTGGAGAAGGAGCAGGAGGTGGTGAATGAGCAGGAGTGGAGAAGGAGCAGGAGATGGAGCAGGAGGTGGAGATGAAGCAGGAGTGGAGAAGGAGCAGGAGAAGAAGAAGGAGCAGGAGGAGGACTAGCAGCAGAAGGAGGAGAAGGAGCAGAAGGTGGAGAAGGCACATGATGAGGAGAAGGAGCAGGAGGTGGAGAAGCAGCAGGAGTGGAGGAGGAGCTGGAGAAGTAGAAGCAGCGCGAGGAGGTGTACGAGCAGGAGGAGGAGAAGGAGCAGGAGGTGGACAAGGAGCAGGTGGAGGAGAAGGAGGTGGAGGAGGAGAAGGAGGTGGAGACGGAGCAGGAGGAGGAGAAGGCACAGGAGGTGGAGAAGAAGCAATCGGTCGAGAAGGAGCAGGAGGCGGAGAAGGACCAGAAGGGGTAGCAGGAGAAGGAGTTGGAGGAGAAGCTGGAGGAGGAGCATGAGCAGGAGGAGAAGAAGGAGCAGGAGGTGGAGAAGGAGCAGGAGGTGGAGAAGGAGCAGGAGCAGGAGAAGGAGAAGGAGGAGGAGAAGGAGCAGGAGTCCAGAAGGAGCAGGAGAAGAAGAAAGAGCAGGAGGTGGAGAAGGCGCAAGAAGAGGGGAAGGAGCAGGAGGTGGAGAAGGAGCAGTGGGTGGGGAAGGAGCAGGGGAAGGAGAAGGAGCAGGAGGTGGAGATGGAGCAGGAGGGAGAAAATGAGCAGGAGGAAGACAAGGAGCAGGAGGTGGAGAAGGAGCAGGAGGAGGAGAAGGAAGAGAAGAAGGAGCAGGAGGTGGTGAATGAGCAGGAGTGGAGAAGGAGCAGGAGGTGGAGAAGGAGCAGGAGGTGGAGAAGGAGAAGGAGGAGGAGATGGTGCAGGAGAAGGAGGAGGATCAGGAGGAAGAGGAGGAACAGGAGGTGGAGATGGAGCAGGAGGAGGAGAAGGAGCAGGAGGTGGAGATGAAGCAGGAGTGGAGAAGTAGCAGGAGAAGAAGAAGGAGCAGGAGGAGGACTAGCAGCAGAAGGAGGAGAAGGAGCAGAAGGTGGAGAAGGCACAAGATTAGGAGAAGGAGCAGGAGGTGGAGATGAAGCAATCGGTCGAGAAGGAGCAGGAGGCGGAGAAGGAACAGAAGGGGGAGTAGGAGAAGGAGTTGGAGAAGATGCTGGAGGAGGAGCATGAGCAGGAGGAGAAGAATGAGCAGGAGTGCAGAAGGAGCAGGAGGAGGAGAAGGAGCAGGAGGAGGAGAAGGAGCAGGAGTGCAGAAGGAGCAGGAGGAGGAGAAGGAGCAGGAGGAGGAGAAGGAGCAGGAGTGCAGAAGGAGCAGGAGAAGAAGAAAGATCAGGAGGTGGAGAAGGCGCAAGAAGAGGCGAAGGAGCAGGAGGAGGAGAAGGAGCAGGAGGTGGGGAAGGAGCAGGGGAAGGAGAAGGAGCAGGAGTTGGAGATAGAGCAGGAGGTGGAGAAAGAGCAGGAGGTGGAGAAGGAGCAGGAGGGAGAAAATCAGCAGCAGGAAGACAAGGAGCAGGAGGTGGAGAAGGAGCAGCAGGAGGAGAAGGAGGAGAAGAAGTAGCAGGAGGTGGTGAATGAGCAGGAGTGGAGAAGGAGCAGGAGGTGGAGAAGGAGCAGGTGGAGGAGAAGGAGGTGGAGGAGGAGAAGGAGGTGGAGACGGAGCAGGAGGAGGAGAAGGCACAGGAGGTGGAGAAGAAGCAATCGGTCGAGAAGGAGCAGGAGGCGGAGAAGGACCAGAAGGGGTAGCAGGAGAAGGAGTTGGAGAAGAAGCTGGAGGAGGAGCATGAGCAAGAGGAGAAGAAGGAGCAGGAGGTGGAGAAGGAGCAGGAGGTGGAGAATGAGCAGGAGGTGGAGAAGGAGAAGGAGGAGGAGAAGGAGCAGGAGTGCAGAAGGAGCAGGAGAAGAAGAAACAGCAGGAGGTGGAGAAGGCGCAAGAAGAGGAGAAGGAGCAGGAGGTGGAGATGGAGCAGGAGGTGGAGAATGAGCAGTAGGAGGAGAAGGAGCAGGAGGAGGAGAAGGAGCAGGAGTGCAGAAGGAGCAGGAGGAGGAGAAGGAGCAGGAGGAGGAGAAGGAGCAGGAGTGCAGAAGGAGCAGGAGAAGAAGAAAGAGCAGGAGGTGGAGAAGGCGCAAGAAGAGGAGAAGGAGCAGGAGGTGGAGAAGGAGCAGGAGGTGGGGAAGGAGCAGGGGTAGGAGAAGGAGCAGGAGTTGGAAATAGATCAGGAGGTGGAGAAAGAGCAGGAGGTGGAGAAGGAGCAGGAGGGAGAAAATCAGCAGGAGGAAGACAAGGAGCAGGAGGTGGAAAAGGAGCAGCAGGAGGAGAAGGAGGAGAAGAAGGAGCAGGAGGTTGAGAAGGAGCAGGAGGTGGAGAAGGAGCAGGAGGAGGAGAACGAGCAGGAGGAGGAGAAGGAGCAGGAGTGCAGAAGGAGCAGGAGAAGAAGAAAGAGCAGGAGGTGGAGAAGGCGCAAGAAGAGGGGAAGGAGCAGGAGGAGGAGAAGGAGCAGGAGGTGGGGAAGGAGCAGGGGAAGGAGAAGGAGTAGGAGGTGGAGAAGGAGCAGGAGGGAGAAAAGGACCAGGAGGAAGACAAGGAGCAGAAGGTGGAGAAGGAGCAGGAGGAGGAGAAGGACGAGAAGAAGGAGCAGGAGGTGGTGAATGAGCAGGAGTGGAGAAGGAGCAGGAGGTGGAGAAGGAGCAGGAGGAGGAGAAGGAGAAGGAGGAGGAGATGGTGCAGGAGAAGGAGGAGGATCAGGAGGAAGAGGAGGAGGAGGAGCAGGAGGTGGAGATGGAGCAGGAGGAGGAGAAGGAGCAGGAGGTGGAGATGAAGCAGGAGTGGAGAAGTAGCAGGAGAAGAAGAAGGAGCAGGAGGAGGACTAGCAGCAGAAGGAGGAGAAGGAGCAGAAAGTGGAGAAGGCACACGATGAGGAGAAGGAGCAGGAGGTGGAGATGAAGCAATCGGTCGAGAAGGAGCAGGAGGCGGAGAAGGACCAGAAGGGGGAGTAGGAGAAGGAGTTGGAGAAGAAGCTGGAGGAGGAGCATGAGCAGGAGGAGAAGAATGAGAAGGAGTGCAGAAGGAGCAGGAGGAGGAGAAGGAACAGGAGGAGGAGAAGGAGCAGGAGTGCAGAAGGAGCAGGAGCAGGAGGAGGAGCAGGAGGAGGAGAAGGAGCAGGAGTGCAGAAGGAGCAGGAGAAGAAGAAAGAGCAGGAGGTGGAGAAGGCGCAAGAAGAGGAGAAGGAGCAGGAGGAGGAGAAGGAGCAGGAGGTGGGGAAGGAGCAGGGGAAGGAGAAGGAGCAGGAGGTGGAGAAAGAGCAGGAGGTGGAGAAGGAGCAGGAGGGAGAAAATCAGCAGCAGGAAGACAAGGAGCAGGAGGTGGAGAAGGAGCAGCAGGAGGAGAAGGAGGAGAAGAAGGAGCAGGAGGTGGTGAATGAGCAGGAGTGGAGAAGGAGCAGGAGGAAGAGGAGGAGGAGGAGCAGCAGGTGGAGATGGAGCAGGAGGAGGAGAAGGAGCAGGAGGTGGAGATGAAGCAGGAGTGGAGAAGGAGCTGGAGAAGAAGAAGGAGCAGGAGGAGGACTAGCAGCAGAAGGAGGAGAAGGAGCAGAAGGTGGAGAAGGCGCAAGATGAGGAGTAGGAGCAGGAGGTGGAGAAGGAGCAGGAGTGGAGTAGGAGCAGGAGAAGTAGAAGCAGCGCGAGGAGGTGTATGAGCAGGAGGAGGAGAAGGAGCAGGAGATGGAGACGGCGGAAAATGAGCAGATGGGGCAGGAGGTGGAGAATGAGCAGGAGGTGGAGAAGGAGCAGGAGGTGGACAAGGAGCAGGTGGAGGAGAAGGAGGTGGAGGAGGAGAAGGAGGTGTAGACGGAGCAGGAGGAGGAGAAGGAACAGGAGGTGGAGAAGAAGCAATCGGTCGAGAAGGACCAGCAGGGGGAGTAGGAGAAGGAGTTGGAGAAGAAGCTGGAGGAGGAGCATGAGCAGGAGGAGAAGAAGGAGCAGGAGTTGGAGAAGGAGCAGGAGGTGGAGAAGGAGCAGGAGGAGGAGAAGGAGCAGGAGGAGGAGAAGGAGCAGGAGTGCAGAAGGAGCAGGAGAAGAAAAAACTGCATGAGGTGGAGAAGGCGCAAGAAGAGGAGAAGGAGCAGGAGGTGCAGATGGAGCAGGAGGTGGAGATGGAGCAGGAGGTGGAGAAGTAGCAGGCGGGAGAAAAGGAGCAGGAGGAAGACAAGGAGCAGGAGGTGGAAAAGGAGCAGGAGGGGGAGAAGGAGGAGAAGGAGCAGGAGGTGGTGAATGAGCAGGAGTGGTGAAGGAGCAGGAGGTGGAGTAGGAGCAGGAGGAGGAGAAGGAGAAGGAGGAGGAGAAGGAGCAGGAGGGAGAAAAGGAACAGGAGGAAGACAAGGAGCAGAAGGTGGAGAAGGAGCAGGAGGAGGAGAAGAAGTAGCAGGAGATGGTGAATGAGCAGGAATGGAGAAGGAGCAGGTGGTGGAGAAGGAGCAGGAGGGCAGGAAGTAGCAGTAGGGCGGAAAGGAGCAGGAGGTGAACAAGGAGCAGGAGGTGGACAAGAAGCAGGAGATGGACAAGGAGCAGGAGGTGGACAAGGAACAGGAGGAGGAGAAGAAGCAACAGGTGGAAACGAGCAGGTGGCGGAAAAGGACCAGGAGGGCGAGAAAGAGAAGGATTTGTAGAAGAAGCAGGAGGAGGAGCAGTAGCAGGAGGAGAAGAAAGAGCAGGAGGTGTAGATGGAGCAGGAGGGCGAGAAGGAGCAGGAGTAAAAGAAGGAGCAGGAGTGCAGAAGGAGCAGGAGAAGAAGAAACAGCAGGAGGTGGAGAAGGCGCAAGAAGAGGAGAAGGAGCAGGAGGTGGAGATGGAGCAGGAGGTGGCGAAGGAGCAGTAGGAGGAGAAGGAGCAGGAGGAGCAGGAGAAGGAGTGCAGAAGGAGCAGGAGGAGGAGAAGGAGCAGGAGGAGGAGAAGGAGCAGGAGTGCAGAAGGAGCAGGAGAAGAAGAAAGAGCAGGAGCTGGAGAAGGCGCAAGAAGAGGAGAAGGAGCAGGAGGTGGAGAAGGAGCAGAAGGGAGAAAATCAGCAGGAGGAAGACAAGGAGCAGGAGGTGGAGAAGGAGCAGCAGGAGGAGAAGGAGGAGAAGAAGGAGCAGGAGGTGGTGAATGAGCAGGAGTGGAGAAGGAGCAGGAGGTGGTGAATGAGCAGGAGTGGAGAAGGAGCAGGAGGTGGAGAAGGAGCAGGAGGAGGAGAAGGAGAAGGAGGATGAGATGGAGCAGGAGGAGGAGAAGGAGCAGGAGGAGGAGAAGGAGCAGGAGGTGGAGATGAAGCAGGAGTGGAGAAGGAGCAGGAGAAGAAGAAGGAGCAGGAGGAGGACTAGCAGCAGAAGGAGGAGAAGGAGCAGAAGGTGGAGAAGGCACATGATGAGGAGAAGGAGCAGGAGGTGGAGAAGCAGCAGGAGTGGAGGAGGAGCAGGAGAAGTAGAAGCAGCGCGAGGAGGTGTACGAGCAGGAGGAGGAGAAGAAGCAGGAGGTGGACAAGGAGCAGGTGGAGGAGAAGGAGGAGGAGGAGGAGAAGGAGGTGGAGACAGAGCAGGAGGAGGAGAAGGCACAGGAGGTGGAGAAGAAGCAATCGGTCGAGAAGGAGCAGGAGGCGGAGAAGGACCAGAAGGGGTAGCAGCAGAAGGAGTTGGAGAAGAAGCTGGAGGAGGAGCATGAGCAGGAGGAGAAGAAGGAGCAGGAGGTGGAGAAGGAGCAGGAGGTGGAGAAGGAGCAGGAGGAGGAGAAGGAGAAGGAGGAGTAGAAGGAGCAGGAGTGCAGAAGGAGCAGGAGAAGAAGAAACAGCAGGAGGTGGAGAAGGCGCAAGAAGAGGAGAAGGAGCAGGAGGGGGCGCTGGAGCAGGAAGTGGAGAAGGAGCAGTAGGAGGAGAAGGAGCAGGAGGAGGAGAAGGAGCAGGAGTGCAGAAGGAGCAGGAGGAGGAGAAGGAGCAGGAGGAGGAGAAGGAGCAGGAGTGCAGAAGGAGCAGGAGAAGAAGAAAGAGCAGGAGGTGGAGAAGCCGCAAGAAGAGGAGAAGGAGCAGGAGGTGGAGAAGGAGCAGGAGGTGGGGAAGGAGCAGAGGTAGGAGAAGGAGCAGGAGTTGGAAATAGAGCAGGAGGTGGAGAAAGAACAGGAGGTGGAGAAGGAGCAGGAGGGAGAAAATCAGCAGGAGGAAGACAAGGAGCAGGAGGTGGAGAAGGAGCAGCAGGAGGAGAAGGAGGAGAAGAAGCAGCAGGAGGTGGACAAGGAGCGGGAGGTGGAGAAGGAGCAGGAGGAGGAGAACGAGCAGGAGGAGGAGAAGGAGCAGGAGTGCAGAAGGAGCAGGAGAAGAAGAAAGAGCAGGAGGTGGAGAAGGCGCAAGAAGAGGGGACGGAGCAGGAGGTGGAGAAGGAGCAGTGGGTGGGGAAGGAGCAGGGGAAGGAGAAGGAGCAGGAGTTGGAGATAGAGCAGGAGGTGGAGAAAGAGCAGGAGGTGGAGAAGGAGCAGGAGGGAGAAAATCAGCAGGAGGAAGACAAGGAGCAGGAGGTGGAGAAGGAGCAGCAGGAGGAGAAGGAGGAGAAGAAGCAGCAGGAGGTGGACAAGGAGCGGGAGGTGGAGAAGGAGCAGGAGGAGGAGAACGAGCAGGAGGAGGAGAAGGAGCAGGAGTGCAGAAGGAGCAGGAGAAGAAGAAAGAGCAGGAGGTGGAGAAGGCGCAAGAAGAGGGGACGGAGCAGGAGGTGGAGAAGGAGCAGTGGGTGGGGAAGGAGCAGGGGAAGGAGAAGGAGCAGGAGGTGGAGAAGGAGCAGGAGGGTGAAAAGCAGCAGGAGGAAGACAAGGAGCAGGAGGTGGAGAAGGAGCAGGAGGAGGAGAAGGAGGAGAAGAAGGAGCAGGAGGTGGTGAATGAGCAGCAGTGGAGAAGGAGCAGGAGGTGGAGAAGGAGCAGGAGGAGGAGAAGGAGAAGGAGGAGGAGATGGAGCAGGAGGAGGAGAAGGATCAGGAGGAAGATGAGGAGCAGGAGGTGGAGATAGAGCAGGAGGAGGAGAAGGAGCAGGAGGTGGAGATGAAGCAGGAGTGGAGAAGTAGCAGGAGAAGAAGAAGGAGCAGGAGGAGGACTAGCAGCAGAAGGAGGAGAAGGAGCAGAAGGTGGAGAAGGCACAAGATGAGGAGAAGGAGCAGGACGTGGAGATGCAGCAATCGATCGAGAAGGAGCAGGAGGCGGAGAAGGACCAGAAGGGGGAGTAGGAGAAGGAGTTGGAGAAGAAGCTGGAGGAGGAGCATGAGCAGGAGAAGAATGAGCAGGAGTGCAGAAGGAGCAGGAGGAGGAGAAGGAGCAGGAGTGCAGAAGGAGCAGGAGGAGGAGAAGGAGCAGGAGGAGGAGAAGGAGCAGGAGTGCAGAAGGAGCAGGAGAAGAAGAAAGATCAGGAGGTGGAGAAGGCGCAAGAAGAGGCGAAGGAGCAGGAGGAGGAGAAGGAGCAGGAGGTGGGGAAGGAGCAGGGGAAGGAGAAGGAGCAGGAGTTGGAGATAGAGCAGGAGGTGGAGAAAGAGCAGGAGGTGGAGAAGGAGCAGGAGGGAGAAAATCAGCAGCAGGAAGACAAGGAGCAGGAGGTGGAGAAGGAGCAGCAGGAGGAGAAGGAGGAGAAGAAGTAGCAGGAGGTGGTGAATGAGCAGGAGTGGAGAAGGAGCAGGAGGAAGAGGAGGAGGAGGAGCAGGAGGTGGAGATGGAGCAGGAGGAGGAGAAGGAGCAGGAGGTGGAGATGAAGCAGGAGTGGAGAAGGAGCAGGAGAAGAAGAAGGAGCAGGAGGAGGACTAGCAGCAGAAGGAGGAGAAGGAGCAGAAGGTGGAGAAGGCGCAAGATGAGGAGTAGGAGCAGGAGGTGGAGAAGGAGCAGGAGTGGAGTAGGAGCAGGAGAAGTAGAAGCAGCGCGAGGAGTTGTATGAGCAGGAGGAGGAGAAGGAGCAGGAGATGGAGAAGGCGGAAAATGAGGAGAAGGAGCAGGAGGGAGAAAAGGAACAGGAGGAAGACAAGGAGCAGAAGGTGGAGAAGGAGCAGGAGGAGGAGAAGAAGTAGCAGGAGATGGTGAATGAGCAGGAATGGAGAAGGAGCAGGTGGTGGAGAAGGAGCAGGAGGGCAGGAAGTAGCAGGAGGGCGAGAAGGAGCAGGAGGTGAACAAGGAGCAGGAGGTGGACAAGGAGCAGGAGGTGGACAAGGAGCAGGAGGTGGACAAGGAACAGGAGGAGGAGAAGAAGCAACAGGTGGAGAACGAGCAGGTGGCGGAAAAGGACCAGGAGGGCGAGAAAGAGAAGGATTTGGAGAAGAAGCAGGAGGAGGTGCAGTCGCAGGAGGAGAAGAAAGAGCAGGAGGTGTAGATGGAGCAGGAGGGCGAGAAGGAGCAGGAGGGCGAGAAGGAGCAGGAGGGCGAGAAGGAGCTGGAGGACGGGATGGAGCAGGAGGGCGAGATGGAGCACTAGGTGGAAAAGGAGCAGGAGTGGATACGGAACAGGAGGTGGATAATGAGCAGGAGGTGGACATGGAGACGGAGGTGGACAAGGAGCAGGAGGTAGATAAGGAGAAGGAGGTGGACAAGCAGCAGGAGGAGGAGAAGGAGATGGAGGAGGAGAAGGTCGTGGAGAAGGATCAGGAGGAGGAAAAGGAACAGGAGGTGGAGAAGAAGCAGGAGGAGGAGAAGGAGCAGGAGGAGGAGAAGGATCAGGAGGAGGAGAAGGAGCAGGAGAAGAAGAAGTAGCAGGAGGAGGAGAAGGAGATGGAGGAGGAGAAGGAGGTTGAGAAGTAGCAGGAGGAAGAGAGGGAACAGGAGGTGGAAAAGAAGCAATAGGCGGAGAAGGTGCATGAGGTGGAAAAGGAGCATTAGGTGGAGAAGGAGCAGGAGGGAGACATGGAGCTGGAGGTGAAGAAGGAGCAGGTGGTGGAGAAGGAGCAGGAGGGCAGGAAGTAGCAGGAGGGCGTGAAGGAGCTGGAGGACGAGAAGGAGCAGGAGGGCGAGAAGGAGCACTAGGTGGACAAGGAGCAGGAGCAGGAGGACGAGCAGGAGGCGGAGAAGGAGCAGAAGGTGGAGAACGAGCAGGAGGGAGAAACGGAGCAGGAGGAAGACAAGAACCAGGAGGTGGAGAAGCAGCAGGAGGAGGAGAAGGAGGAGAAGAAGGAGAAGGAGGTTGTGAATGAGCAGAAATGGAGAAGGAGCAGGAGGTAGAGAAGGAACAGGAGGGCAGGAAGGAGCAGGAGGGCGTGAAGGAGCTGGAGGACGAGAAGGAGCAGGAGGGCGAGAAGGAGCACTAGGTGGACAAGGAGCAGGAGGTGCACAAGGAGCAGGAGGTGGACAAGGATCAGGAGATGGACACAGGGCAGGAGGTGCACAATGCGAAGGAGGTGGACAAGGAGCAGGAGGTGGACAAGGAGCAGGAGATGGACAAGGAGCAGGAGGTGGACAAGGAACAGGAGGAGGAGAAGAAGCAACAGGTGGAGAACGAGCAGGTGGCGGAAAAGGACCAGGAGGGCGAGAAAGAGAAGGATTTGGAGAAGAAGCAGGAGGAGGTGCAGTCGCAGGAGGAGAAGAAAGAGCAGGAGGTGTAGATGGAGCAGGAGGGCGAGAAGGAGCAGGAGGGCGAGAAGGAGCAGGAGGGCGAGATGGAGCTGGAGGACGAGATGGAGCACTAGGTGGAAAAGGAGCAGGAGTGGATACGGAACAGGAGGTGGATAATGAGCAGGAGGTGGACATGGAGACGGAGGTGGACAAGGAGCAGGAGGTAGATAAGGAGAAGGAGGTGGACAAGCAGCAGGAGGAGGAGAAGGAGATGGAGGAGGAGAAGGTCGTGGAGAAGGATCAGGAGGAGGAAAAGGAACAGGAGGTGGAGAAGAAGCAGGAGGAGGAGAAGGAGCAGGAGGAGGAGAAGGATCAGGAGGAGGAGAAGGAGCAGGAGAAGAAGAAGTAGCAGGAGGAGGAGAAGGAGATGGAGGAGGAGAAGGAGGTTGAGAAGGAGCAGGAGGAAGAGAGGGAACAGGAGGTGGAAAAGAAGCAATAGGCGGAGAAGGTGCATGAGGTGGAAAAGGAGCAGTAGGTGGAGAAGGAGCAGGAGGCGGAAAAGGACCAGGAGGGCGAGAAAGAGAAGGATTTGGAGAAGAAGCAGGAGGAGGTGCAGTCGCAGGAGGAGAAGAAAGAGCAGGAGGTGTAGATGGAGCAGGAGGGCGAGAAGGAGCAGGAGGGCGAGAAGGAGCAGGAGGGCGAGATGGAGCTGGAGGACGAGATGGAGCACTAGGTGGAAAAGGAGCAGGAGTGGATACGGAACAGGAGGTGGATAATGAGCAGGAGGTGGACATGGAGACGGAGGTGGACAAGGAGCAGGAGGTAGATAAGGAGAAGGAGGTGGACAAGCAGCAGGAGGAGGAGAAGGAGATGGAGGAGGAGAAGGTCGTGGAGAAGGATCAGGAGGAGGAAAAGGAACAGGAGGTGGAGAAGAAGCAGGAGGAGGAGAAGGAGCAGGAGGAGCAGAAGGATCAGGAGGAGGAGAAGGAGCAGGAGAAGAAGAAGTAGCAGGAGGAGGAGAAGGAGATGGAGGAGGAGAAGGAGGTTGAGAAGGAGCAGGAGGAAGAGAGGGAACAGGAGGTGGAAAAGAAGCAATAGGCGGAGAAGGTGCATGAGGTGGAAAAGGAGCAGTAGGTGGAGAAGGAGCAGGAGGGAGACATGGAGCTGGAGGTGAAGAAGGAGCAGGTGGAGGAGCAGGAGGACGAGCAGGAGGCGGAGAAGGAGCAGAAGGTGGAGAACGAGCAGGAGGGAGAAACGGAGCAGGAGGAAGACAAGAACCAGGAGGTGGAGAAGCAGCAGGAGGAGGAGAAGGAGGAGAAGAAGGAGCAGGAGGTGGTGAATGAGCAGAAATGGAGAAGGAGCAGGAGGTGGAGAAGGAACAGGAGGGCAGGAAGGAGCAGGAGGGCGTGAAGGAGCTGGAGGACGAGAAGGAGCAGGAGGGCGAGAAGGAGCACTAGGTGGACAAGGAGCAGGAGGTGCACAAGGAGCAGGAGGTGGACAAGGATCAGGAGATGGACACAGAGCAGGAGGTGCACAATGCGTAGGAGGTGGACAAGGAGCAGGAGGTGGACAAGGAGCAGGAGGAGGAGAGGGAACAGGAGGTGGAGAAAAAGCAATAGGTGGAGAAGAACTAGGAGGCGGAGAAGGACCAGGAGGGGGAGTAGCAGAAGGAGTTTGAGAAGAAGCAGGAGGAGGAGCAGGAGCAGGAGGAGAAGAAGGAGCAGGAGGTGGAGAAGGAGCAGGAGGTGGAGAAGGAGCAGGAGTAGGAGAAGGAGCAGGAGGAGGAGAAGGAGCAGGAGTGCAGAAGGAGCAGGAGAAGAAGAAACAGCAGGAGGTGGAGAAGGCGCAAGAAGAGGAGAAGGAGCAGGAGGTGGAGATGGAGCAGGAGGTGGAGAAGGAGCAGGAGGTGGAGAAGTAGCAGGCGGGAGAAAAGGAGCAGGAGGTGGAGAAGGAGCAGGAGGAGGAGAAGGAGGAGAAGAAGGAGCAGGAGGTGGTGAATGAGCAGGAGTGGAGAACGAGCAGGAGGTGGAGTAGGAGCAGGAAGAGGAGAAGGAGAAGGAGCAGGAGAAGGAGCACGAGGAGGAGAAGGAGCAGGAGGGAGAAAAGGAGTAGGAGGAAGACAAGGAGCAGGAGGTGGAGAAGGAGCAGGATGAGGAGAAGGAGGAGAAGAAGGAGCAGGAGGTGGTGAATGAGGAGAAATGGAGAAGGAGCAGGAGGTGGAGAAGGAGCAGGAGGTGGACAAGGAGCAGGAGGTGGACAAGGAACAGGAGGAGGAGAAGAAGCAACAGGTGGAGAACGAGCAGGTGGCGGAAAAGGACCATGAGGGCGAGTATGAGAAGGATTTGGAGAAGAAGCAGGAGGAGGAGCAGGAGCAGGAGGTGGAGAAGGAGCAGGAGGTGGAGAAGGAGCAGGAGGCCGAGAAGGAGCAGGAGGGCGAGAAGGAGCAGGAGGGCGAGAAGGAGCTGGAGGACGAGATGGAGCAGGAGGGCGAGATGGAGCACAAGGTGGACAAGGAGCAGGAGGTGTACAATGAGCAGGAGGTGGACAAGGATCAGGAGTTGGATACGGAGCAGGAGGTGGATAATGAGCAGGAGGTGGACATGGAGACGGAGGTGGACAAGAAGCAGGAGGTAGATAATGAGAAGTAGGTGGACAAGGAGCAGGAGGAGGAGAAGGAGATGGAGGAGGAGAAGGACGTGGAGAAGGATCAGGAGGAGGAGAAGGAACAGGAGGAGGAGAAGGAGCAGGAGGTGGAGAAGGAGAAGGAGGTGGGGAAGGAGCAGGGGAAGGAGATGGAGCAGGAGGTGGAGAATGAGCAGGAGGTGCAGAAGGAGCAGGAGGACGAGATGGAGCAGGAGGGCGAAATGGAGCACTAGGTGGACAAGGAGCAGGAGGTGTACAATGAGCAGGAGGTGGACAAGGATCAGGAGGTGGACACGGAGCAGGAGGTGGACAATGAGCAGGAGGTGGACATGGAGCAGGAGGTGGACAAGGAGCAGGAGGTAGATAAGGAGTAGGAGGTGGACAAGGAGCAGGAGGAGGAGAAGGAGATGGAGGAGGAGAAGGACGTGGAGAAGGATCAGGAGGAGGAGAAGGAACAGGAGGAGGAGAAGGAGCAGGAGGTGGAGAAGGAGAAGGTGAAGGAGATGGAGCAGGAGGTGGAGAATGAGCAGGAGGTGCAGAAGGAGCAGGAGGACGAGATGGAGACGGAGGTGGACAAGGAGCAGGAGGTAGATAAGGAGAAGGAGGTGGACAAGCAGCAGGAGGAGGAGAAGGAGATGGAGGAGGAGAAGGTCGTGGAGAAGGATCAGGAGGAGGAAAAGGAACAGGAGGTGGAGAAGAAGCAGGAGGAGGAGAAGGAGCAGGAGGAGGAGAAGGATCAGGAGGAGGAGAAGGAGCAGGAGAAGAAGAAGTAGCAGGAGGTGGAGAAGGAGATGGAGGAGGAGAAGGAGGTTGAGAAGTAGCAGGAGGAAGAGAGGGAACAGGAGGTGGAAAAGAAGCAATAGGCGGAGAAGGTGCATGAGGTGGAAAAGGAGCATTAGGTGGAGAAGGAGCAGGAGGGAGACATGGAGCTGGAGGTGAAGAAGGAGCAGGTGGTGGAGAAGGAGCAGGAGGGCAGGAAGTAGCAGGAGGGCGTGAAGGAGCTGGAGGACGAGAAGGAGCAGGAGGGCGAGAAGGAGCACTAGGTGGACAAGGAGCAGGAGCAGGAGGACGAGCAGGAGGCGGAGAAGGAGCAGAAGGTGGAGAACGAGCAGGAGGGAGAAACGGAGCAGGAGGAAGACAAGAACCAGGAGGTGGAGAAGCAGCAGGAGGAGGAGAAGGAGGAGAAGAAGGAGCAGGAGGTTGTGAATGAGCAGAAATGGAGAAGGAGCAGGAGGTAGAGAAGGAACAGGAGGGCAGGAAGGAGCAGGAGGGCGTGAAGGAGCTGGAGGACGAGAAGGAGCAGGAGGGCGAGAAGGAGCACTAGGTGGACAAGGAGCAGGAGGTGCACAAGGAGCAGGAGGTGGACAAGGATCAGGAGATGGACACAGGGCAGGAGGTGCACAATGCGAAGGAGGTGGACAAGGAGCAGGAGGTGGACAAGGAGCAGGAGATGGACAAGGAGCAGGAGGTGGAGAAGCAGCAGGAGGAGGAGAAGGAGGAGAAGAAGGAGCAGGAGGTTGTGAATGAGCAGAAATGGAGAAGGAGCAGGAGGTAGAGAAGGAACAGGAGGGCAGGAAGGAGCAGGAGGGCGTGAAGGAGCTGGAGGACGAGAAGGAGCAGGAGGGCGAGAAGGAGCACTAGGTGGACAAGGAGCAGGAGGTGCACAAGGAGCAGGAGGTGGACAAGGATCAGGAGATGGACACAGGGCAGGAGGTGCACAATGCGAAGGAGGTGGACAAGGAGCAGGAGGTGGACAAGGAGCAGGAGATGGACAAGGAGCAGGAGGTGGACAAGGAACAGGAGGAGGAGTAGAAGCAACAGGTGGAGAACGAGCAGGTGGCGGAAAAGGACCAGGAGGGCGAGAAAGAGAAGGAATTGGAGAAGAAGCAGGAGGAGGTGCAGTCGCAGGAGGAGAAGAAAGAGCAGGAGGTGTAGATGGAGCAGGAGGGCGAGAAGGAGCAGGAGGGCGAGAAGGAGCAGGAGGGCGAGATGGAGCTGGAGGACGAGATGGAGCACTAGGTGGAAAAGGAGCAGGAGTGGATACGGAACAGGAGGTGGATAATGAGCAGGAGGTGGACATGGAGACGGAGGTGGACAAGGAGCAGGAGGTAGATAAGGAGAAGGAGGTGGACAAGCAGCAGGAGGAGGAGAAGGAGATGGAGGAGGAGAAGGTCGTGGAGAAGGATCAGGAGGAGGAAAAGGAACAGGAGGTGGAGAAGAAGCAGGAGGAGGAGAAGGAGCAGGAGGAGGAGAAGGATCAGGAGGAGGAGAAGGAGCAGGAGAAGAAGAAGTAGCAGGAGGAGGAGAAGGAGATGGAGGAGGAGAAGGAGGTTGAGAAGGAGCAGGAGGAAGAGAGGGAACAGGAGGTGGAAAAGAAGCAATAGGCGGAGAAGGTGCATGAGGTGGAAAAGGAGCAGTAGGTGGAGAAGGAGCAGGAGGGAGACATGGAGCTGGAGGTGAAGAAGGAGCAGGTGGAGGAGCAGGAGGACGAGCAGGTGGCGGAGAAGGAGCAGAAGGTGGAGAACGAGCAGGAGGGAGAAACGGAGCAGGAGGAAGACAAGAACCAGGAGGTGGAGAAGCAGCAGGAGGAGGAGAAGGAGGAGAAGAAGGAGCAGGAGGTGGTGAATGAGCAGAAATGGAGAAGGAGCAGGAGGTGGAGAAGGAACAGGAGGGCAGGAAGGAGCAGGAGGGCGTGAAGGAGCTGGAGGACGAGAAGGAGCAGGAGGGCGAGAAGGAGCACTAGGTGGACAAGGAGCAGGAGGTGCACAAGGAGCAGGAGGTGGACAAGGATCAGGAGATGGACACAGAGCAGGAGGTGCACAATGCGTAGGAGGTGGACAAGGAGCAGGAGGTGGACAAGGAGCAGGAGGAGGAGAGGGAACAGGAGGTGGAGAAAAAGCAATAGGTGGAGAAGAACTAGGAGGCGGAGAAGGACCAGGAGGGGGAGTAGCAGAAGGAGTTTGAGAAGAAGCAGGAGGAGGAGCAGGAGCAGGAGGAGAAGAAGGAGCAGGAGGTGGAGAAGGAGCAGGAGGTGGAGAAGGAGCAGGAGTAGGAGAAGGAGCAGGAGGAGGAGAAGGAGCAGGAGTGCAGAAGGAGCAGGAGAAGAAGAAACAGCAGGAGGTGGAGAAGGCGCAAGAAGAGGAGAAGGAGCAGGAGGTGGAGATGGAGCAGGAGGTGGAGAAGGAGCAGGAGGTGGAGAAGTAGCAGGCGGGAGAAAAGGAGCAGGATGTGGAGAAGGAGCAGGAGGAGGAGAAGGAGGAGAAGAAGGAGCAGGAGGTGGTGAATGAGCAGGAGTGGAGAACGAGCAGGAGGTGGAGTAGGAGCAGGAAGAGGAGAAGGAGAAGGAGCAGGAGAAGGAGCACGAGGAGGAGAAGGAGCAGGAGGGAGAAAAGGAGTAGGAGGAAGACAAGGAGCAGGAGGTGGAGAAGGAGCAGGATGAGGAGAAGGAGGAGAAGAAGGAGCAGGAGGTGGTGAATGAGGAGGAATGGAGAAGGAGCAGGAGGTGGAGAAGGAGCAGGAGGTGGACAAGGAGCAGGAGGTGGACAAGGAACAGGAGGAGGAGAAGAAGCAACAGGTGGAGAACGAGCAGGTGGCGGAAAAGGACCATGAGGGCGAGTATGAGAAGGATTTGGAGAAGAAGCAGGAGGAGGAGCAGGAGCAGGAGGTGGAGAAGGAGCAGGAGGTGGAGAAGGAGCAGGAGGCCGAGAAGGAGCAGGAGGGCGAGAAGGAGCAGGAGGGCGAGAAGGAGCTGGAGGACGAGATGGAGCAGGAGGGCGAGATGGAGCACAAGGTGGACAAGGAGCAGGAGGTGTACAATGAGCAGGAGGTGGACAAGGATCAGGAGTTGGATACGGAGCAGGAGGTGGATAATGAGCAGGAGGTGGACATGGAGACGGAGGTGGACAAGAAGCAGGAGGTAGATAATGAGAAGTAGGTGGACAAGGAGCAGGAGGAGGAGAAGGAGATGGAGGAGGAGAAGGACGTGGAGAAGGATCAGGAGGAGGAGAAGGAACAGGAGGAGGAGAAGGAGCAGGAGGTGGAGAAGGAGAAGGAGGTGGGGAAGGAGCAGGGGAAGGAGATGGAGCAGGAGGTGGAGAATGAGCAGGAGGTGCAGAAGGAGCAGGAGGACGAGATGGAGCAGGAGGGCGAAATGGAGCACTAGGTGGACAAGGAGCAGGAGGTGTACAATGAGCAGGAGGTGGACAAGGATCAGGAGGTGGACACGGAGCAGGAGGTGGACAATGAGCAGGAGGTGGACATGGAGCAGGAGGTGGACAAGGAGCAGGAGGTAGATAAGGAGTAGGAGGTGGACAAGGAGCAGGAGGAGGAGAAGGAGATGGAGGAGGAGAAGGACGTGGAGAAGGATCAGGAGGAGGAGAAGGAACAGGAGGAGGAGAAGGAGCAGGAGGTGGAGAAGGAGAAGGAGGTGGGGAAGGAGCAGGTGAAGGAGATGGAGCAGGAGGTGGAGAATGAGCAGGAGGTGCAGAAGGAGCAGGAGGACGAGATGGAGCAGGAGGGCGAAATGGAGCACTAGGTGGACAAGGAGCAGGAGGTGTACAATGAGCAGGAGGTGGACAAGGATCAGGAGGTGGACACGGAGCAGGAGGTGGACAATGAGCAGGAGGTGGACATGGAGCCGGAGGTGGACAAGGAGCAGGAGGTAGATAAGGAGTAGGAGGTGGACAAGGAGCAGGAGGAGGAGAAGGAGATGGAGGAGGAGAAGGACGTGGAGAAGGGTCAGGAGGAGGAGAAGGAACATGAGGTGGAGTAGAAGCAGGAGGAGGAGAAGGAGCAGGAGGATGAGAAGGAGCAGGAGGAGGAGAAGGAGCAGGAGAAGAAGAAGTAGCAGGAGGAGGGAAAGTAGGTGGAGGAGGAGAAGGAGGTGGAGAAGGAGTAGGAGGAAGAGAAGGAACAGGAGGTGGAAAAGAAGCAGTAGGTGGAGAAGGAGCAGGAGGGAGACATGGAGCAGGAGGTGGAGAAGGAGCAGGAGAAAGAGGTGAAGAAGTAGCAGCAGGAGCAGAAGAAGCAGCAGGAGGAGAAGTATCAGCAAGAGGAGACGGAGCAGGAGCGGGAGAAGGAGCAGAAGCGGGCGTAGGAGCAGGAGCGGGAGAAGGAGCATGAAGTTGAGAAGGAGCAGGAGGAGGAGGTTGAGCAAAAGTGGAGAAGGAGCACGAGTTGGAGAATGAAGAGGAGGTGGAGAAGGAGCAGGAGGAGGAGAAGGAGCATGAGGAGGAGAAGGAGCAGGAGGAGGAGAAGGAGCAGGAGAAGAATAAGTAGCAGGAGGAGGAGAAGAAGGTGGAGGAGGAACAGGAGGTGGAAAAGAAGCAATAGGTGGAGAAGGAGCAGCAGGCGGAGAAGGAGCAGGTGGAGGAGAAGGAGGAGGAGCAGTTGGCGGAGAAGGTGCAGGAGGTGGAAAAGGAGCAGTAGGTGGAGAAGGAGCAGGAGGGAGACATGGAGCAGGAGGTGGAGAAGGAGCAGGTGGAGGAGAAGGAGGAGGAGCAGGAGGCGGAGAAGGAGCAGGAGGTGGAAAAGGAGCAGGAGGTCGAGAAGGAGCAGGAGGGCGAGATGGAGCAGGAGGGCGAGAAGGCGCAGGAGTGGACAAGGCGCAGGAGATGAACAAGCAGCAGGAGGAGGAGCAGGAGGAGGAGCCGGAGAAGGAGCAGGAGAAGGAAAAGGAGCAGGAGGAGGAGAAGGAGCAAGAGGAGGAGAAGGAGCAGGAGGTGGAGATGGCGCAAGATGAGGAGATGGAGCAGGAGGTGGAGAAGGAGGAGGAGGTCGAGAAGGAGCAGGAGGTGGAGAAGGAGCAGGAGGGAGAAAAGGAGCAGGAGGAAGACAAGAAGCAGGAGGTGGAGAATGAGCAGGAGGAGGAGAAGGAGGAGAAGAAGGAGCAGGAGGTGGTGAATGAGCAGAAATGGAGAAGGAGCAGGAGGTGGACAAGGAGCAGGAGGGCAGGAAGGAGCAGGAGGGCGTGAAGGAGCTGGAGGACGACAAGGAGAAGGAAGGCGAGAAGGAGCACCATGTGGACAAGGAGCAGTAGGTGCACAAGGAGCAGGAGGTGGACAAGGATCAGGAGATGGACACAGAGCAGGAGGTGGACAATGAGAAGGAGGTGGGGAAGGAGCAGGAGAAGGAGCAGGAGCAGAAGAAACAGCAGGAGGTGGAGAAGGCGCAAGAAGAGGAGAAGGAGCAGGAGGTGGAGATGGAGCAGGAGGTGGCGAAGGAGCAGTAGGAGGAGAAGGAGCAGGAGGAGGAGAAGGAGCAGGAGTGCAGAAGGAGCAGGAGGAGGAGAAGGAGCAGGAGGAGGAGAAGGAGCAGGAGTGCAGAAGGAGCAGGAGAAGAAGAAAGAGCAGGAGGGGGAGAAGGCGCAAGAAGAGGAGAAGGAGCAGGAGGTGGAGAAGGAGCAGGAGGTGGGGAAGGAGCAGGGGTAGGAGAAGGAGCAGGAGTTGGAAATAGAGCAGGAGGTGGAGAAAGAGCAGGAGGTGGAGAAGGAGCAGGAGGGAGAAAATCAGCAGGAGGAAGACAAGGAGCAGGAGGTGGAGAAGGAGCAGCAGGAGGTGAAGGAGGAGAAGAAGGAGCAGGAGGTGGAGAAGGAGCGGGAGGTGGAGAAGGAGCAGGAGGAGGAGAAAGAGCAGGAGGAGGAGAAGGAGCAGGAGTGCAGAAGGAGCAGGAGAAGAAGAAAGAGCAGGAGGTGGAGAAGGCGCAAGAAGAGGGGAAGGAGCAGGAGGTGGAGAAGGAGCAGTGGGTGGGGAAGGAGCAGGGGAAGGAGAAGGAGCAGGAGGTGGAGAAGGAGCAGGAGGGAGAAAAGGAGCAGGAGGAAGACAAGGAGCAGGAGGTGGAGAAGGAGCAGGAGGAGGAGAAGGAGGAGAAGATGGAGCAGGAGGTGGTGAATGAGCAGGAGTGGAGAAGGAGCAGGAGGTGGAGAAGGAGCAGGAGGAGGAGAAGGAGAAGGAGGAGGAGATGGTGCAGGAGAAGGAGGAGGATCAGGAGGAAGAGGAGGAGGAGGAGCAGGAGGTGGAGATGGAGCAGGAGGAGGAGAAGGAGCAGGAGGTGGAGATGAAGCAGGAGTGGAGAAGTAGCAGGAGAAGAAGAAGGAGCAGGAGGAGGAGAAGGAGCAGGAGGATGAGAAGGAGCAGGAGGTGGAGATGGCGCAAGATGAGGAGATGGAGCAGGAGGTGGAGAAGGAGGAGGAGGTCGAGAAGGAGCAGGAGGTGGAGAAGGAGCAGGAGGGAGAAAAGGAGCAGGAGGAAGACAAGAAGCAGGAGGTGGAGAATGAGCAGGAGGAGGAGAAGGAGGAGAAGAAGGAGCAGGAGGTGGTGAATGAGCAGAAATGGAGAAGGAGCAGGAGGTGGTCAAGGAGCAGGAGGGCAGGAAGGAGCAGGAGGGCGTGAAGGAGCTGGAGGACGAGAAGGAGCAGGAAGGCGAGAGGGAGCTGGAGGACGAGAAGGAGCAGGAAGGCGAGAAGGAGCACTATGTGGACAAGGAGCAGGAGGTGCACAAGGAGCAGGAGGTGGACAAGGATCAGGAGATGGACACAGAGCAGGAGGTCGACAATGAGAAGGAGGTGGGGAAGGAGCAGGAGAAGGAGCAGGAGGTGGAGAATGCGCAAGAAGAGGAGAAGGAGCAGGAGGTGGAGATGGAGCAGGAGGTGGCGAAGGAGCAGTAGGAGGAGAAGGAGCAGGAGGAGGAGAAGGAGCAGGAGTGCAGAAGGAGCAGGAGGAGGAGAAGGAGCAGGAGGAGGAGAAGGAGCAGGAGTGCAGAAGGAGCAGGAGAAGAAGAAAGAGCAGGAGGTGGAGAAGGCGCAAGAAGAGGAGAAGGAGCAGGAGGTGGAGAAGGAGCAGGAGGTGGGGAAGGAGCAGGGGTAGGAGAAGGAGCAGGAGTTGGAAATAGAGCAGGAGGTGGAGAAAGAGCAGGAGGTGGAGAAGGAGCAGGAGGGAGAAAATCAGCAGGAGGAAGACAAGGAGCAGGAGGTGGAGAAGGAGCAGCAGGAGGAGAAGGAGGAGAAGAAGGAGCAGGAGGTGGAGAAGGAGCGGGAGGTGGAGAAGGAGCAGGAGGAGGAGAACGAGCAGGAGGAGGAGAAGGAGCAGGAGTGCAGAAGGAGCAGGAGAAGAAGAAAGAGCAGGAGGTGGAGAAGACACAAGAAGAGGGGAACGAGCAGGAGGTGAAGAAGGAGCAGTGGCTGGGGAAGGAGCAGGGGAAGGAGAAGGAGCAGGAGGTGGAGAAGGAGCAGGAGGGAGAAAAGGAGCAGGAGGAAGACAAGGAGCAGGAGGTGGAGAAGGAGCAGGAGGAGGAGAAGGAGGAGAAGAAGGAGCAGGAGGTGGTGAATGAGCAGGAGTGGAGAAGGAGCAGGAGGTGGAGAAGGAGCAGGAGGAGGAGAAGGAGAAGGAGGAGGAGATGGTGCAGGAGAAGGAGGAGGATCAGGAGGAAGAGGAGGAGGAGGAGCAGGAGGTGGAGATGGAGCAGGAGGAGGAGAAGGAGCAGGAGGTGGAGATGAAGCAGGAGTGGAGAAGTAGCAGAAGAAGAAGAAGGAGCAGGAGGAGGACTAGCAGCAGAAGGAGGAGAAGGAGCAGAAGGTGGAGAAGGCACAAGATGAGGAGAAGGAGCAGGAGGTGGAGATGAAGCAATCGGTCGAGAAGGAGCAGGAGGCGGAGAAGGACCAGAAGGGGGAGTAGGAGAAGGAGTTGGAGAAGAAGCTGGAGGAGGAGCATGAGCAGGAGGAGAAGAATGAGCAGGAGTGCAGAAGGAGCAGGAGGAGGAGAAGGAGCAGGAGGAGGAGAAGGAGCCGGAGTGCAGAAGGAGCAGGAGGAGGAGAAGGAGCAGGAGGAGGAGAAGGAGCAGGAGTGCAGAAGGAGCAGGAGAAGAAGAAAGAGCAGGAGGTGGAGAAGGCGCAAGAAGAGGAGAAGGAGCAGGAGGAGGAGAAGGAGCAGGAGGTGGGGAAGGAGCAGGGGAAGGAGAAGGAGCAGGAGTTGGAGATATAGCAGGAGGTGGAGAAAAAGCAGGAGGTGGAGAAGGAGCAGGAGGGAGAAAATCAGCAGCAGGAAGACAAGGAGCAGGAGGTGGAGAAGGAGCAGCAGGAGGAGAAGGAGGAGAAGAAGGAGCAGGAGGTGGTGAATGAGCAGGAGTGGAGAAGGAGCAGGAGGTGGAGAAGGAGCAGGAGGAGGAGAAGGAGAAGGAGGAGGAGAAGGAGCAGGAGGAGGAGAAGAAGCAGGAGGAAGAGGAGGAGGAGGAGCAGGAAGTGGAGATCGAGCAGGAGGAGGAGAAGGAGCAGGAGGTGGAGATGAAGCAGGAGTGGAGAAGGAGCAGGAGAAGTAGAAGCAGCGCGAGGAGATGTATGAGCAGGAGGAGGAGAAGGAGCAGGAGATGGAGAAGGCGGAAAATGAGGAGAAGGGGCAGGAGGTGGAGAATGAGCAGGAAGTGGAGAAGGAGCAGGAGGTGGACAAGGAGCAGGTGGAGGAGGAGCATGAGCAGGAGGAGAAGAAGGAGCAGGAGGTGGAGAAGGAGCAGGTGGTGGAGAATGAGCAGGAGGAGGAGAAGGAGCAGGAGGAGGAGAAGGAGCAGGAGTGCAGAAGGAGCAGGAGAAGAACAAACTGCATGAGGTGGAGAAGGCGCAAGAAGAGGAGAAGGAGCAGGAGGTGCAGATGGAGCAGGAGGTGGAGATGGAGCAGGAGGTGGAGAAGTAGAAATCGGTCGAGAAGGAGCAGGAGGCGGAGAAGGACCAGAAGGGGGATTAGGAGAAGGAGTTGGAGAAGAAGCTGGAGGAGGAGCATGTGCAGGAGGTTAAGAAGGAGCAGGAGGTGGAGAAGGAGCAGGAGGTGGAGAAGGAGCAGGAGGAGGAGAAGGAGCAGGAGGAGGAGAAGGAGCAGGAGTGCAGAAGGAGCAGGAGAAGAACAAACTGCATGAGGTGGAGAAGGCGCAGGAAGAGGAGAAGGAGCAGGAGGTGCAGATGGAGCAGGAGGTGGAGAAGGAGCAGGTGGTGGAGAAGTAGCAGGCTGGAGAAAAGGAGCAGGAGGAAGACAAGGAGCAGGAGGTGGAAAAGGAGCAGGAGGGGGAGAAGGAGGAGAAGGAGCAGGAGGTGGTGAATGAGCAGGAGTGGAGAAGGAGCAGGAGGTGGAGTAGGAGCAGGAGGAGGAGAAGGAGAAGGAGGAGGAGAAGGAGCAGGAGGGAGAAAAGGAACAGGAGGAAGACAAGGAGCAGGAGGTGGAGAAGGAGCAGGAGGAGGAGAAGAAGGAGCAGGAGAGGGTGAATGAGCAGGAATGGAGAAGGAGCAGGTGGTGGAGAAGGAGCAGGAGGGCAGGAAGTAGCAGGAGGGCGAGAAGGATCAGGAGGTGAACAAGGAGCAGGAGGTGGACAAGGAGCAGGAGATGGACAAGGAGCAGGAGGTGGACAAGGAACAGAAGGAGGAGAAGAAGCAACAGGTGGAGAACGAGCAGGTGGCGGAAAAGGACCAGGAGGGCGAGAAAGAGAAGGATTTGGAGAAGAAGCAGGAGGAGGTGCAGTCGCAGGAGGAGAAGAAAGAGCAGGAGGTGTAGATGGAGCAGGAGGGCGAGAAGGAGCAGGAGGGCGAGAAGGAGCAGGAGGGCGAGAAGGAGCTGGAGGACGAGATGGAGCAGGAGGGCGAGATGGAGCACTAGGTGGAAAAGGAGCAGGAGTGGATACGGAACAGGAGGTGGATAATGAGCAGGAGGTGGACATGGAGACGGAGGTGGACAAGGAGCAGGAGGTAGATAAGGAGAAGGAGGTGGACAAGCAGCAGGAGGAGGAGAAGGAGATGGAGGAGGAGAAGGTCGTGGAGAAGGATCAGGAGGAGGAAAAGGAACAGGAGGTTGAGAAGAAGCAGGAGGAGGAGAAGGAGCAGGAGGAGGAGAAGGATCAGGAGGAGGAGAAGGAGCAGGAGAAGAAGAAGTAGCAGGAGGAGGAGAAGGAGATGGAGGAGGAGAAGGAGGTTGAGAAGGAGCAGGAGGAAGAGAGGGAACAGGAGGTGGAAAAGAAGCAATCGGCGGAGAAGGTGCATGAGGTGGAAAAGGAGCAGTAGGTGGAGAAGGAGCAGGAGGGAGACATGGAGCTGGAGGTGAAGAAGGAGCAGGTGGAGGAGCAGGAGGACGAGCAGGAGGCGGAGAAGGAGCAGAAGGTGGAGAACGAGCAGGAGGGAGAAACGGAGCAGGAGGAAGACAAGAACCAGGAGGTGGAGAAGCAGCAGGAGGAGGAGAAGGAGGAGAAGAAGGAGCAGGAGGTGGTGAATGAGCAGAAATGGAGAAGGAGCAGGAGGTGGAGAAGGAACAGGAGGGCAGGAAGGAGCAGGAGGGCGTGAAGGAGCTGGAGGACGAGAAGGAGCAGGAGGGCGAGAAGGAGCACTAGGTGGACAAGGAGCAGGAGGTGCACAAGGAGCAGGAGGTGGACAAGGATCAGGAGATGGACACAGAGCAGGAGGTGCACAATGCGTAGGAGGTGGACAAGGAGCAGGAGGTGGACAAGGAGCAGGAGGAGGAGAGGGAACAGGAGGTGGAGAAAAAGCAATAGGTGGAGAAGAGCTAGGAGGCGGAGAAGGACCAGGAGGGGGAGTAGCAGAAGGAGTTTGAGAAGAAGCAGGAGGAGGAGCAGGAGCAGGAGGAGAAGAAGGAGCAGGAGGTGGAGAAGGAGCAGGAGGAGGAGAAGGAGGAGAAGAAGGAGCAGGAGGTGGTGAATGAGCAGAAATGGAGAAGGAGCAGGAGGTGGTCAAGGAGCAGGAGGGCAGGAAGGAGCAGGAGGGCGTGAAGGAGCTGGAGGACGAGAAGGAGCAGGAAGGCGAGAGGGAGCTGGAGGACGAGAAGGAGCAGGAAGGCGAGAAGGAGCACTATGTGGACAAGGAGCAGGAGGTGCACAAGGAGCAGGAGGTGGACAAGGATCAGGAGATGGACACAGAGCAGGAGGTGGACAATGAGAAGGAGGTGGGGAAGGAGCAGGAGAAGGAGCAGGAGGTGGAGAATGCGCAAGAAGAGGAGAAGGAGCAGGAGGTGGAGATGGAGCAGGAGGTGGCGAAGGAGCAGTAGGAGGAGAAGGAGCAGGAGGAGGAGAAGGAGCAGGAGTGCAGAAGGAGCAGGAGGAGGAGAAGGAGCAGGAGGAGGAGAAGGAGCAGGAGTGCAGAAGGAGCAGGAGAAGAAGAAAGAGCAGGAGGTGGAGAAGGCGCAAGAAGAGGAGAAGGAGCAGGAGGTGGAGAAGGAGCAGGAGGTGGGGAAGGAGCAGGGGTAGGAGAAGGAGCAGGAGTTGGAAATAGAGCAGGAGGTGGAGAAAGAGCAGGAGGTGGAGAAGGAGCAGGAGGGAGAAAATCAGCAGGAGGAAGACAAGGAGCAGGAGGTGGAGAAGGAGCAGCAGGAGGAGAAGGAGGAGAAGAAGGAGCAGGAGGTGGAGAAGGAGCGGGAGGTGGAGAAGGAGCAGGAGGAGGAGAACGAGCAGGAGGAGGAGAAGGAGCAGGAGTGCAGAAGGAGCAGGAGAAGAAGAAAGAGCAGGAGGTGGAGAAGGCACAAGAAGAGGGGAACGAGCAGGAGGTGGAGAAGGAGCAGTGGCTGGGGAAGGAGCAGGGGAAGGAGAAGGAGCAGGAGGTGGAGAAGGAGCAGGAGGGAGAAAAGGAGCAGGAGGAAGACAAGGAGCAGGAGGTGGAGAAGGAGCAGGAGGAGGAGAAGGAGGAGAAGAAGGAGCAGGAGGTGGTGAATGAGCAGGAGTGGAGAAGGAGCAGGAGGTGGAGAAGGAGCAGGAGGAGGAGAAGGAGAAGGAGGAGGAGATGGTGCAGGAGAAGGAGGAGGATCAGGAGGAAGAGGAGGAGGAGGAGCAGGAGGTGGAGATGGAGCAGGAGGAGGAGAAGGAGCAGGAGGTGGAGATGAAGCAGGAGTGGAGAAGTAGCAGGAGAAGAAGAAGGAGCAGGAGGAGGACTAGCAGCAGAAGGAGGAGAAGGAGCAGAAGGTGGAGAAGGCACAAGATGAGGAGAAGGAGCAGGAGGTGGAGATGAAGCAATCGGTCGAGAAGGAGCAGGAGGCGGAGAAGGACCAGAAGGGGGAGTAGGAGAAGGAGTTGGAGAAGAAGCTGGAGGAGGAGCATGAGCAGGAGGAGAAGAATGAGCAGGAGTGCAGAAGGAGCAGGAGGAGGAGAAGGAGCAGGAGGAGGAGAAGGAGCAGGAGTGCAGAAGGAGCAGGAGGAGGAGAAGGAGCAGGAGGAGGAGAAGGAGCAGGAGTGCAGAAGGAGCAGGAGAAGAAGAAAGAGCAGGAGGTGGAGAAGGCGCAAGAAGAGGCGAAGGAGCAGGAGGAGGAGATGGAGCAGGAGGTGGGGAAGGAGCAGGGGAAGGAGAAGGAGCAGGAGTTGGAGATAGAGCAGGAGGTGGAGAAAGAGCAGGAGGTGGAGAAGGAGCAGGAGGGAGAAAATCAGCAGCAGGAAGACAAGGAGCAGGAGGTGGAGAAGGAGCAGCAGGAGGAGAAGGAGGAGAAGAAGGAGCAGGAGGTGGTGAACGAGCAGGAGTGGAGAAGGAGCAGGAGGTGGAGAAGGAGCAGGAGGAGGAGAAGGAGAAGGAGGAGGAGAAGGAGCAGGAGGAGGAGAAGGAGCAGGAGGAAGAGGAGGAGGAGGAGCAGGAGGTGGAGATCGAGCAGGAGGAGGAGAAGGAGCAGGAGGTGGAGATGAAGCAGGAGTGGAGAAGGAGCAGGAGACGTAGAAGCAGCGCGAGGAGATGTATGAGCAGGAGGAGGAGAAGGAGCAGGAGATGGAGAAGGCGGAAAATGAGGAGAAGGGGCAGGAGGTGGAGAATGAGCAGGAGGTGGAGAAGGAGCAGGAGGTGGACAAGGAGCAGGTGGAGGAGAAGGAGGTGGAGGAGGAGAAGGAGGTGGAGACGGAGCAGGAGGGGGAGCAGGAACAGGAGGGGGAGTAGGAGAAGGAGTTGGAGAAGAAGCTGGAGGAGGAGCATGAGCAGGAGGAGAAGAAGGAGCAGGAGGTGCAGATGGAGCAGGAGGTGGAGATGGAGCAGGAGGTGGAGAAGTAGCAGGCGGGAGAAAAGGAGCAGGAGGAAGACAAGGAGCAGGAGGTGGAAAAGGAGCAGTAGGGGGACACGGAGGAGAAGGAGCAGGAGGTGGTGAATGAGCAGGAGTGCAGAAGGAGCAGGAGGTGGAGTAGGAGCAGGAGGAGGAGAAGGAGAAGGAGGAGGAGAAGGAGCAGGAGGGAGAAAAGGAACAGGAGGAAGACAAGGAGCAGGAGGTGGAGAAGGAGCAGGAGGAGGAGAAGAAGGAGCAGGAGACGGTGAATGAGCAGGAATGGAGAAGGAGCAGGTGGTGGAGAAGGAGCAGGAGGGCAGGAAGTAGCAGGAGGGCGAGAAGGAGCAGGAGCTGAACAAGGAGCAGGAGGTGGACAAGGAGCAGGAGATGGACAAGCAGCAGGAGGTGGACAAGGAACAGGAGGAGGAGAAGAAGCAACAGGTGGAGAACGAGCAGGTGGCGGAAAAGGACCAGGAGGGCGAGAAAGAGAAGGATTTGGAGAAGAAGCAGGAGGAGGAGCAGCAGCAGGAGGAGAAGAAAGAGCAGGAGGTGTAGATGGAGCGGGAGGGCGAGAAGGAGCAGGAGGAAAAGAAGGAGCAGGAGTGCAGAAGGAGCAGGAGAAGAAGAAACAGCAGGAGGTGGAGAAGGCGCAAGAAGAGGAGAAGGAGCAGGAGGTGGAGATGGAGCAGGAGGTGGCGAAGGAGCAGTAGGAGGAGAAGGAGCAGGAGGAGCAGGAGCAGGAGGTGGAGAAGGAGCAGGAGGAGGAGAAGGAGGAGAAGAAGGAGCAGGAGGTGGTGAATGAGCAGCAGTGGAGAAGGAGCAGGAGGTGGAGAAGGAGCAGGAGGAGGAGAAGGAGAAGGAGGATGAGATGGAGCAGGAGGAGGACTAGCAGCAGAAGGAGGAGAAGGAGCAGAAGGTGGAGAAGGCACAAGGTGAGGAGATGGAGCAGGAGGTGGAGAAGAAGCAATCGGTCGAGAAGGAGCAGGAGGCGGAGAAGGACCAGAAGGGGGATTAGGAGAAGGAGTTGGAGAAGAAGCTGGAGGAGGAGCATGAGCAGGAGGTTAAGAAGGAGCAGGAGGTGGAGAAGGAGCAGGAGGTGGAGAAGGAGCAGGAGGAGGAGAAGGAGCAGGAGGAGGAGAAGGAGCAGGAGTGCAGAAGTAGAAGGAGAAGAACAAACTGCATGAGGTGGAGAAGGCGCAGGAAGAGGAGAAGGAGCAGGAGGAGCAGATGGAGCAGGAGGTGGAGAAGGAGCAGGTGGTGGAGAAGTAGCAGGCGGGAGAAAAGGAGCAGGAGGAAGACAAGGAGCAGGAGGTGGAAAAGGAGCAGGAGGGGGAGAAGGAGGAGAAGGAGCAGTAGGTGGTGAATGAGCAGGAGTGGAGAAGGAGCAGGAGGTGGAGTAGGAGCAGGAGGAGGAGAAGGAGAAGGAGGAGGAGAAGGAGCAGGAGGGAGAAATGGAACAGGAGGAAGACAAGGAGCAGGAGGTGGAGAAGGAGCAGGAGGAGGAGAAGAAGGAGCAGGAGACGTTGAATGAGCAGGAATGGAGAAGGAGCAGGTGGTGGAGAAGGAGCAGGAGGTCAGGAAGTAGCAGGAGGGCGAGAAGGAGCAGGAGCTGAACAAGGAGCAGGAGGTGGACAAGGAGCAGGAGATGGACAAGGAGCAGGAGGTGGACAAGGAACAGGAGGAGGAAAAGAAGCAACAGGTGGAGAACGAGCAGGTGGCGGAAAAGGACCAGGAGGGCGAGAAAGAGAAGGATTTGGAGAAGAAGCAGGAGGAGGAGCAGCAGCAGGAGGAGAAGAAAGAGCAGGAGGTGTAGATGGAGCAGGAGGGCGAGAAGGAGCAGGAGGAAAAGAAGGAGCAGGAGTGCAGAAGGAGCAGGAGAAGAAGAAACAGCAGGAGGTGGAGAAGGCGCAAGAAGAGGAGAAGGAGCAGGAGGTGGAGATGGAGCAGGAGGTGGCGATGGAGCAGTAGGAGGAGAAGGAGCAGGAGGAGCAGGAGCAGCAGTGCAGAAGGAGCAGGAGGAGGAGAAGGAGCAGGAGGAGGAGAAGGAGCAGGAGTGCAGAAGGAGCAGGAGAAGAAGAAAGAGCAGGAGGTGGAGAAGGCGCAAGAAGAGGAGAAGGAGCAGGAGGTGGAGAAGGAGCATGAGGTGGGGAAGGAGCAGAGGTAGGAGAAGGAGCAGGAGTTGGAAATAGAGCAGGAGGTGGAGAAAGAGCAGGAGGTGGAGAAGGAGCAGGAGGGAGAAAATCAGCAGGAGGAAGACAAGGAGCAGGAGGTGGAGAAGGAGCAGTAGGAGGAGAAGGAGGAGAAGAAGGAGCAGGAGGTGGAGAAGGAGCGGGAGGTGGAGAAGGAGCAGGAGGAGGAAAACGAGCAGGAGGAGGAGAAGGAGCAGGAGTGCAGAAGGAGCAGGAGAAGAAGAAAGAGCAGGAGGTGGAGAAGGCGCAAGAAGAGGGGACGGAGCAGGAGGTGGAGAAGGAGCAGTGGTTGGGGAAGCAGCAGGGGAAGGAGAAGGAGCAGGAGGTGGAGAAGGAGCAGGAGGGAGAAAAGGAGCAGGAGGAAGACAAGGAGCAGGAGGTGGAGAAGGAGCAGCAGGAGGAGAAGGAGGAGAAGAAGGAGCAGGAGGTGGTGAATGAGCAGCAGTGGAGAAGGAGCAGGAGGTGGAGAAGGAGCAGGAGGAGGAGAAGGAGAAGGAGGAGGAGATGGAGCAGGAGGAGGAGAAGGATCAGGAGGAAGAGGAGGAGGAGGAGCAGGAGGTGGAGATGGAGCAGGAGGAGGAGAAGGAGCAGGAGGTGGAGATGAAGCAGGAGTGGAGAAGTAGCAGGAGAAGAAGAAGGAGCAGGAGGAGGACTAGCAGCAGAAGGAGGAGAAGGAGCAGAAGGTGGAGAAGGCACAAGATGAGGAGATGGAGCAGGAGGTGGAGAAGAAGCAATCGGTCGAGAAGGAGCAGGAGGCGGAGAAGGACCAGAAGGGGGATTAGGAGAAGGAGTTGGAGAAGAAGCTGGAGGAGGAGCATGAGCAGGAGGTTAAGAAGGAGCAGGAGGTGGAGAAGGAGCAGGAGGTGGAGAAGGAGCAGGAGGTAGAGAAGAAGCAGGAGTGCAGAAGGAGCAGGAGAAGAACAAACTGCATGAGGTGGAGAAGGCGCAGGTGGTGGAGAAGTAGCAGGCGGGAGAAAAGGAGCAGGAGGAAGACAAGGAGCAGGAGGTGGAAAAGGAGCAGGAGGGGGAGAAGGAGGAGAAGGAGCAGGAGGTGGTGAATGAGCAGGAGTGGAGAAGGAGCAGGAGGTGGAGTAGGAGCAGGAGGAGGAGAAGGAGAAGGATGAGGAGAAGGAGCAGGAGGGAGAAAAGGAACAGGAGGAAGACAAGGAGCAGGAGGTGGAGAAGGAGCAGGAGGAGGAGAAGAAGGAGCAGGAGATGGTGAATGAGCAGGAATGGAGAAGGAGCAGGTGGTGGAGAAGGAGCAGGAGGGCAGGAAGTAGCAGGAGGGCGAGAAGGATCAGGAGGTGAACAAGGAGCAGGAGGTGGACAAGGAGCAGGAGATGGACAAGGAGCAGGAGGTGGACAAGGAACAGGAGGAGGAGAAGAAGCAACAGGAGGAGAACGAGCAGGTGGCGGAAAAGGACCAGGAGGGCGAGAAAGAGAAGGATTTGGAGAAGAAGCAGGAGGAGGTGCAGTCGCAGGAGGAGAAGAAAGAGCAGGAGGTGTAGATGGAGCAGGAGGGCGAGAAGGAGCAGGAGGGCGAGAAGGAGCAGGAGGGCGAGAAGGAGCTGGAGGACGAGATGGAGCAGGAGGGCGAGATGGAGCACTCGGTGGAAAAGGAGCAGGAGTGGATACGGAACAGGAGGTGGATAATGAGCAGGAGGTGGACATGGAGACGGAGGTGGACAAGGAGCAGGAGGTAGATAAGGAGAAGGAGTTGGACAAGCAGCAGGAGGAGGAGAAGGAGATGGAGGAGGAGAAGGTCGTGGAGAAGGATCAGGAGGAGGAAAAGGAACAGGAGGTGGAGAAGAAGCAGGAGGAGGAGAAGGAGCAGGAGGAGGAGAAGGATCAGGAGGAGGAGAAGGAGCAGGAGAAGAAGAAGTAGCAGGAGGAGGAGAAGGAGATGGAGGAGGAGAAGGAGGTTGAGAAGGAGCAGGAGGAAGAGAGGGAACAGGAGGTGGAAAAGAAGCAATAGGCGGAGAAGGTGCATGAGGTGGAAAAGGAGCATTAGGTGGAGAAGGAGCAGGAGGGAGACATGGAGCTGGAGGTGAAGAAGGAGCAGGTGGAGGAGCAGGAGGAGGAGCAGGAGGCGGAGAAGGAGCAGAAGGTGGAGAACGAGCAGGAGGGAGAAACGGAGCAGGAGGAAGACAAGAACCAGGAGGTGGAGAAGCAGCAGGAGGAGGAGAAGGAGGAGAAGAAGGAGCAGGAGGTGGTGAATGAGCAGAAATGGAGAAGGAGCAGGAGGTGGAGAAGGAGCAGGAGGGCAGGAAGGAGCAGGAGGGCGTGAAGGAGCTGGAGGACGAGAAGGAGCAGGAGGGCGAGAAGGAGCACTAGGTGGACAAGGAGCAGGAGGTGCACAAGGAGCAGGAGGTGGACAAGGATCATGAGATGGACACAGAGCAGGAGGTGCACAATGCGAAGGAGGTGGACAAGGAGCAGGAGGTGGACAAGGAGCAGGAGGTGGACAAGGAGCAGGAGGAGGAGAGGGAACAGGAGGTGGAGAAAAAGCAATAGGTGGAGAAGAACTAGGAGGCGGAGAAGGACCAGGAGGGGGAGTAGCAGAAGGAGTTTGAGAAGAAGCAGGAGGAGGAGCAGGAGCAGGAGGAGAAGAAGGAGCAGGAGGTGGAGAAGGAGCAGGAGGTGGAGAAGGAGCAGGAGGAGGAGAAGGAGCAGGAGTGCAGAAGGAGCAGGAGAAGAAGAAACAGCAGGAGGTGGAGAAGGCGCAAGAAGAGGAGAAGGAGCAGGAGGTGGAGATGGAGCAGGAGGTGGAGAAGTAGCAGGAGGTGGAGAAGTAGCAGGCGGGAGAAAAGGAGCAGGAGGTGGAGAAGGAGCAGGAGGAGGAGAAGGAGGAGAAGAAGGAGCAGGAGGTGGTGAATGAGCAGGAGTGGAGAACGAGCAGGAGGTGGAGTAGGAGCAGGAAGAGGAGAAGGAGAAGGAGCAGGAGAAGGAGCACGAGGAGGAGAAGGAGCAGGAGGGAGAAAAGGAGTAGGAGGAAGACAAGGAGCAGGAGGTGGAGAAGGAGCAGGATGAGGAGAAGGAGGAGAAGAAGGAGCAGGAGGTGGTGAATGAGGAGGAATGGAGAAGGAGCAGGAGGTGGAGAAGGAGCAGGAGGTGGACAAGGAGCAGGAGGTGGACAAGGAACAGGAGGAGGAGAAGAAGCAACAGGTGGAGAACGAGCAGGTGGCGGAAAAGGACCATGAGGGCGAGTATGAGAAGGATTTGGAGAAGAAGCAGGAGGAGGAGCAGGAGCAGGAGGTGGAGAAGGAGCAGGAGGTGGAGAAGGAGCAGGAGGCCGAGAAGGAGCAGGAGGGCGAGAAGGAGCAGGAGGGCGAGAAGGAGCTGGAGGACGAGATGGAGCAGGAGGGCGAGATGGAGCACAAGGTGGCCAAGGAGCAGGAGGTGTACAATGAGCAGGAGGTGGACAAGGATCAGGAGTTGGATAAGGAGCAGGAGGTGGATAATGAGCAGGAGGTGGACATGGAGACGGAGGTGGACAAGAAGCAGGAGGTAGATAATGAGAAGTAGGTGGACAAGGAGCAGGAGGAGGAGAAGGAGATGGAGGAGGAGAAGGACGTGGAGAAGGATCAGGAGGAGGAGAAGGAACAGGAGAAGGAGATGGAGCAGGAGGTGGAGAATGAGCAGGAGGTGCAGAAGGAGCAGGAGGACGAGATGGAGCAGGAGGGCGAGATGGAGCACTAGGTGGACAAGGAGCAGGAGGTGTACAATGAGCAGGAGGTGGACAAGGATCAGGAGGTGGACACGGAGCAGGAGGTGGACAATGAGCAGGAGGTGGACATGGAGCCGGAGGTGGACAAGGAGCAGGAGGTAGATAAGGAGTAGGAGGTGGACAAGGAGCAGGAGGAGGAGAAGGAGATGGAGGAGGAGAAGGACGTGGAGAAGGATCAGGAGGAGGAGAAGGAACAGGAGGTGGAGTAGAAGCAGGAGGAGGAGAAGGAGCAGGAGGATGAGAAGGAGCAGGAGGAGGAAAAGTAGGTGGAGGAGGAGAAGGAGGTGGAGAAGGAGTAGGAGGAAGAGAAGGAACAGGAGGTGGAAAAGAAGCAGTAGGTGGAGAAGGAGCAGGAGGGAGACATGGAGCAGGAGGTGGAGAAGGAGCAGGAGAAAGAGGTGAAGAAGTAGCAGCAGGAGCAGAAGAAGCAGCAGGAGGAGAAGTATCATCAAGAGGAGACGGAGCAGGAGCGGGAGAAGGAGCAGAAGCGGGCGTAGGAGCAGGAGCGGGAGAAGGAGCATGAAGTTGAGAAGGAGCAGGAGGAGGAGGTTGAGCAAAAGTGGAGAAGGAGCACGAGTTGGAGAATGAAGAGGAGGTGGAGAAGGAGCAGGAGGAGGAGAAGGAGCATGAGGAGGAGAAGGAGCAGGAGGAGGAGAAGGAGCAGGAGAAGAATAAGTAGCAGGAGGAGGAGAAGAAGGTGGAGGAGGAACAGGAGGTGGAAAAGAAGCAATAGGTGGAGAAGGAGCAGCAGGCGGAGAAGGAGCAGGTGGAGGAGAAGGAGGAGGAGCAGTTGGCGGAGAAGGTGCAGGAGGTGGAAAAGGAGCAGTAGGTGGAGAAGGAGCAGGAGGGAGACATGGAGCAGGAGGTGGAGAAGGAGCAGGTGGAGGAGAAGGAGGAGGAGCAGGAGGCGGAGAAGGAGCAGGAGGTGGAAAAGGAGCAGGAGGTCGAGAAGGAGCAGGAGGGCGAGATGGAGCAGGAGGGCGAGAAGGCGCAGGAGTGAACAAGGCGCAGGAGATGTACAAGCAGCAGGAGGAGGAGCAGGAGGAGGAGGAGGAGCCGGAGAAGGAGCAGGAGAAGGAAAAGGAGCAGGATGAGGAGAAGGAGCAGGAGTGGAGAAGGAGCAGGAGAAGAAGAAGGAACAGGAGGAGGAGAAGGAGAAGGAGGAGGAGAAGGAGCAGGAGGTGGAGATGGCGCAAGATGAGGAGATGGAGCAGGAGGTGGAGAAGGAGGAGGAGGTCGAGAAGGAGCAGGAGGTGGAGAAGGAGCAGGAGGGAGAAAAGGAGCAGGAGGAAGACAAGAAGCAGGAGGTGGAGAATGAGCAGGAGGAGGAGAAGGAGGAGAAGAAGGAGCAGGAGGTGGTGAATGAGCAGAAATGGAGAAGGAGCAGGAGGTGGACAAGGAATAGGAGGGCAGGAAGGAGCAGGAGGGCGTGAAGGAGCTGGAGGACGAGAAGGAGCAGGAAGGCGAGAAGGAGCACTATGTGGACAAGGAGCAGGAGGTGCACAAGGAGCAGGAGGTGGACAAGGATCAGGAGATGGACACAGAGCAGGAGGTGGACAATGAGAATGAGGTGGGGAAGGAGCAGGAGAAGGAGCAGGAGAAGAAGAAACAGCAGGAAGTGGAGAAGGCGCAAGAAGAGGAGAAGGAGCAGGAGGTGGAGATGGAGCAGGAGGTGGCGAAGGAGCAGTAGGAGGAGAAGGAGCAGGAGGAGGAGAAGGAGCAGGAGTGCAGAAGGAGCAGGAGGAGGAGATGGAGCAGGAGGAGGAGAAGGAGCAGGAGTGCAGAAGGAGCAGGAGGAGGAGAAGGAGCAGGAGGAGGAGAAGGAACAGGAGTGCAGAAGGAGCAGGAGGAGGAGAAGGAGCAGGAGGAGGAGAAGGAGCAGGAGTGCAGAAGGAGCAGGAGAAGAAGTAAGAGCAGGAGGTGGAGTAGGCGCAAGAAGAGGAGAAGGAGCAGGAGGAGGAGAAGGAGCAGGAGGTGGGGAAGGAGCAGGGGAAGGAGAAGGAGCAGGAGTTGGAGATAGAGCAGGAGGTGGAGAAAGAGCAGGAGGTGGAGAAGGAGCAGGAGGGAGAAAATCAGCAGCAGGAAGACAAGGAGCAGGAGGTGGAGAAGGAGCAGCAGGAGGAGAAGGAGGAGAAGAAGGAGCAGGAGGTGGTGAATGAGCAGGAGTGGAGAAGGAGCAGGAGGTGGAGAAGGAGCAGGAGGAGGAGAAGGAGAAGGAGGAGGAGAAGGAGCAGGAGGAGGAGAAGGAGCAGGAGGAAGAGGAGGAGTAGGAGCAGGAGGTGGAGATCGAGCAGGAGGAGGAGAAGGAGCAGGAGGTGGAGATGAAGCAGGAGTGGAGAAGGAGCAGGAGAAGTAGAAGCAGCGCGAGGAGATGTATGAGCAGGAGGAGGAGAAGGAGCAGGAGATGGAGAAGGCGGAAAATGAGGAGAAGGGGCAGGAGGTGGAGAATGAGCAGGAGGTGGAGAAGGAGCAGGAGGTGGACAAGGAGCAGGTGGAGGAGAAGGAGGTGGAGGAGGAGAAGGAGGTGGAGACGGAGCAGGAGGAGGAGCAGGAACAGGAGGTGGAGAAGAAGCAATCGGTCGAGAAGGAGCAGGAGGCGGAGAAGGACCAGAAGGGGGAGTAGGAGAAGGAGTTGGAGAAGAAGCTGGAGGAGGATCATGAGCAGGAGGAGAAGAAGGAGCAGGAGGTGGAGAAGGAGCAGGAGGTGGAGAAGGAGCAGGAGGAGGAGAAGGAGCAGGAGGAGGAGAAGGAGCAGGAGTGCAGAAGGAGCAGGAGAAGAACAAACTGCATGAGGTGGAGAAGGCGCAAGAAGAGGAGAAGGAGCAGGAGGTGCAGATGGAGCAGGAGGTGGAGATGGAGCAGGAGGTGGAGAAGTAGCAGGCGGGAGAAAAGGAGCAGGAGGAAGACAAGGAGCAGGAGGTGGAAAAGGAGCAGTAGGGGGAGAAGGAGGAGAAGGAGCAGGAGGTGGTGAATGAGCAGGAGTGGAGAAGGAGCAGGAGGTGGAGTAGGAGCAGGAGGAGGAGAAGGAGAAGGAGGAGGAGAAGGAGCAGGAGGGAGAAAAGGAACAGGAGGAAGACAAGGAGCAGGAGGTGGAGAAGGAGCAGGAGGAGGAGAAGAAGGAGCAGGAGACGGTGAATGAGCAGGAATGGAGAAGGAGCAGGTGGTGGAGAAGGAGCAGGAGGGCAGGAAGTCGCAGGAGGGCGAGAGGGAGCAGGAGCTGAACAAGGAGCAGGAGGTGGACAAGGAGCAGGAGATGGACAAGGAGCAGGAGGTGGACAAGGAACAGGAGAAGGAGAAGAAGCAACAGGTGGAGAACGAGCAGGTGGCGGAAAAGGACCAGGAGGGCGAGAACGAGAAGGATTTGGAGAAGAAGCAGGAGGAGGAGCAGTAGCAGGAGGAGAAGAAAGAGCAGGAGGTGTAGATGGAGCGGGAGGGCGAGAAGGAGCAGGAGGAAAAGAAGGAGCAGGAGTGCAGAAGGAGCAGGAGAAGAAGAAACAGCAGGAGGTGGAGAAGGCGCAAGAAGAGGGGACGGAGCAGGAGGTGGAGAAGGAGCAGTGGTTGGGGAAGGAGCAGGGGAAGGAGAAGGAGCAGGAGGTGGAGAAGGAGCAGGAGGGAGAAAAGGAGCAGGAGGAAGACAAGGAGCAGGAGGTGGAGAAGGAGCAGCAGGAGGAGAAGGAGGAGAAGAAGGAGCAGGAGGTGGTGAATGAGCAGCAGTGGAGAAGGAGCAGGAGGTGGAGAAGGAGCAGGAGGAGGAGAAGGAGAAGGAGGAGGAGATGGAGCAGGAGCAGGAGAAGGATCAGGAGGAAGAGGAGGAGGAGGAGCAGGAGGTGGAGATGGAGCAGGAGGAGGAGAAGGAGCAGGAGGTGGAGATGAAGCAGGAGTGGAGAAGTAGCAGGAGAAGAAGAAGGAGCAGGAGGAGGACTAGCAGCAGAAGGAGGAGAAGGAGCAGAAGGTGGAGAAGGCACAAGATGAGGAGATGGAGCAGGAGGTGGAGAAGAAGCAATCGGTCGAGAAGGAGCAGGAGGCGGAGAAGGACCAGAAGGGGGATTAGGAGAAGGAGTTGGAGAAGAAGCTGGAGGAGGAGCATGAGCAGGAGGTTAAGAAGGAGCAGGAGGTGGAGAAGGAGCAGGAGGTGGAGAAGGAGCAGGAGGTGGAGAAGAAGCAGGAGTGCAGAAGGAGCAGGAGAAGAACAAACTGCATGAGGTGGAGAAGGCGCAGGTGGTGGAGAAGTAGCAGGCGGGAGAAAAGGAGCAGGAGGAAGACAAGGAGCAGGAGGTGGAAAAGGAGCAGGAGGGGGAGAAGGAGGAGAAGGAGCAGGAGGTGGTGAATGAGCAGGAGTGGAGAAGGAGCAGGAGGTGGAGTAGGAGCAGGAGGAGGAGAAGGAGAAGGAGGAGGAGAAGGAGCAGGAGGGAGAAAAGGAACAGGAGGAAGACAAGGAGCAGGAGGTGGAGAAGGAGCAGGAGGAGGAGAAGAAGGAGCAGGAGATGGTGAATGAGCAGGAATGGAGAAGGAGCAGGTGGTGGAGAAGGAGCAGGAGGGCAGGAAGTAGCAGGAGGGCGAGAAGGATCAGGAGGTGAACAAGGAGCAGGAGGTGGACAAGGAGCAGGAGATGGACAAGGAGCAGGAGGTGGACAAGGAACAGGAGGAGGAGAAGAAGCAACAGGAGGAGAACGAGCAGGTGGCGGAAAAGGACCAGGAGGGCGAGAAAGAGAAGGATTTGGAGAAGAAGCAGGAGGAGGTGCAGTCGCAGGAGGAGAAGAAAGAGCAGGAGGTGTAGATGGAGCAGGAGGGCGAGAAGGAGCAGGAGGGCGAGAAGGAGCAGGAGGGCGAGAAGGAGCTGGAGGACGAGATGGAGCAGGAGGGCGAGATGGAGCACTCGGTGGAAAAGGAGCAGGATTGGATACGGAACAGGAGGTGGATAATGAGCAGGAGGTGGACATGGAGACGGAGGTGGACAAGGAGCAGGAGGTAGATAAGGAGAAGGAGGTGGACAAGCAGCAGGAGGAGGAGAAGGAGATGGAGGAGGAGAAGGTCGTGGAGAAGGATCAGGAGGAGGAAAAGGAACAGGAGGTGGAGAAGAAGCAGGAGGAGGAGAAGGAGCAGGAGGAGGAGAAGGATCAGGAGGAGGAGAAGGAGTAGGAGAAGAAGAAGTAGCAGGAGGAGGAGAAGGAGATGGAGGAGGAGAAGGAGGTTGAGAAGGAGCAGGAGGAAGAGAGGGAACAGGAGGTGGAAAAGAAGCAATAGGCGGAGAAGGTGCATGAGGTGGAAAAGGAGCATTAGGTGGAGAAGGAGCAGGAGGGAGACATGGAGCTGGAGGTGAAGAAGGAGCAGGTGGAGGAGCAGGAGGAGGAGCAGGAGGCGGAGAAGGAGCAGAAGGTGGAGAACGAGCAGGAGGGAGAAACGGAGCAGGAGGAAGACAAGAACCAGGAGGTGGAGAAGCAGCAGGAGGAGGAGAAGGAGGAGAAGAAGGAGCAGGAGGTGGTGAATGAGCAGAAATGGAGAAGGAGCAGGAGGTGGAGAAGGAGCAGGAGGGCAGGAAGGAGCAGGAGGGCGTGAAGGAGCTGGAGGACGAGAAGGAGCAGGAGGGCGAGAAGGAGCACTAGGTGGACAAGGAGCAGGAGGTGCACAAGGAGCAGGAGGTGGACAAGGATCATGAGATGGACACAGAGCAGGAGGTGCACAATGCGAAGGAGGTGGACAAGGAGCAGGAGGTGGACAAGGAGCAGGAGGTGGACAAGGAGCAGGAGGAGGAGAGGGAACAGGAGGTGGAGAAAAAGCAATAGGTGGAGAAGAACTAGGAGGCGGAGAAGGACCAGGAGGGGGAGTAGCAGAAGGAGTTTGAGAAGAAGCAGGAGGAGGAGCAGGAGCAGGAGGAGAAGAAGGAGCAGGAGGTGGAGAAGGAGCAGGAGGTGGAGAAGGAGCAGGAGGAGGAGAAGGAGCAGGAGTGCAGAAGGAGCAGGAGAAGAAGAAACAGCAGGAGGTGGAGAAGGCGCAAGAAGAGGAGAAGGAGCAGGAGGTGGAGATGGAGCAGGAGGTGGAGAAGTAGCAGGAGGTGGAGAAGTAGCAGGCGGGAGAAAAGGAGCAGGAGGTGGAGAAGGAGCAGGAGGAGGAGAAGGAGGAGAAGAAGGAGCAGGAGGTGGTGAATGAGCAGGAGTGGAGAACGAGCAGGAGGTGGAGTAGGAGCAGGAAGAGGAGAAGGAGAAGGAGCAGGAGAAGGAGCACGAGGAGGAGAAGGAGCAGGAGGGAGAAAAGGAGTAGGAGGAAGACAAGGAGCAGGAGGTGGAGAAGGAGCAGGATGAGGAGAAGGAGGAGAAGAAGGAGCAGGAGGTGGTGAATGAGGAGGAATGGAGAAGGAGCAGGAGGTGGAGAAGGAGCAGGAGGTGGACAAGGAGCAGGAGGTGGACAAGGAACAGGAGGAGGAGAAGAAGCAACAGGTGGAGAACGAGCAGGTGGCGGAAAAGGACCATGAGGGCGAGTATGAGAAGGATTTGGAGAAGAAGCAGGAGGAGGAGCAGGAGCAGGAGGTGGAGAAGGAGCAGGAGGTGGAGAAGGAGCAGGAGGCCGAGAAGGAGCAGGAGGGCGAGAAGGAGCAGGAGGGCGAGAAGGAGCTGGAGGACGAGATGGAGCAGGAGGGCGAGAAGGAGCAGGAGGGCGAGAAGGAGCTGGAGGACGAGATGGAGCAGGAGGGCGAGATGGAGCACAAGGTGGACAAGGAGCAGGAGGTGGACAATGAGCAGGAGGTGGACAAGGATCAGGAGTTGGATAAGGAGCAGGAGGTGGATAATGAGCAGGAGGTGGACATGGAGACGGAGGTGGACAAGAAGCAGGAGGTAGATAATGAGAAGTAGGTGGACAAGGAGCAGGAGGAGGAGAAGGAGATGGAGGAGGAGAAGGACGTGGAGAAGGATCAGGAGGAGGAGAAGGAACAGGAGGAGGAGAAGGAGCAGGAGGTGGAGAAGGAGCAGGAGGTGGGGAAGGAGCAGGGGAAGGAGATGGAGCAGGAGGTGGAGAATGAGCAGGAGGTGCAGAAGGAGCAGGAGGACGAGATGGAGCAGGAGGGCGAGATGGAGCACTAGGTGGACAAGGAGCAGGAGGTGTACAATGAGCAGGAGGTGGACAAGGATCAGGAGGTGGACACGGAGCAGGAGGTGGACAATGAGCAGGAGGTGGACATGGAGCCGGAGGTGGACAAGGAGCAGGAGGTAGATAAGGAGCAGGAGGTGCACATGGAGCCGGAGTTGGACAAGGAGCAGGAGGAGGAGAAGGAGATGGAGGAGGAGAAGGACGTGGAGAAGGATCAGGAGGAGGAGAAGGAACAGGAGGTGGAGTAGAAGCAGGAGGAGGAGAAGGAGCAGGAGGATGAGAAGGAGCAGGAAGAGGAAAAGTAGGTGGAGGAGGAGAAGGAGGTGGAGAAGGAGTAGGAGGAAGAGAAGGAACAGGAGGTGGAAAAGAAGCAGTAGGTGGAGAAGGAGCAGGAGGGAGACATGGAGCAGGAGGTGGAGAAGGAGCAGGAGAAAGAGGTGAAGAAGTAGCAGCAGGAGCAGAAGAAGCAGCAGGAGGAGAAGTATCATCAAGAGGAGACGGAGCAGGAGCGGGAGAAGGAGCAGAAGCGGGCGTAGGAGCAGGAGCGGGAGAAGGAGCATGAAGTTGAGAAGGAGCAGGAGGAGGAGGTTGAGCAAAAGTGGAGAAGGAGCACGAGTTGGAGAATGAAGAGGAGGTGGAGAAGGAGCAGGAGGAGGAGAAGGAGCATGAGGAGGAGAAGGAGCAGGAGGAGGAGAAGGAGCAGGAGAAGAATAAGTAGCAGGAGGAGGAGAAGAAGGTGGAGGAGGAACAGGAGGTGGAAAAGAAGCAATAGGTGGAGAAGGAGCAGCAGGCGGAGAAGGAGCAGGTGGAGGAGAAGGAGGAGGAGCAGTTGGCGGAGAAGGTGCAGGAGGTGGAAAAGGAGCAGTAGGTGGAGAAGGAGCAGGAGGGAGACATGGAGCAGGAGGTGGAGAAGGAGCAGGTGGAGGAGAAGGAGGAGGAGCAGGAGGCGGAGAAGGAGCAGGAGGTGGAAAAGGAGCAGGAGGTCGAGAAGGAGCAGGAGGGCGAGATGGAGCAGGAGGGCGAGAAGGCGCAGGAGTGGACAAGGCGCAGGAGATTTACAAGCAGCAGGAGGAGGAGCAGGAGGAGGAGGAGGAGCCGGAGAAGGAGCAGGAGAAGGAAAAGGAGCAGGATGAGGAGAAGGAGCAGGAGTGGAGAAGGAGCAGGAGAAGAAGAAGGAACAGGAGGAGGAGAAGGAGAAGGAGGAGGAGAAGGAGCAGGAGGTGGAGATGGCGCAAGATGAGGAAATGGAGCAGGAGGTGGAGAAGGAGGAGGAGGTCGAGAAGGAGCAGGAGGTGGAGAAGGAGCAGGAGGGAGAAAAGGAGCAGGAGGAAGACAAGAAGCAGGAGGTGGAGAATGAGCAGGAGGAGGAGAAGGAGGAGAAGAAGGAGCAGGAGGTGGTGAATGAGCAGAAATGGAGAAGGAGCAGGAGGTGGACAAGGAATAGGAGGGCAGGAAGGAGCAGGAGGGCGTGAAGGAGCTGGAGGACGAGAAGGAGCAGGAAGGCGAGAAGGAGCACTATGTGGACAAGGAGGAGGAGGTGCACAAGGAGCAGGAGGTGGACAAGGATCAGGAGATGGACACAGAGCAGGAGGTGGACAATGAGAATGAGGTGGGGAAGGAGCAGGAGAAGGAGCAGGAGAAGAAGAAACAGCAGGAAGTGGAGAAGGCGCAAGAAGAGGAGAAGGAGCAGGAGGTGGAGATGGAGCAGGAGGTGGCGAAGGAGCAGTAGGAGGAGAAGGAGCAGGAGGAGGAGAAGGAGCAGGAGTGCAGAAGGAGCAGGAGGAGGAGATGGAGCAGGAGGAGGAGAAGGAGCAGGAGTGCAGAAGGAGCAGGAGGAGGAGAAGGAGCAGGAGTAGGAGAAGGAACAGGAGTGCAGAAGGAGCAGGAGGAGGAGAAGGAGCAGGAGGAGGAGAAGGAGCAGGAGTGCAGAAGGAGCAGGAGAAGTAGTAAGAGCAGGAGGTGGAGTAGGCGCAAGAAGAGGAGAAGGAGCAGGAGGAGGAGAAGGAGCAGGAGGTGGGGAAGGAGCAGGGGAAGGAGAAGGAGCAGGAGTTGGAGATAGAGCAGGAGGTGGAGAAAGAGCAGGAGGTGGAGAAGGAGCAGGAGGGAGAAAATCAGCAGCAGGAAGACAAGGAGCAGGAGGTGGAGAAGGAGCAGCAGGAGGAGAAGGAGGAGAAGAAGGAGCAGGAGGTGGTGAATGAGCAGGAGTGGAGAAGGAGCAGGAGGTGGAGAAGGAGCAGGAGGAGGAGAAGGAGAAGGAGGAGGAGAAGGAGCAGGAGGAGGAGAAGCAGCAGGAGGAAGAGGAGGAGTAGGAGCAGGAGGTGGAGATCGAGCAGGAGGAGGAGAAGGAGCAGGAGGTGGAGATGAAGCAGGAGTGGAGAAGGAGCAGGAGAAGTATAAGCAGCGCGAGGAGATGTATGAGCAGGAGGAGGAGAAGGAGCAGGAGATGGAGAAGGCGGAAAATGAGGAGAAGGGGCAGGAGGTGGAGAATGAGCAGGAGGTGGAGAAGGAGCAGGAGGTGGACAAGGAGCAGGTGGAGGAGAAGGAGGTGGAGGAGGAGAAGGAGGTGGAGAGGGAGCAGGAGGAGTAGAAGGAACAGGAGGTGGAGAAGAAGCAATCGGTCGAGAAGGAGCAGGAGGCGGAGAAGGACCAGAAGGGGGAGTAGGAGAAGGAGTTGGAGAAGAAGCTGGAGGAGGAGCATGAGCAGGAGGAGAAGAAGGAGCAGGAGGTGGAGAAGGAGCAGGAGGTGGAGAAGGAGCAGGAGGAGGAGAAGGAGCAGGAGGAGGAGAAGGAGCAGGAGTGCAGAAGGAGCAGGAGAAGAACAAACTGCATGAGGTGGAGAAGGCGCAAGAAGAGGAGAAGGAGCAGGAGGTGCAGATGGAGCAGGAGGTGGAGATGGAGCAGGAGGTGGAGAAGTAGCAGGCGGGAGAAAAGGAGCAGGAGGAAGACAAGGAGCAGGAGTTGGAAAAGGAGCAGTAGGGGGAGAAGGAGGAGAAGGAGCAGGAGGTGGTGAATGAGCAGGAGTGGAGAAGGAGCAGGAGGTGGAGTAGGAGCAGGAGGAGGAGAAGGAGAAGGAGGAGGAGAAGGAGCAGGAGGGAGAAAAGGAACAGGATGAAGACAAGGAGCAGTAGGTGGAGAAGGAGCAGGAGGAGGAGAAGAAGGAGCAGGAGACGGTGAATGAGCAGGAATGGAGAAGGAGCAGGTGGTGGAGAAGGAGCAGGAGGGCAGGAAGTCGCAGGAGGGCGAGAAGGAGCAGGAGCTGAACAAGGAGCAGGAGGTGGACAAGGAGCAGGAGATGGACAAGGAGCAGGAGGTGGACAAGGAACAGGAGGAGGAGAAGAAGCAACAGGTGGAGAACGAGCAGGTGGCGGAAAAGGACCAGGAGGGCGAGAACGAGAAGGATTTGGAGAAGAAGCAGGAGGAGGAGCAGTAGCAGGAGGAGAAGAAAGAGCTGGAGGTGTAGATGGAGCGGGAGGGCGAGAAGGAGCAGGAGGAAAAGAAGGAGCAGGAGGTGGAGAAGGCGCAAGAAGAGGAGAAGGAGCAGGAGGTGGAGATGTAGCAGGAGGTGGCGAAGGAGCAGTAGGAGGAGAAGGAGCAGGAGGAGGAGAAGGAGCAGGAGTGCAGAAGGAGCAGGAGGAGGAGAAGGAGCAGGAGGAGGAGAAGGAGCAGGAGTGCAGAAGGAGCAGGAGAAGAAGAAAGAGCAGGAGGTGGAGAAGGCGCAAGAAGAGGAGAAGGAGCAGGAGGTGGAGAAGGAGCAGGAGGTGGGGAAGGAGCAGGGGAAGGAGAAGGAGCAGGAGTTGGAGATAGAGCAGGAGGTGGAGAAAGAGCAGGAGGTGGAGAAGGAGCAGGAGGGAGAAAATCAGCAGGAGGAAGACAAGGAGCAGGAGGTGGAGAAGGAGCAGCAGGAGGAGAAGGAGGAGAAGAAGGAGCAGGAGGTGGTGAATGAGTAGGAGTGGAGAAGGAGCAGGAGGTGGTGAATGAGCAGATGTGGAGAAAGAGCAGGAGGTGGAGAAGGAGCAGGAGGAGGAGAAGGAGAAGGAGGAGGAGATGGAGCAGGAGGAGGAGAAGGAGCAGGAGGAGGAGAAGGAGCAGGAGGTGGAGATGAAGCAGGAGTGGAGAAGGAGCAGGAGAAGAAGAAGGAGCAGGATGAGGACTGGCAGCAGAAGGAGGAGAAGGAGCAGCAGGTGGAGAAGGCACATGATGAGGAGAAGGAGCAGGAGAAGAAGAAGTAGCAGGAGGAGGAGAAGGAGATGGAGGAGGAGAAGGAGGTTGAGAAGGAGCAGGAGGAAGAGAGGTAACAGGAGGTGGAAAAGAAGCAATAGGCGGAGAAGGTGCAGGAGGTGAAAAAGGAGCATTAGGTGGAGAAGGAGCAGGAGGGAGACATGGAGCTGGAGGTGAAGAAGGAGCAGGTGGAGGAGCAGGAGGAGGAGCAGGAGGCGGAGAAGGAGCAGGAGGTGGAGAACGAGCAGGAGGGAGAAACGGAGCAGGAGGAAGACAAGAACCAGGAGGTGGAGAAGCAGCAGGAGGAGGAGAAGGAGGAGAAGAAGGAGCAGGAGGTGGTGAATGAGCAGAAATGGAGAAGGAGCAGGAGGTGGAGAAGGAGCAGGAGGGCAGGAAGGAGCAGGAGGGCGTGAAGGAGCTGGAGGACGAGAAGGAGCAGGAGGGCGAGAAGGAGCACTAGGTGGACAAGGAGCAGGAGGTGCACAAGGAGCAGGAGGTGGACAAGGATCATGAGATGGACACAGAGCAGGAGGTGCACAATGCGAAGGAGGTGGACAAGGAGCAGGAGGTGGATAAGGAGCAGGAGGTGGACAAGGAGCAGGAGGAGGAGAGGGAACAGGAGGTGGAGAAAAAGCAATAGGTGGAGAAGAACTAGGAGGCGGAGAAGGACCAGGAGGGGGAGTAGCACAAGGAGTTTGAGAAGAAGCAGGAGGAGGAGCAGGAGCAGGAGGAGAAGAAGGAGCAGGAGTTGGAGAAGGAGCAGGAGGTGGAGAAGGAGCAGGAGGAGGAGAAGGAGCAGGAGGAGGAGAAGGAGCAGGAGTGTAGAAGGAGCAGGAGAAGAAGAAACAGCAGGATGTGGAGAAGGCGCAAGAAGAGGAGAAGGAGCAGGAGGTGGAGATGGAGCAGGAGGTGGAGAAGGAGCAGGAGGTGGAGAAGTAGCAGGCGGGAGAAATGGAGCAGGAGGTGGAGAAGGAGCAGGAGGAGGAGAAGGAGGAGAAGAAGGAGCAGGAGGTGGTGAATGAGCAGGAGTGGAGAACGAGCAGGAGGTGGAGTAGGAGCAGGAAGAGGAGAAGGTGAAGAAGCAGGAGAAGGAGCACGAGGAGGAGAAGGAGCAGGAGGGAGAAAAGGAGTAGGAGGAAGACAAGGAGCAGGAGGTGGAGAAGGAGCAGGATGAGGAGAAGGAGGAGAAGAAGGAGCAGGAGGTTGACAAGGAGCAGGAGGTGGACAAGGAACAGGAGGAGGAGAAGAAGCAACAGGTGGAGAACGAGCAGGTGGCGGAAAAGGACCATGAGGGCGAGTATGAGAAGGATTTGGAGAAGAAGCAGGAGGAGGAGCAGGAGCAGGAGGTGGAGAAGGAGCAGGAGGTGGAGAAGGAGCAGGAGGCCGAGAAGAAGCAGGAGGGCGAGAAGGAGCAGGAGGGCGAGAAGGAGCTGGAGGACGAGATGGAGCAGGAGGGCGAGATGGAGCACTCGGTGGACAAGGAGCAGGAGGTGTACAATGAGCAGGAGGTGGACAAGGATCAGGAGTTGGATACGGAGCAGGAGGTGGATAATGAGCAGGAGGTGGACATGGAGACGGAGCTGGACAAGGAGCAGGAGGTAGATAAGTAGAAGTAGGTGGACAAGGAGCAGGAGGAGGAGAAGGAGATGGAGGAGGAGAAGGACGTGGAGAAGGATCAGGAGGAGGAGAAGGAACAGGAGGAGGAGAAGGAGCAGGAGGTGGAGAAGGAGCAGGAGGTGGGGAAGGAGCAGGGGAAGGAGATGGAGCAGGAGGTGGAGAATGAGCAGGAGGTGCAGAAGGAGCAGGAGGACGAGATGGAGCAGGAGGGCGAGATGGAGCACTAGGTGGACAAGGAGCAGGAGGTGTACAATGAGCAGGAGGTGGACAAGGATCAGGAGGTGGACACGGAGCAGGAGGTGGACAATGAGCAGGAGGTGGACATGGAGCCGGAGGTGGACAAGGAGCTGGAGGTAGATAAGGAGTAGGTGGTGGACAAGGAGCAGGAGGAGGAGAAGGAGATGGAGGAGGAGAAGGACGTGGAGAAGGATCAGGAGGAGGAGAAGGAACAGGAGGTGGAGTAGAAGCAGGAGGAGGAGAAGGAGCAGGAGGATGAGAAGGAGCAGGAGGAGGAGAAGGAGCAGGAGAAGAAGAAGTAGCAGGAGGAGGAGAAGGAGGTGGAGGAGGAGAAGGAGGTGGAGAAGGAGTAGGAGAAAGAGAAGGAACAGGAGGTGGAAAAGAACCAGTAGGTGGAGAAGGAGCAGGAGGGAGATATGGAGCAGGAGGTGGAGAAGGAGCAGGAGAAAGAGGTGAAGAAGTAGCAGCAGGAGCACAAGAAGCAGCATGAGGAGAAGTAGCAGCAAGAGTAGACGGAGCAGGAGCGGGAGAAGGAGCAGAAGCGGGAGTAGGAGCAGGAGCGGGAGAAGGAGCATGAAGTTGAGAAGGAGCAGGAGGAGGAGGTTGAGCAAAAGTGGAGAAGGAGCACGAGTTGGAGACTGAAGATGAGGTGGAGAATGAGCAGGAGGAGGAGAAGGAGCAGGAGGAGGAGAAGGAGCAGGAGGAGGAGAAGGAGCAGGAGAAGAATAAGTAGCAGGAGGAGGAGAAGAAGGTGGAGGAGGAACAGGAGGTGGAAAAGAAGCAATAGGTGGAGAAGGAGCAGCAGGCGGAGAAGGAGCAGGTGGAGGAGAAGGAGGAGGAGCAGTTGGCGGAGAAGGTGCAGGAGGTGGAAAAGGAGCAGGAGGGCAGGAAGGAGCTGGAGGGCGTGAAGGAGCTGGAGGACGAGAAGGAGCAGGAAGGCGCGAAGGAGCACTATGTGGACAAGGAGCAGGAGGTGCACAAGGAGCAGGAGGTGGACAAGGATCAGGAGATGGACACAGAGCAGGAGGTGGACAATGAGAAGGAGGTGGGGAAGGAGCAGGAGAAGGAGAAGGAGCGGGAGATGGAGATGGAGCAGGAGGTGGAGAAGGAGCCGGAGGTTGAGAAGGAGCAGAAGGGAGACAAGGAGCAGGAGGGAGTCAAAGAGCAGGAGGTGGAGAAGGAGCAGGAGGAGGAGAAGGAGGAGAAGAAGGAGCAGGAGGTGGTGAATGAGCAGGAGTCGAGAAGGAGCAGGAGGTGGACAAAGAGCATAGAATCATAGAATCATAGAAGTTACAACATGGAAACAGGCCCTTCGGCCCAACATGTCCATGTCGCCCAGTTTATACCACTAAGCTAGTCCCAATTGCCTGCACTTGGCCCATATCCCTCGATACCCATCTTCCCCATGTAACTGTCCAAATGCTTTTTAAAAGACAAAATTGTACCCGCCTCTACTACTGCCTCTGGCAGCTCGTTCCAGACACTCACCACCCTTTGAGTGAAAAAATTGCCCCTCTGGATCCTTTTGTATCTCTCCCCTCTCACCTTAAATCTGTGCCCCCTCGTTATAGACTCCCCTACCTTTGGGAAAAGATTTTGACTATCGACCTTATCTATGCCCCTCATTATTTTATAGACTTCTATAAGATCACCCCTTAACCTCCTACTCTCCAGGGAATAAAGTCCCAGTCTGTCTAACCTCTCCCTGTAAGTCAAACCATCAAGTCCCGGTAGCATCCTAGTAAATCTTTTCTGCACTCTTTCTAGTTTAATAATATCCTTTCTATAATAGGGTGACCAGAACTGTACACAGTACTCCAAGTGTGGCCTCACCAATGCCCTGTACAACTTCAACAAGACATCCCAACTCCTGCATTCAATGTTCTGACCAATGAAACCAAGCATGCTGAATGCCTTCTTCACCACCCTATCCACCTGTGACTCCACTTTCAAGGAGCTATGAATCTGTACTCCGAGATCTCTTTGTTCTATAACTCTCCCCAACGCCCTACCATTAACGGAGTAGGTCCTGGCCCGATTCGATCTACCAAAATGCATCACCTCACATTTATCTAAATTAAACTCCATCTGCCATTCATCGGCCCACTGGCCCAATTTATCAAGATCCCGTTGCAATCCTAGATAACCTTCTTCACTGTCCACAATGCCACCTCCTGCTCCTTCTTCTATAACTTCTCCTCCTCCTGCTCCATCTCCACCTCCTGCTCCTTCTCCACATCTTGCTCCTTCTCCACCTCCTGCTCCTACTACTCCTCCTGCTCCTACTCCTCCTCCTGCTCCTTCTTCTTCTCCTGCTCCTTCTCCACTCCTGCTCCATCCTCACATGCTGCTCCTTCTCCTCCTTCTGCTCCTTCTCCTCCTCCTGCTCCTTCTCCAATTCCTGCTCATTCTCATCCTCCTCCTCCTCATCCTCGTCCTCCAGCTTCTTCTCCAACTCCTTCTCCTACTTCCCCTGCTGGTCCTTCTCCGCCTCCTGCTTCTTCTCCACCTATTGCTTCTTTTCCACCTCCTGTTCCTTCTCTTCCTCCTGCTCCTTCTCCACCTCCTCCTCCTCCTCCACCTCCTTCTCCTCCTCCTGCTACTTCTTCTTCTCCTGCTCCTACTCCTCCTCCTGCTCCTTCTTCCTCTCCTGCTTCTTCTCCACCTCCTCCTACTCCTCCACCTCCTTCTCCTCCTCCTGCTACTTCTTCTTCTCCTGCTCCTACTCCTCCTCCTGCTACTTCTCCTCCTCCTGCTCCTTGTCCACCTCCGGCTCCATGTCCACCTCCTGCTCATTGTCCACCTCCTGCTCCGTGTCCACCTCCATCTCCTTCTCCTCCTCCTGCTCCTTGTCCACCTCCTGATCATTGTACACCTCCTGCTCCTTGTCCACCTAGTGCTCCTTCTCGCCCTCCTGCTCCATCTCGTCCTCCAGCTCCTTCTCGCCCTACTGCTCCTTATCGACCTCCTGCTCCTACTCGCCCTCCTGGTCCTTCTCGGCCTCCTGCTCGTTCTCCACCTGTTGCTTCTTCTCCACCTCCTGTTCCTTCTCCTCCTCCTGCTCCTTCTCCACCTCATTCTCCTCCTCCTCCTCCTTCTCCTCCTCCTGTTCCATGTCCACCTCCTGCTCCATGTCCACCTCCTGCTCCTTGTCCACCTCCTGCTCCTTGTCCAACTCCTGTATGTGGATGGCCCGACTACAGAGGGGGCAAAACTTGACCTCCTCTTGGGAAATAAGGAAGGGCAGGTGACAGAAGTGTTAGTGAGGGATCATTTTGGGACCAGTGATCATAATTCCATTAGTTTTAAGATAGCTATGGAGAAGGATAGGTCTGGCCCAAAAGTTAAAATTCTAAATTGGGGAAAGGCCAATTTTGATGGTATTAGACAGGAACTTTCAGAAGTTGATTGGGAGAGTCTGTTGGCAGGCAAAGGGACGTCTGGTAAGTGGGAGGCTTTCAAAAGTGTGTTAACCAGGGTTCAGTGTAAGCACATTCCTTATAAAGTGAAGGGCAAGGCTGGTAGAAGTAGGGAACCTTGGATGACTCGGGAGATTGAGACACTAGTCAAAAATAAGAAGGAGGCATATGACATGCATAGGCAGCTGGGATCAAGTGGATCCCTTGAAGAGTATAGAGATTGCCGGAGTAGAGTTAAGAGAGAAATCAGGAGGGCAAAAAGGGGATATGAGATTGCTTTGGCAGATCAGGCAAAGGTGAATCCAAAGAGCTTCTACAAATACATAAAGGGCAAAAGGGTAACTAGGGAGAGAGTAGGGCCTCTTAAGGATCAACAAGGTCATCTATGTGCGGAACCACAAGAGATGGGTGAGATCCTGAATGAATATTTCACATCGGTATTTACGGTTGAGAAAGGCATGGATGTTAGGGAACTTGGGGAAATAAATAGTGATGTCTTGAGGAGTGTACATATTACAGAGAGGGAGGTGCTGGAAGTCTTAACGCGCATCAAGGTAGATAAATCTCCGGGACCTGATGAAATGTATCCCAGGACGTTATGGGAGGTTAGGGAGGAAATTGCGGGTCCCCTAGCAGAGATATTTGAATCATCCACCGCTACAGGTGAGGTGCCTGAAGATTGGAGGGTAGCAAATGTTGTGCCTTTGTTTAAGAAGGGCGGCAGGGAAAAGCCTGGGAACTACAGACCAGTGAGCCTGACATCTGTAGTGGGTAAGTTGTTAGAGGGTATTCTGAGGGACAGAATCTACAGGCATTTGGAGAGGCAGGGACTAATTAGGAACAGTCAGCATGGTTTTGTGAGAGGAAAATCATGTCTCACGAATTTGATTGAGTTTTTTGAAGGGGTAACCAAGAAGATAGATGAGGGCTGTGCAGTAGACGTGGTCTACATGGACTTCAGCAAAGCATTTGACAAGGTACCGCATGGTAGGTTGTTACATAAGGTTAAATCTCATGGGATCCAAGGTGAGGTAGCCAATTGGATACAAAATTGGCTTGACGACAGAAGACAGAGGGTGGTTGTCGAGGGTTGTTTTTCAAACTGGATGCCTGTGTCCAGCGGTGTGCCTCAGGGATCGGTGCTGGGTCCGCTGTTATTTGTTATTTATATTAATGATTTGGATGAGAATTTAGGAGGCATGGTTAGTAAGTTTGCAGATGACACCAAGATTGGTGGCATTGTGGACAGTGAAGAAGGTTATCGAGGATTGCAACGGGATCTTGATAAATTGGGCCAGTGGGCCGATGAATGGCAGATGGAGTTTAATTTAGATAAATGTGAGGTGATGCATTTTGGTAGATCGAATCGGGCCAGGACCTACTCCGTTAATGGTAGGGCGTTGGGGAGAGTTATAGAACAAAGAGATCTAGGAGTACAGATTCATAGCTCCTTGAAAGTGGAGTCACAGGTGGATAGGGTGGTGAAGAAGGCATTCAGCATGCTTGGTTTCATTGGTCAGAACATTGAATGCAGGAGTTGGGATGTCTTGTTGAAGTTGTACAGGGCATTGGTGAGGCCACACTTGGAGTACTGTGTACAGTTCTGGTCACCCTATTATAGAAAGGATATTATTAAACTAGAAAGAGTGCAGAAAAGATTTACTAGGATGCTACCGGGACTTGATGGTTTGACTTACAGGGAGAGGTTAGACAGACTGGGCCTTTATTCCCTGGAGAGTAGGAGGTTAAGGGGTGATCTTATAGAAGTCTATAAAATAATGAGGGGCATAGATAAGGTCGATAGTCAAAATCTTTTCCCAAAGGTAGGGGAGTCTATAACGAGGGGGCACAGATTTAAGGTGAGAGGGGAGAGATACAAAAGGATCCAGAGGGGCAATTTTTTCACTCAAAGGGTGGTGAGTGTCTGGAACGAGCTGCCAGAGGCAGTAGTAGAGGCGGGTACAATTTTGTCTTTTAAAAAGCATTTGGACAGTTACATGGGGAAGATGGGTATCGAGGGATATGGGCCAAGCGCAGGCAATTGGGACTAGCTTAGTGGTATAAACTGGGCGACATGGACATGTTGGGCCGAAGGGCCTGTTTCCATGTTGTAACTTCTATGATTCTATGATTCTATAAGGTGGAGAAGGAGCAGGAGAAGGAGAAGGAGCAGGAGGAGGAGAAAGAGCAGGATTGCAGAAGGAGCAGGAGAAGAAGAAACAGCAGGAGTTGGAGAAGGCGCAAGAAGAGGAGAAGGAGCAGGAGGTGGAGATGGAGCAGGAGGTGGAGAAGGAGCAGGAGGTGGAGAAGTAGCAGGCGGGAGAAAAGGAGCAGGAGGAAGACAAGGAGCAGGAGGTGGTGAAGGAGCAGGAGGAGGAGAAGGAGGAGAAGAAGGGGCTGGAGGTGGTGAATGAGCAGGAGTGGAGAAGGAGCAGGAGTTGGAGTAGGAGCAGGAGGAGGAGAAGGAAAAGGAGGAGGAGAAGGAGCACGAGGAGGAGAAGGAGCAGGAGGGAGAAAAGGAGCAGGAGGAAGACAAGGAGCAGGAGGTGGAGAAGGAGCAGGAGAAGGAGCAGGAGGGCAGGAAGTAGCAGGAGGGCGAGAAGCAGCAGGAGGTGATCAAGGAGCAGGAGGTGGACAAGGAGCAGGAGGTGGACAAGGAGCAGGAGGTGGACAAGGAACAGGAGGAGGAGATGAAGCAACAGGTGGAGAACGAGCAGGTGGCGGAAAAGGACCAGGAGGGCGAGTATGAGATGGATTTGGAGAAGAAGAAGGAGGAGGAGCAGGAGCAGGAGGAGAAGAAGGAGCAGGAGGTGGAGAAGGAGCAGGAGGTGGAGAAGGAGCAGGAGGGCGAGAATGAGCAGGAGGGCGAGAAGGAGCTGGAGGACGAGATGGGGCAGGAGGGCGAGATGGAGCACAAGGTGGACAACGAGCAGGAGGTGTACAATGAGCAGGACGTGGACAAGGATCAGGAGTTGGATACGGAGCAGGAGGTGGATAATGAGCAGGAGGTGGACATGTAGACGGAGGTGGACAAGGAGCAGGAGGTAGATAAGGAGAAGGAGGTGGACAAGGAGCAGGAGGAAGAGAAGGAGATGGAGGAGGAGAAGGTCGTGGAGAAGGATCAGGAGGAGGAGAAGGAACAGGAGGTGGAGAAGAAGCAGGAGGAGGAGCAGGAGCAGGAGGTGGAGAAGGAGCAGGAGGTGGAGAAGGAGCAGGAGGGCGAGATGGAGCACTAGGTGGACAAGGAGCAGGAGGTGTACAATGAGCAGGACGTGGACAAGGATCAGGAGTTGGATACGGAGCAGGAGGTGGATAATGAGCAGGAGGTGGACATGGAGACGGAGGTGGACAAGGAGCATGAGGTAGATAAGGAGAAGTAGGTGGACAAGGAGCAGGAGGAGGAGAAGGAGATGGAGGAGGAGCAGGACGTGGAGAAGGATCAGGAGGAGGAGAAGGAACATGAGGAGGAGAAGGAGCAGGAGGTGGAGAAGGAGCAGGAGCTGGAAAAGGAGCAGGAGGGCGAGATGGAGCAGGAGGAAGAGATGGAGCAGGAGGGCGAGATGGAGCACTAGGTGGACAAGGAGCAGGAGGTGTACAATGAGCAGGAGGTGGACAAGGATCAGGAGGTGGACACGGAGCAGGAGGTGGACAATGAGCAGGAGGTCGACATGGAGCCGGAGGTGGACAAGGAGCAGGAGGTAGATAAGGAGCAGGAGGTGGACAAGGAGCAGGAGGAGGAGAAGGAGATGGAGGAGGAGAAGGACGTGGAGAAGGATCAGGAGGTGGAGAAGGAGCAGGAGGAAGAGAATGAACAGGAGGTGGAAAAGAAGCAGTAGGTGGAGAAGGAGCAGGAGGGAGACATGGAGCAGGAGGTGGAGAAGGAGCAGGAGAAAGAGGTGAAGAAGTAGCAGCAGGAGCAGAAGAAGCAGCAGGAGGAGAAGTAGCAGCAAGAGGAGATGGAGCAGGAGCGGGAGAAGGAGCAGAAGCGGGAGTGGGAGTAGGAGGTGGAGAAGGAGCAGGAGGAGGAGAAGGAGGAGAAGAAGGAGCAGGAGGTGGTGAATGAGCAGGAGAGGAGAAGGAGCAGGTGCTGGAGTAGGAGCAGGAGGAGGAGAAGGAGAAGGAGGAGGAGAAGGAGCACGAGGAGGAGAAGGAGCAGGAGTGAGAAAAGGAGCAGGAGGAAGACAAGGAGCAGGAGGTGGTGAATGAGCAGGATGGCAGGAAGTAGCAGGAGGGCGAGAAGGAGCAGGAGGTGGACAAGGAGCAGGAGGTGGACAAGGAGCAGGAGGTGGACAAGGAACAGGAGGAGAAGAAGAAGCAACAGGTGGAGAACGAGCAGGTGGCGGAAAAGGACCAGGAGGGCGAGTATGAGAAGGATTTGGAGAAGAAGCAGGAGGAGGAGCAGGAGCAGGAGGAGAAGAAGGAGCAGGAGGTGGAGAAGGAGCAGGAGGTGGAGAAGGAGCAGGAGGGCGAGAAGGAGCAGGAGGGCGAGAAGGAGCAGGAGGGCGAGAAGGAGCTGGAGGACGAGATGGAGCAGGAGGGCGAGATGGATCACTAGGTGGAAAAGGAGCAGGAGGTGTACAATGAGCAGGAGGTGGACAATGATCAGGAGGTGGATACGGAGCAGGAGATGGATAATGAGCAGGAGGTGGACATGGAGACGGAGGTGGACAAGGAGCAGGAGGTAGATAAGGAGAAGGAGGTGGACAAGGAGCAGGAGGAGGAGAAGGAGATGGAGGAGGAGAAGGTCGTGGAGAAGGATCAGGAGGGGGAGAAGGAACAGGAGGTGGAGAAGAACCAGGAGGAGGTGCAGGAGCAGGAGGTGGAGAAGGAGCAGGAGGTGGAGATGGAGCAGGAGGGCGAGAAGGAGCAGGAGGGCGAGAAGGAGCAGGAGGGCGAGAAGGAGCTGGAGGACGAGATGGAAGTGTGTCCAGCTGCAGCTATTGTTTGACCGCTTGACGGCTCTGGATCTGCGTATGGACTCACTTTGGAGCATCCGCGATGCTGAGAAAGTCGTGGATAGCACGTTCAGTGAGTTGGTCACACCGCAGATAAAAATTACTGAGCGAGATAGTGAATGTGTGACCAACAGACAGAGGAAGAGTAGGAAGGCAGTGCAGGGGTCCCCTGCGGTCATCTCCCTCCAAAACAGGTATACCGTTTTGGATACTGTTGGGGGAGATAGCTCACCAGGGGAAGGTGGCAGTGGCCAGGTTCATGGCACCGTGGCTGGCTCTGCTGCACTGGAGGGCAGGAAAAAGAGTGGCAGAGCTATAGTGATAGGGGACTCGATTGTAAGGGGAATAGACAGGCGTTTCTGCGGACGCAACCGAGACTCCAGGATGGTATGTTGCCTCCCTGGTGCAAGGGTCAAGGATGTCTCGGAGCGGCTGCAGGACATTCTGGAGGGGGAGGGTGAACAGCCAGTTGTCGTGGTGCATATAGGCAACAACGATATCGGTAAAAAAACAGGATGAGGTCCTACAAGCTGAATTTAGGGAGTTCGGAGTTAAACTAAAGAGTAGGACCTCAAAGGTAGTAATCTCAGGATTGCTACCAGTGGAACGGGCTAGTCAGAGTAGGAATGACAGGATAGCTAAGATGAATACGTGGCTTGAGAGATGGTGCAAGAGGGAGGGATTCAAATTCCTGGGCCATTGGAACCGGTTCTGGGGGAGGTGGGACCAGTCCAAATTGGACGGTCTGCATCTGGGCAGGACTGGAACCAATGTCCTAGGGGGAGTGTTTGCCAGTGCTGTTGGGGAGGGTTTAAACTAATGTGGCAGGGGAATGGGAACCGATGCAGGAAGTCAGTGGGAAATAAAGTGGTGACAGAAACAAAAGGCAGTAAGGGAGAGTGTACAGAACATGACCGGACAGATGGTCTGAGAAAGCAGGGCAAAGACCAAGGGAAGTCTAGATTTAACTGCATTTATTTCAATGCAAGACGTCTGATGGGCAAGGCAGATGAACTCAGGGCATGGATGGGTACATGGGACTGGGATGTTATAGCTATTACTGAAACATGGCTAAGGGAGGGACAGGACTGGCAGCTCAATGTTCCAGGGTACAGATGCTATAGGAAAGATAGAGCAGGAGGTAAGAGAGGAGGGGGAGTTGCGTTCTTGATTAGGGAGAACATCACGGCAGTAGTGAGAGGGGATATATCCGAGGGTTCGCCCACTGAGTCTATATGGGTAGAACTGAAAAATAAGAAGGGAGAGATCACTTTGATAGGATTGTACGACAGACCACCAAATAGTCAACGGGAAATTGAGGAGCAAATATGTAAGGAGATTACAGACAGCTGCAAGAAAAATAGGGTGGTAATAGTAGGGGACTTTAACTTTCCCAACATTGACTGGGACAGCCATAGCATCAGGGGCTTGGATGGAGAGAAATTTGTTGAGTGTATTCAGGAGGAATTTCTCATTCAGTATGTGGATGGCCCGACTAGAGAGGGGGCAAAACTTGACCTCCTCTTGGGAAATAAGGAAGGGCAGGTGACAGAAGTGTTAGTGAGGGATCACTTTGGGACCAGTGATCATAATTCCATTAGTTTTAAGATAGCTATGGAGAAGGATAGGTCTGGCCCAAAAGTTAAAATTCTAAATTGGGGAAAGGCCAATTTTGATGTTATTAGACAGGAACTTTCAAAAGTTGATTGGGAGAGCCTGTTGGCAGGCAAAGGGACGTCTGGTAAGTGGGAGGCTTTCAAAAGTGTGTTAACCAGGGTTCAGGGTAAGCACATTCCTTATAAAGTGAAGGGCAAGGCTGGTAGAAGTAGGGAACCTTGGATGACTCGGGAGATTGAGGCACCAGTCAAAAAGAAGAAGGAGGCATATGACATGCATAGGCAGCTGGGATCAAGTGGATCCCTTGAAGAGTATAGAGATTGCCGGAGTAGAGTTAAGAGAGAAATCAGGAGGGCAAAAAGGGGATATGAGATTGCTTTGGCAGATCAGGCAAAGGTGAATCCAAAGAGCTTCTACAAATACATAAAGGGCAAAAGGGTAACTAGGGAGAGAGTAGGGCCTCTTAAGGATCAACAAGGTCATCTATGTGCGGAACCACAAGAGATGGGTGAGATCCTGAATGAATATTTCACATCGGTATTTACGGTTGAGAAAGGCATGGATGTCAGGGAACTTGGGGAAATAAATAGTGATGTCTTGAGGAGTGTACATATTACAGAGAGGGAGGTGCTGGAAGTCTTAACGCGCATCAAGGTCGATAAATCTCCGGGACCTGATGAAATGTATCCCAGGACGTTATGGGAGGTTAGGGAGGAAATTGCGGGTCCCCTAGCAGAGATATTTGAATCATCCACCGCTACAGGTGAGGTGCCTGAAGATTGGAGGGTAGCAAATGTTGTGCCTTTGTTTAAGAAGGGCGGCAGGGAAAAGCCTGGGAACTACAGACCGGTGAGCCTGATATCTGTAGTGGGTAAGTTCTTCGAGGGTATTCTGAGGGACAGGATCTACAGGCATTTGGAGAGGCAGGGACTAATTAGGAACAGTCAGCATGGTTTTGTGAGAGGAAAATCATGTCTCACGAATTTGATTGAGTTTTTTGAAGGGCTAACCAAGAAGATAGATGAGGGCTGTGCAGTAGACGTGGTCTACATGGACTTCAGCAAAGCATTTGACAAGGTACCGCATGGTAGGTTGTTACATAAGGTTAAATCTCATGGGATCCAATGTGAGGTAGCCAATTGGATACAAAATTGGCTTGACGACAGAAGACAGAGGGTGGTTGTCGAGGGTTGTTTTTCAAACTGGATGCCTGTGTCCAGCGGTGTGCCTCAGGGATCGGTGCTGGGTCCGCTGTTATTTGTTATTTATATTAATGATTTGGATGAGAATTTAGGAGACATGGTTAGTAAGTTTGCAGATGACACCAAGATTGGTGGCATTGTCGACAGTGAAGAAGGTTATCTAGGATTGCAACGGGATCTTGATAAATTGGTCCAGTGGGCCGATGAATGGCAGATGGAGTTTAATTTAGATAAATGTGAGGTGATGCATTTTGGTAGATCGAATCGGGCCAGGACCTACTCCGTTAATGGTAGGGCGTTGGGGAGAGTTGTAGAACAAAGAGATCTGGGAGTACAGATTCATAGCTCCTTGAAAGTGGAGTCACAGGTGGATAGGGTGTTGAAGAAGGCATTCGGCATGCTTGGTTTCATTGGTCAGAACATTGAATGCAGGAGTTGGGATGTCTTGTTGAAGTTGTACAGGGCATTGGTGAGGCCACACTTGGAGTACTGTGTACAGTTCTGGTCACCCTATTATAGAAAGGATATTATTAAACTAGAAAGAGTGCAGAAAAGATTTACTAGGATGCTACCGGGACTTGATGGTTTGACTTACAGTGAGAGGTTAGACAGACTGGGACTTTTTTCCCTGGAGAGTAGGAGGTTAAGGGGTGATCTTATATAAGTCTATAAAATAATGAGGGGCATACATAAGGTAGATAGTCAAAATCTTTTCCCAAAGGTAGGGGAGTCTATAACGAGGGGTCATAGATTTAAGGTGAGAGGGGAGAGATACAAAAGGGTCCAGAGGGGCAATTTTTTTCAATCAAAGGGTGGTGAGTGTCTGGAACGAGCTGCCAGAGGCAGTAGTAGAGGCGGGTACAATTTTGTCTTTTAAAAAGCATTTGGACAGTTACATGGGTAAGATGGGAAAAGAGGGATATGGGCCAAGTGCAGGCAATTGGGACTAGCTTAGTGGTATAAACTGGGCGTCATGGACATGTTGGGCCGAAGGGCCTGTTTCCATGTTGTAACTTCTATGATTCTATGATTCTATGGAGCAGGAGGGCGAGATGGAGCACTAGGTGGACAAGGAGCAGGAGGTGTACAATGAGCAGGAGGTGGACAAGGATCAGGAGTTGGATACGGAGCAGGAGGTGGATAATGAGCAAAAGGTGGACATGGAGACGGAGGTGGACAAGGAGCAGGAGGTAAATAAGGAGAAGTAGGTGGACAATGAGCAGGAAGAGGAGAAGGAGATGGAGGAGGAGAAGGACGTGGAGAAGGATCAGGAGGAGGAGAAGGAACAGGAGGAGGAGAAGGAGCAGGAGGTAGAGAAGGAGCAGGAGGTGGGGAAGGAGCAGGGGAAGGAGATGGAGCAGGAGGTGGAGAATGAGCAGGAGGTGCAGAAGGAGCAGGAGGTAGAAAAGGAGCAGGAGGGCGAGAAGGAGCAGGAGGACGAGATGGAGCAGGAGGGCGAGATCGAGCACTAGGTGGACATGGAGCAGGAGGTGTACAATGAGCAGGATGTGGACAAGGATCAGGAGGTGGACACGGAGCAGGAGGTGGACAATGAGCAGGAGGTGGACATGGAGCCGGAGGTGGACAAGGAGCAGGAGGTAGATAAGGAGCATGAGGTGGACAAGGAGCAGGAGGAGGAGAAGGAGATGGAGGAGGAGAAGGTCGTGGAGAAGGATCAGGAGGAGGAGAATGAACAGGAGGTGGAGAAGAAGCAGGAGGAGGAGCAGGAGCAGGAGGTGGAGAAGGAGCAGGAGGTGCAGAAGGAGCAGGAGGGCGAGAAGGAGCAGGAGGGCGAGATGGAGCAGGAGGGCGAGAAGGAGCTGGAGGACGAGATGGAGCAGGATGGCGAGAAGGAGCAGGAGGGCGAGAAGGAGCTGGAGGACGAGATGGAGCAGGAGGGCGAGATGGAGCACGAGGTGGACAAGGAGCAGGAGGTGTACAATGAGCAGGAGGTTGACAAGGATCAGGAGGTGGATACGGAGCAGGAGGTGTTTAATGAGCAGGAGGTGGACATGGAGACGGAGGTGGACAAGGAGCAGGAGGTAGATAAGGAGAAGGAGGTGGACAAGGAGCAGGAGGAGGAGAAGGAGATGGAGGAGGAGAAGGTCGTGGAGAAGGATCAGGAGGAGGAGAAGGAACAGGAGGTGCAGAAGAAGCAGGAGGAGGAGCAGGAGCAGGAGGTGGAGAAGGAGCAGGAGGTGGAGAACGAGCAGGAGGGCGAGAAGGAGCTGGAGGACGAGATGGAGCAGGAGGGCGAGATGGAGCACTCGGTGGACAAGGAGCAGGAGGTGTCCAATGAGCAGGAGGTGGACAAGGATCAGGAGTTGGATACGGAGCAGGAGGTGCATAATGAGCAGGAGGTGGACATGGAGACGGAGGTTAAGAAGCAGGAGGGGGAGAAGGAGCAGGAGGAGGAGAAGGAGCAGGAGGAGGAGAAGGAGCAGGAGAAGAAGAAGTAGCAGGAGGAGGAGAAGAAGGTGGAGGAGGAACAGGAGGTGGAAAAGAAGCAATAGGTGGAGAAGGAGCAGCAGGCGCAGAAGGAGCAGGTGGAGGAGAAGGAGGAGGAGCAGGAGGCGGAGAAGGTGCAGGAGGTGGAAAAGGAGCAGTAGGTGGAGAAGGAGCAGGAGGGAGACATGGAGCAGGAGGTGGATAAGGAGCAGGTGGAGGAGAAGGAGGAGGAGCACGAGGCGGAGAACGAGCAGGAGGTGGAAAAGGAGCAGGAGGTCGCGAAGGAGCAGGAGGGCGAGAAGGAGCAGGAGGGAGAGAAGGCGCAGGAGTGGACAAGGCGCAGGAGATGTACAAGCAGCAGGAGGAGGAGCTGGAGGAGGAGCAGGAGCCGGAGAAGGAGCAGGAGAAGGAAAAGGAGCAGGAGGAGGAGAAGGAGCAGGAGTGGAGAAGAAGCAGGAGAAGAAGAAGGAACAGGAGGAGAAGGAGCAGGAGGAGGAGAAGGAGCAGGAGGTGGAGGTGGCGCAAGATGAGGAGATGGAGCAGGAGGTGGAGAAGGAGGAGGAGGTCGAGAAGGAGCAGGAGGTGGAGAAGGAGCAGGAAGGAGAAAAGGAGCAGGAGGAAGACAAGAAGCAGGAGGTGGAGAAGGAGCAGGAGGAGGAGAAGGAGGAGAAGAAGGAGCAGGAGGTGGTGAATGAGCAGAAATGGACAAGGAGCAGGAGGGCAGGAAGGAGCAGGAGGGCGTGAAGGAGCTGGAGGACGAGAAGCAGCAGGAAGGCGAGAAGGAGCACTATGTGGACAAGGAGCAGGAGGTGCACAAGGAGCAGGAGGTGGACAAGGATCAGGAGATGGACACAGATCAGGAGGTGGACAATGATAAGGAGGTGGGGAAGGAGCAGGAGAAGGAGAAGGAGCGGGAGGTGGAGAAGGAGCAGGAGGTGGAGAAGGAGCAGAAGGGAGACAAGTAGCAGGAGGGAGTCAAAGAGCAGGAGGTGGAGAAGGAGCAGGAGGAGGAGAAGGAGGAGAAGAAGGAGCAGGAGGGCGAGAAGGAGCACTAGGTGGACAAGGAGCAGGAGGTGTACAATGATCAGTAGGTGGACAAGGAGCAGGAGGAGGAGAAGGAGATGGAGGTGGACACGGAGCAGGAGGTGGACAATGAGCAGGAGGTGCACATGGAGCCGGAGGTGGACAAGGAGCAGGAGGAGGAGAAGGAGATGGAGGCGGAGAAGGACGTGGAGAAGGATCAGGAGGAGGAGAAGGAACAGGAGGTGGAGAAGAAGCAGGAGGAGGAGATGGAGCAGGAGGAGGAGAAGGAGCAGGAGGACGAGAAGGAGCAGGAGCAGAAGAAGTAGCAGGAGGAGGAGAAGGAGGTGGAGGAGGAGGTGGAGAAGGAGCAGGAGGAACAGAAGGAACAGGAGGTGGAAAAGAAGCAATAGGTGGAGAAGAAGCAGGAGGCAGAGAAGGACCAGCAGGGGGAGTAGGAGAAGGAGTTGGAGAAGAAGCAGGAGGACGAGGATGAGGAGGAGGAGGAGGATGAGAAGGAGCAGGAATTGGAGAAGGAGCAGGAGGAGGAGAAGGAGCAGAAGGAGGAGAAGGAGCAGGATGTGGGCTGGAGCAAGAGTGGAGAAGGAGCAGGAGAAGAAGAAGGAGCAGTAGGAGGAGTAGGAGCAGGAGGAGTAGAAGGAGCAGGAGGTGGGGAAGGAGCAAGATGTGGAGAAGGAGCAGGAGGTGGAGATGGATCAGGAGGAGGAGAAGTTATAGAAGAAGGAGCAGGAGGTGGTGAATGAGCAGGAGTGGAAAAGGAGCAGCAGGTGGAGAAAGAGCAGGAGAAGGAGGTGGAGAAGTAGCAGCATGAGGAGAAGAAGCCGCAGGAGGAGAAGCAGCAGCAGGTGGAGAAGGAGCAGAAGCGGGAGAAGGAGCAGAAGCGGGAGAAGGAGCAGAAGCGGGAGTAGGAGCTGGAGCGGGAGAAGGAGAATGAAGAGGAGGTGGAGCAGGAGGAGGAGGTTGAGCAAAAGTGGAGAAGGAGCAGGAGGTAGAGAATGATGAGGAGGTGGAGAAGGAGCAGGAGGTGGAGATGAAGCAGGAGTGGAGAAGGAGCAGGAGAAGAAGAAGGAGCAGGAGGAGGACCAGCAGCAGAAGGAGGAGAAGGAGCAGAAGGTGGAGAAGGCGCAAGATGACGAGAAGGAGCAGCAGGTGGAGAAGGAGCAGGAGTGGAGGAGGAGCAGGAGAAGTAGAAGCAGCGCGAGGAGGTGTCCGAGCAGGAGGAGGAGAAGGAGCAGGAGATGGAGAAGGCGGAAAATGAGGTGAAGGGGCAGGAGGTGGAGAATGAGCAGGAGGTGGAGAATGAGCAGGAGGTGGACAAGGAGCAGGTGGAGGAGAAGGAGGTGGAGACGGAGCAGGAGGTGGAGAAGGAACAGGAGGTGGAGAAGAAGCAATCGGTCGAGAAGGAGCAGGAGGCGGAGAAGGACCAGAAGGGGGAGTAGGAGAAGGAGTTGGAGAAGAAGCTGGAGGAGGAGCATGAGCAGGAGGAGAAGAAGGAGCAGGAGGAGGAGAAGGAGAAGGAGGAGGAGAAGGAGCAGAAGTGCAGAAGGAGCAGGAGAAGAAGAAACAGCAGGAGGTGGAGAAGGCGCAAGAAGAGGAGAAGGAGCAGGAGGTGGAGATGGAGCAGGAGGTGGAGAAGGAGCAGGAGGTGGAGAAGTAGCAGGCGGGAGAAAAGGAGCAGGAGGGAGACATGGAGCAGGAGGTGGAGAAGGAGCAGGAGAAAGAGGTGAAGAAGTAGAAGCAGAAGCAGAAGAAGCAGCAGGAGGAGCAGTAGCAGCAAGAGGAGACGGAGCAGGAGCGGGAGAAGGAGCAGAAGCGGGAGTAGGAGCAGGAGCGGGAGAAGGAGCATGAAGTTGAGAAGGAGCAGGAGGAGGAGGTTGAGCAAAAGTGGAGAAGGAGCACGAGTTGGAGAATGAAGAGGAGGTGGAGAAGGAGCAGGAGGAGGAGAAGGAGCTGGAGGAGAAGAAGGAGCAGGAGGTGGAGATGGAGCCGGAGTTGAGAAGGAGGAGGAGAAGGAGGTGGAGGAGGAGCAGGAGGTGGAGAAAGAGCAGGAGGAGGAGAAGGAACATGAGGTGGAGAAGAAGCAGGAGGAGGAGAAGGAGCAGGAGGAGGAGAAGGAGCAGGAGGAGGAAAAGGAGCAGGAGAAGAGAAGTAGCAGGAGGAGGAGAAGAAGGTGGAGGAGGAACAGGAGGTGGAAAAGAAGCAATAGGTGGAGAAGGAGCAGCAGGCGCAGAAGGAGCAGGTGGAGGAGAAGGAGGAGGAGCAGGAGGAGGAGAAGGTGCAGGAGGTGGAAAAGGAGCAGTAGGTGGAGAAGGAGCAGGAGGGAGACATGGAGCAGGCGGTGGAGAAGGAGCAGGTGGAGGAGAAGGAGGAGGAGCACGCGGCGATGAACGAGCAGGAGGTGGAAAAGGAGCAGGAGGTCGAGAAGGAGCAGGAGTGGACAAGACGCAGGAGATGTACAAGCAGCAGGAGGAGGAGCAGGAGGAGGAGCAGGAGCCGGAGAAGGAGCAGGAGAAGGAAAAGGAGCAGGAGGAGGAGAAGGAGCAGGAGTGGAGAAGGAGCAGGAGAAGAAGAAGGAACAGAAGGAGAAGGAGCAGGAAGAGGAGAAGGAGCAGGAGGTGGAGATGGCGCAAGATGAGGAGATGGAGCAGGAGGTGGAGAAGGAGGAGGAGGTCGAGATGAAGCAGGAGGTGGAGAAGGAGCAGGAAGGAGAAAAGGAGCAGGAGGAAGACCAGAAGCAGGAGGTGGAGAAGGCGCAGGAGGAGGAGAACGAGGAGAAGAAGGAGCAGGAGGTGGTGAATGAGCAGAAATGGACAAGGAGCAGGACGGCAGAAAGGAGCAGGAGGGTGTGAATGAGCTGGAGGACGAGAAGGAGCAGGAAGGCGAGAAGGAGCACTATGTGGACAAGGAGCAGGAGGTGCACAAGGAGCAGGAGGTGGACAAGGATCAGGAGATGGACACAGAGCAGGAGGTGGGGAAGGAGCAGGAGAAGGAGAAGGAGCGGGAGGTGGAGATGGATCAGGAGGTGGAGAAGGAGCAGGAGGTGGAGAAGGAGCAGAAGGGAGACAAGGAGCAGGAGGGAGTCAAAGAGCAGGAGGTGGAGAAGGAGCAGGAGGTGGAGAAGGAGCAGAAGGGAGACAAGGAGCAGGAGGGAGTCAAAGAGCAGGAGGTGGAGAAGGAGCAGGAGGTGGAGAAGGAGGAGAAGAAGGAGCAGGAGGTGGTGAATGAGCAGGAGTCGAGAAGGAGCAGGAGGTGGACAAGGAGCAGGAGTTGGACAAGGAGCAGGAGGTGGACAAGGAGCAGGAGGTGGACATGGAGCAGGAGGTGGACAAGGAACAGGAGGAGGAGAAGGAGGAGGAGGAGGAGAAGGAGGTGGAGAAGGAGCAGGAGGAGGAGAAGGAACAGGAGGTGGAGAAGAAGCAACAGGTGGAGAACGAGCAGGAAGCGGAGAAGGACCAGGAGGGCGAGTAGGAGCAGGAGGGCGAGATGGAGCAGTAGGGCCAGAAGGAGCTGGAGGACGAGATGGAGCAGGAGAGCGAGAAGGAGCACTAGGTGGACAAGGAGCAGGAGGTGTACAATGATCAGGTGGTGGACAAGGAGCAGGAGGAGGAGAAGGAGGTGGAGGAGGAGGAGGAGGTGGAGAAGGAGCAGGAGGAACAGAAGGAACAGGAGGTGGAAAAGAAGCAATAGGTGGAGAAGAAGCAGGAGGCAGAGAAGGACCAGCAGGGGGACTAGGAGAAGGAGTTGGAGAAGAAGCTGGAGGACGTGGATGAGGAGGAGGAGGATGAGAAGGAGCAGGAATTGGAGAAGGAGCAGGAGGAGGAGAAGGAGCAGAAGGAGGAGAAGGAGCAGGATGTGGGGATGAAGCAGGAGTGGAGAAGGAGCAGGAGAAGAAGAAGGAGCAGGAGGAGGAGTAGGAGCAGGAGGAGTAGAAGGAGCAGGATGTGGAGAAGGAGCAAGATGTGGAGAAGGAGCAGGAGGTGGAGATGGATCAGGAGGAGGAGAAGTTATAGAAGAAGGAGCAGGAGGTGGTGAATGAGCAGGAGTGGAAAAGGAGCAGCAGGTGGAGAAAGAGCAGGAGAAGGAGGTGGAGAAGTAGCAGCATGAGGAGAAGAAGCCGCAGGAGGAGAAGCAGCAGCAGGTGGAGAAGGAGCAGAAGCGGGAGAAGGAGCAGAAGCGGGAGAAGGAGCAGAAGCGGGAGTAGGAGCTGGAGCGGGAGAAGGAGAATGAAGAGGAGATGGAGCAGCAGGAGGAGGTTGAGCAAAAGTGGAGAAGGAGCAGGAGGTAGAGAATGATGAGGAGGTGGAGAAAGAGCAGGAGGTGGAGATGAAGCAGGAGTGGAGAAGGAGCAGGAGAAGAAGAAGGAGCAGGAGGAGGACTAGCAGCAGAAGGAGGAGAAGGAGCAGAAGGAGCAGAAGGTGGAGAAGGCGCAAGATGAGGAGAAGGAGCAGGAGGTGGAGAAGGAGCAGGAGTGGAGGAGGAGCAGGAGAAGTAGAAGCAGCGCGAGGAGGTGTCCGAGCAGGAGGAGGAGAAGGAGCAGGAGATGGAGAAGGCGGAAAATGAGGAGAAGGGGCAGGAGGTGGAGAATGAGCAGGAGGTGGAGAAGGAGCAGGAGGTGGACAAGGAGCAGGTGGAGGAGAAGGAGATGGAGGAGGAGAAGGAGGTGGAGAGGGAGCAGGAGGAGGAGAAGGAACAGGAGGTGGAGAAGAAGCAATCGGTCGAGAAGGAGCAGGAGGCGGAGATGGATCAGAAGGGGGAGTAGGAGAAGGAGTTGGAGAAGAAGCTGGAGGAGGAGCATGAGCAGGAGGAGAAGAAGGAGCAGGAGGTTTAGATGGAGCAGGAGGTGGAAAAGGAGCAGGAGGAGGATGAGGAGCAGGAGGAGGAGAAGGAGCAGGAGTGCAGAAGGAGCAGGAGGTGAACAAGGAGCAGGTGGTGGTCAAGGAGCAGGAGGTGGACAATGAGCAGGAGGTGGACAAGGATCAGGAGGTGGATACGGAGTAGGAGGTGGATAATGAGCAGGAGGTGGACATGGAGACGGAGGTGGACAAGGAGCAGGAGGTAGATAAGGAGAAGGAGGTGCACAAGGAGCAGGAGGAGGAGAAGGAGATGGAGGAGGAGAAGGTCGTGGAGAAGGATCAGGAGGAGGAGAAGGAACAGGAGGTGGAGAAGAAGCAGGAGGAGGAGAAGGAGCAGGAGGAGGCTAAGAAGCAGGAGGAGGAGAAGGAGCAGGAGAAGAAGAAGTAGCAGGAGGAGGAGAAGGGGATGGAGGAGGAGAAGGAGGTGGAGAAGGAGCAGGAGGAAGAGAAGGAACAGGAGGTGGAAAAGAAGCAATAGGTGGAGAAGAAGCAGGAGGCGAAATAGAAGCAGGTGGAGGAGAAGGAGGTGGAGCAGGAGACGGAGAAGTTGCAGGAGGTGGAAAAGGAGCAATAGGTGGAGAAGGAGCAGGAGGTGGAGAAGGAGCAGGAGGAGGAGAAGGAGCAGGAGGAGGAGAAGGAGCAGGAGTGCAGAAGGAGCAGGAGAAGAACAAACTGCATGAGGTGGAGAAGGCGCAGGAAGAGGAGAAGGAGCAGGAGGTGCAGATGGAGCAGGAGGTGGAGAAGGAGCAGGTGGTGGAGAAGTAGCAGGCTGGAGAAAAGGAGCAGGAGGAAGACAAGGAGCAGGAGGTGGAAAAGGAGCAGGAGGGGGAGAAGGAGGAGAAGGAGCAGGAGGTGGTGAATGAGCAGGAGTGGAGAAGGAGCAGGAGGTGGAGTAGGAGCAGGAGGAGGAGAAGGAGAAGGAGGAGGAGAAGGAGCAGGAGGGAGAAAAGGAACAGGAGGAAGACAAGGAGCAGGAGGTGGAGAAGGAGCAGGAGGAGGAGAAGAAGGAGCAGGAGATGGTGAATGAGCAGGAATGGAGAAGGAGCAGGTGGTGGAGAAGGAGCAGGAGGGCAGGAAGTAGCAGGAGGGCGAGAAGGATCAGGAGGTGAACAAGGAGCAGGAGGTGGACAAGGAGCAGGAGATGGACAAGGAGCAGGAGGTGGACAAGGAACAGAAGGAGGAGAAGAAGCAACAGGTGGAGAACGAGCAGGTGGCGGAAAAGGACCAGGAGGGCGAGAAAGAGAAGGATTTGGAGAAGAAGCAGGAGGAGGTGCAGTCGCAGGAGGAGAAGAAAGAGCAGGAGGTGTAGATGGAGCAGGAGGGCGAGAAGGAGCAGGAGGGCGAGAAGGAGCAGGAGGGCGAGAAGGAGCTGGAGGACGAGATGGAGCAGGAGGGCGAGATGGAGCACTAGGTGGAAAAGGAGCAGGAGTGGATACGGAACAGGAGGTGGATAATGAGCAGGAGGTGGACATGGAGACGGAGGTGGACAAGGAGCAGGAGGTAGATAAGGAGAAGGAGGTGGACAAGCAGCAGGAGGAGGAGAAGGAGATGGAGGAGGAGAAGGTCGTGGAGAAGGATCAGGAGGAGGAAAAGGAACAGGAGGTTGAGAAGAAGCAGGAGGAGGAGAAGGAGCAGGAGGAGGAGAAGGATCAGGAGGAGGAGAAGGAGCAGGAGAAGAAGAAGTAGCAGGAGGAGGAGAAGGAGATGGAGGAGGAGAAGGAGGTTGAGAAGGAGCAGGAGGAAGAGAGGGAACAGGAGGTGGAAAAGAAGCAATAGGCGGAGAAGGTGCATGAGGTGGAAAAGGAGCAGTAGGTGGAGAAGGAGCAGGAGGGAGACATGGAGCTGGAGGTGAAGAAGGAGCAGGTGGAGGAGCAGGAGGACGAGCAGGAGGCGGAGAAGGAGCAGAAGGTGGAGAACGAGCAGGAGGGAGAAACGGAGCAGGAGGAAGACAAGAACCAGGAGGTGGAGAAGCAGCAGGAGGAGGAGAAGGAGGAGAAGAAGGAGCAGGAGGTGGTGAATGAGCAGAAATGGAGAAGGAGCAGGAGGTGGAGAAGGAACAGGAGGGCAGGAAGGAGCAGGAGGGCGTGAAGGAGCTGGAGGACGAGAAGGAGCAGGAGGGCGAGAAGGAGCACTAGGTGGACAAGGAGCAGGAGGTGCACAAGGAGCAGGAGGTGGACAAGGATCAGGAGATGGACACAGAGCAGGAGGTGGACAATGAGCAGGAGGAGGAGAAGGAGGTGGAGGAGGAGAAGGAGGTGGAGAAGGAGCAGGAGGAGGAGAGGGAGCAGGAGGTGGAGAAAAAGCAATAGGTGGAGAAGGACCAGGAGACGGAGAAGGACCAGGATGGGGAGTAGCAGAAGGAGTTTGACAAGAAGCAGGAGGAGGAGCAGGAGCAGGAGGAGAAGAAGGAGCAGGAGGTGGAGAAGGAGCAGGAGGTGGAGAAGGAGCAGGAGGAGGAGAAGGAGCAGGAGTGCAGAAGGAGCAGGAGAAGAAGAAAAAGCAGGAGGTGGAGAAGGCGCAAGAAGAGGAGAAGGAGCAGGAGGTGGAGGTAGAGCAGGAGGTGGAGAAGGAGCAGGAGGTGGAGAAGTAGCAGGCGGGAGAAAAGGAGCAGGAGGAAGACAAGGAGCAGGAGGTGGAGAAGGAGCAGGAGGAGGAGAAGGAGGAGAAGAAGGAGCAGGAGGTGGTGAATGAGGAGGAATGGAGAAGGAGCAGGAGGTGGAGAAGGAGCAGGAGGGCAGGAAGTAGCAGGAGGGCGAGAAGGAGCAGGAGGTGGACAAGGAGCAGGAGGTGGACAAGGAACAGGAGGAGGAGAAGAAGCAACAGGTGGAGAACGAGCAGGTGGCGGGAAAGGACCAGGAGGGCGAGTATGAGAAGGATTTGGAGAAGAAGCAGGAGGAGGAGCAGGAGCAGGAGGAGAAGAAGGAGCAGGAGGTGGAGAAGGAGCAGGAGGTGGAGAAGGAGCAGGTGGGCGAGAAGGAGCAGGAGGGCGAGAAGGAGCAGGAGGGCGAGAAGGAGCTGGAGGACGAGATGGAGTAGGAGGGCGAGATGGAGCACCAGGTAGACAAGGAGCAGGAGGTGTACAATGAGCAAGAGGTGGACATGGAGACGGAGGTGTACATGGAGCAAGAGGTCGATAAGGAGAAGTAGGTGGACAAGGAGCAGGAGGAGGAGAAGGAGATGGAGGTGGAGATGAAGCAGGAGTGGAGAAGGAGCTGGAGAAGAAGGAGCAGGATGAGGACAAGCAGCAGAAGGAGGAGAAGGAGCAGAAGGTGGAGAAGGCGCAAGATGAGGAGAAGGAGCAGGAGGTGGAGAAGGAGCAGGAGTAGAGGAGGAGCAGGAGGTGGAGATGAAGCAGGAGTGGAGAAGGAGCAGGAGAAGAAGAAGGAGCAGGAGGAGGACAAGCAGCAGAAGGAGGAGAAGGAGCAGAAGGTGGAGAAGGCGCAAGATGAGGAGAAGGAGCAGGAGGTGGAGATGGAGCAGGAGTGGAGGAGGAGCAGGAGGAGTAGAAGCAGCGCGAGGAGGTGTACGAGCAGGAGGAGGAGAAGGAGCAGGAGATGGAGAAGGCGGAAAATGAGGAGAAGGGGCAGGAGGTGGAGAATGAGCAGGAGGTGGAGAAGGAGCAGGAGGTGGACAAGGAGCAGGTGGAGGAGAAGGAGATGGAGGAGGAGAAGGAGGTGGAGAGGGAGCAGGAGGAGTAGAAGGAACAGGAGGTGGAGAAGAAGCAATCGGTCGAGAAGGAGCAGGAGGCGGAGAAGGATCAGAAGGGGGAATAGGACAAGGAGTTGGAGAAGAAGCTGGAGGAGGAGCATGAGCAGGAGGAGAAGAAGGAGCAGGAGGTTTAGATGGAGCAGGAGGTGGAAAAGGAGCAGGAGGAGGAGGAGGAGCAGGAGGAGGAGAAGGAGCAGGAGTGCAGAAGGAGCAGGAGAAGAAGAAACAGCAGGAGGTGGAGAAGGCGCAAGAAGACGAGAAGGAGCATGAGGTGGAGATGCAGCAGGAGGTGGAAAAGGAGCAGGAAGTGGAGAAGTAGCAGGCGGGAGAAAAGGAGCAGGAGGAAGACAAGGAGCAGGAGGTGGAGAAGGAGCAGGAGGAGGAGAAGGAGCAGGAGGAGGCTAAGGAGCAGGAGCAGGAGAAGGAGCAGGAGAACAACAAGTAGCAGGAGGAGGAGAAGGAGATGGAGGAGGAGAAGGAGGTGGAGAAGGAGCAGGAGGAAGAGAAGGAACAGGAGGTGGAAAAGAAGCAATAGGTGGAGAAGAAGCAGGAGGCGAAGTAGAAGCAGGTGGAGGAGAAGGAGCAGGAGGTGGAGATGCAGCAGGAGGTGGAAAAGGAGCAGGAGGTGGAGAAGTAGCAGGCGGGAGAAAAGGAGCAGGAGGTGGAGAAGGAGCAGGAGGTGGAGAAGGAGCAGGAGGAGGAGCAGGAGGAGAAGAAGGAGCAGGAGGTGGTGAATGAGCAGGAGTGGAGAAGGAGCAAGAGGTGGAGTAGGAGCAGGAGGAGAAGGAGAAGGAGCACGAGGAGGAGAAGGAGCAGGAGGGAGAAAAGGAGCAGGAGGAAGACAAGGAGCAGGAGGTGGAGAAGGAGCAGGAGGAGGAGAAGGAGGAGAAGAAGGAGCAGGAGGTGGTGAATGAGCAGGAATGGAGAAGGAGCAGGAGGTGGAGAAAGAGCAGGAGGGCAAGAAGTAGCAGGAGGGCGAGAAGGAGCAGGAGGTGAACAAGGAGCAGGAGGTGGACAAGGAGCAGGAGGTGGACAATGAGCAGGAGATGGACAAGGATCAGGAGGTGGATACGGAGCAGGAGGTGTATAATGAGCAGGAGGTGGACATGGAGACGGAGGTGGACAAGGAGCAGGAGGTAGATAAGGAGAAGGAGGTGCACAACGAGCAGGAGGAGGAGAAGGAGATGGAGGAGGAGAAGGTCGTGGAGAAGGATCAGGAGGAGGAGAAGGAACAGGAGGTGGAGAAGAAGCAGGAGGAGGAGAAGGAGCAGGAGGAGGCTAAGGAGCAGGAGGAGGAGAAGGAGCAGGAGAACAACAAGTAGCAGGAGGAGGAGAAGGAGATGGAGGAGGAGAAGGAGGTGGAGAAGGAGCAGGAGGAAGAGAAGGAACAGGAGGTGGAAAAGAAGCAATAGGTGGAGAAGAAGCAGGAGGCGAAGTAGAAGCAGGTGGTGGAGAAGGAGGAGGAGCAGGAGACGCAGAAGGTGCAGGAGGTGGAAAAGGAGCAGTAGGTGGAGAAGGAGCAGGAGGGAGACATGGAGCTGGAGGTGAAGAAGGAGCAGGAGGGGGAGAAGGAGGAGAAGAAGGAGCAGGAGGTGGTGAATGAGCAGAAATGGAGAAGGAGCAGGAGGTGGAGAAGGAACAGGAGGGCAGGAAGGAGCAGGAGGGCGTGAAGGAGCTGGAGGACGAGAAGGAGCAGGAGGGCGAGAAGGAGCACTAGGTGGACAAGGAGCAGGAGGTGCACAAGGAGCAGGAGGTGGACAAGGATCAGGAGATGGACACAGAGCAGGAGGTGGACAATGAGCAGGAGGAGGAGAAGGAGGTGGAGGAGGAGAAGGAGGTGGAGAAGGAGCAGGAGGAGGAGAGGGAGCAGGAGGTGGAGAAAAAGCAATAGGTGGAGAAGGACCAGGAGACGGAGAAGGACCAGGATGGGGAGTAGCAGAAGGAGTTTGACAAGAAGCAGGAGGAGGAGCAGGAGCAGGAGGAGAAGAAGGAGCAGGAGGTGGAGAAGGAGCAGGAGGTGGAGAAGGAGCAGGAGGAGGAGAAGGAGCAGGAGTGCAGAAGGAGCAGGAGAAGAAGAAAAAGCAGGAGGTGGAGGAGGCGCAAGAAGAGGAGAAGGAGCAGGAGGTGGAGGTAGAGCAGGAGGTGGAGAAGGAGCAGGAGGTGGAGAAGTAGCAGGCGGGAGAAAAGGAGCAGGAGGAAGACAAGGAGCAGGAGGTGGAGAAGGAGCAGGAGGAGGAGAAGGAGGAGAAGAAGGAGCAGGAGGTGGTGAATGAGGAGGAATGGAGAAGGAGCAGGAGGTGGAGAAGGAGCAGGAGGGCAGGAAGTAGCAGGAGGGCGAGAAGGAGCAGGAGGTGGACAAGGAGCAGGAGGTGGACAAGGAACAGGAGGAGGAGAAGAAGCAACAGGTGGAGAACGAGCAGGTGGCGGGAAAGGACCAGGAGGGCGAGTATGAGAAGGATTTGGAGAAGAAGCAGGAGGAGGAGCAGGAGCAGGAGGAGAAGAAGGAGCAGGAGGTGGAGAAGGAGCAGGAGGTGGAGAAGGAGCAGGTGGGCGAGAAGGAGCAGGAGGGCGAGAAGGAGCAGGAGGGCGAGAAGGAGCTGGAGGACGAGATGGAGTAGGAGGGCGAGATGGAGCACCAGGTAGACAAGGAGCAGGAGGTGTACAATGAGCAAGAGGTGGACATGGAGACGGAGGTGTACATGGAGCAAGAGGTCGATAAGGAGAAGTAGGTGGACAAGGAGCAGGAGGAGGAGAAGGAGATGGAGGTGGAGATGAAGCAGGAGTGGAGAAGGAGCTGGAGAAGAAGGAGCAGGATGAGGACAAGCAGCAGAAGGAGGAGAAGGAGCAGAAGGTGGAGAAGGCGCAAGATGAGGAGAAGGAGCAGGAGGTGGAGAAGGAGCAGGAGTAGAGGAGGAGCAGGAGGTGGAGATGAAGCAGGAGTGGAGAAGGAGCAGGAGAAGAAGAAGGAGCAGGAGGAGGACAAGCAGCAGAAGGAGGAGAAGGAGCAGAAGGTGGAGAAGGCGCAAGATGAGGAGAAGGAGCAGGAGGTGGAGATGGAGCAGGAGTGGAGGAGGAGCAGGAGGAGTAGAAGCAGCGCGAGGAGGTGTACGAGCAGGAGGAGGAGAAGGAGCAGGAGATGGAGAAGGCGGAAAATGAGGAGAAGGGGCAGGAGGTGGAGAATGAGCAGGAGGTGGAGAAGGAGCAGGAGGTGGACAAGGAGCAGGTGGAGGAGAAGGAGATGGAGGAGGAGAAGGAGGTGGAGAGGGAGCAGGAGGAGTAGAAGGAACAGGAGGTGGAGAAGAAGCAATCGGTCGAGAAGGAGCAGGAGGCGGAGAAGGATCAGAAGGGGGAATAGGACAAGGAGTTGGAGAAGAAGCTGGAGGAGGAGCATGAGCAGGAGGAGAAGAAGGAGCAGGAGGTTTAGATGGAGCAGGAGGTGGAAAAGGAGCAGGAGGAGGAGGAGGAGCAGGAGGAGGAGAAGGAGCAGGAGTGCAGAAGGAGCAGGAGAAGAAGAAACAGCAGGAGGTGGAGAAGGCGCAAGAAGACGAGAAGGAGCATGAGGTGGAGATGCAGCAGGAGGTGGAAAAGGAGCAGGAAGTGGAGAAGTAGCAGGCGGGAGAAAAGGAGCAGGAGGAAGACAAGGAGCAGGAGGTGGAGAAGGAGCAGGAGGAGGAGAAGGAGCAGGAGGAGGCTAAGGAGCAGGAGCAGGAGAAGGAGCAGGAGAACAACAAGTAGCAGGAGGAGGAGAAGGAGATGGAGGAGGAGAAGGAGGTGGAGAAGGAGCAGGAGGAAGAGAAGGAACAGGAGGTGGAAAAGAAGCAATAGGTGGAGAAGAAGCAGGAGGCGAAGTAGAAGCAGGTGGAGGAGAAGGAGCAGGAGGTGGAGATGCAGCAGGAGGTGGAAAAGGAGCAGGAGGTGGAGAAGTAGCAGGCGGGAGAAAAGGAGCAGGAGGTGGAGAAGGAGCAGGAGGTGGAGAAGGAGCAGGAGGAGGAGCAGGAGGAGAAGAAGGAGCAGGAGGTGGTGAATGAGCAGGAGTGGAGAAGGAGCAAGAGGTGGAGTAGGAGCAGGAGGAGAAGGAGAAGGAGCACGAGGAGGAGAAGGAGCAGGAGGGAGAAAAGGAGCAGGAGGAAGACAAGGAGCAGGAGGTGGAGAAGGAGCAGGAGGAGGAGAAGGAGGAGAAGAAGGAGCAGGAGGTGGTGAATGAGCAGGAATGGAGAAGGAGCAGGAGGTGGAGAAAGAGCAGGAGGGCAAGAAGTAGCAGGAGGGCGAGAAGGAGCAGGAGGTGAACAAGGAGCAGGAGGTGGACAAGGAGCAGGAGGTGGACAATGAGCAGGAGATGGACAAGGATCAGGAGGTGGATACGGAGCAGGAGGTGTATAATGAGCAGGAGGTGGACATGGAGACGGAGGTGGACAAGGAGCAGGAGGTAGATAAGGAGAAGGAGGTGCACAACGAGCAGGAGGAGGAGAAGGAGATGGAGGAGGAGAAGGTCGTGGAGAAGGATCAGGAGGAGGAGAAGGAACAGGAGGTGGAGAAGAAGCAGGAGGAGGAGAAGGAGCAGGAGGAGGCTAAGGAGCAGGAGGAGGAGAAGGAGCAGGAGAACAACAAGTAGCAGGAGGAGGAGAAGGAGATGGAGGAGGAGAAGGAGGTGGAGAAGGAGCAGGAGGAAGAGAAGGAACAGGAGGTGGAAAAGAAGCAATAGGTGGAGAAGAAGCAGGAGGCGAAGTAAAAGCAGGTGGTGGAGAAGGAGGAGGAGCAGGAGACGCAGAAGGTGCAGGAGGTGGAAAAGGAGCAGTAGGTGGAGAAGGAGCAGGAGGGAGACATGGAGCTGGAGGTGAAGAAGGAGCAGGAGGGGGAGAAGGAGGAGAAGAAGGAGCAGGAGGTGGTGAATGAGCAGAAATGGAGAAGGAGCAGGAGGTGGAGAAGGAGCAGGAGGGCAGGAAGGAGCAGGAGGGCGTGAAGGAGCTGGAGGACGAGAAGGAGCAGGAGGGCGAGAAGGAGCACTAGGTGGACAAGGAGCAGGAGGTGCACAAGGAGCAGGAGGTGGACAATGAGCAGGAGGAGGAGAAGGAGGTGGAGGAGGAGAAGGAGGTGGAGAAGGAGCAGGAGGAGGAGAAGGAGCAGGAGGGAGAAAAAGAGCAGGCGGAAGATAAGAATCAGGAGGTGGAGAAGGAGCAGGAGGAGGAGAAGGAGATGGAGGAGGAGAAGGAGGTGGAGAAGGAGCAGCAGGAAGAGAAGGAACAGGAGGTGGAAAAGAAGCAATAGGTGGAGAAGAAGCAGGAGGCGAAGTAGAAGCAGGTGGAGGAGAAGGTGGAGGAGCAGGAGACGGAGAAGTTGCAGGAGGTGGAAAAGGAGCAATAGGTGGAGAAGGAGCAGGAGGGAGACATGGAGCTGGAGGTGAAGAAGGAGCAGGTGAAGGAGCAGGAGGACGAGCAGGAGGCGGAGAAGGAGCAGGAGGTGGAGAACGAGCAGGAGGGAGAAAAAGAGCAGGCGGAAGACAAGAATCAGGAGGTGGAGAAGGAGCAGGAGGAGGAGAAGGAGGAGAAGAAGGAGCAGGAGGTGGTGAATGAGCAGAAATGGAGAAGGAGCAGGAGGTGGAGAAGGAGCAGGAGGGCAGGAAGGAGCTGGAGGGCGTGAAGGAGCTGGAGGACGAGAAGGAGCAGGAGGGCGAGAAGGAGCACTAGGTGGACAAGGAGCAGGAGGTGCACAAGGAGCAGGAGGTGGACAAGGATCAGGAGATGGACACAGAGCAGGAGGTGGACAATGAGCAGGAGGAGGAGAAGGATGTGGAGGAGGAGAGGGAGCAGGAGGTGGAGAAAAAGCAATAGGTGGAGAAGGACCAGGAGACGGAGAAGGACCAGGATGGGGAGTAGCAGAAGGAGTTTGAGAAGAAGCAGGAGGAGGAGCAGGAGCAGGAGGAGAAGAAGGAGCAGGAGGTGGAGAAGGAGCAGGAGGTGGAGAAGGAGCAGGAGGAGGAGCAGGAGGAGAAGAAGGAGCAGGAGGTGGTGAATGAGCAGGAGTGGAGAAGGAGCAAGAGGTGGAGTAGGAGCAGGAGGAGAAGGAGAAGGAGGAGGAGAAGGAGCACGAGGAGGAGAAGGAGCAGGAGGGAGAAAAGGAGCAGGAGGAAGACAAGGAGCAGGAGGTGGAGAAGGAGCAGGAGGAGGAGAAGGAGGAGAAGAAGGAGCAGGAGTTGGTGAATGAGGAGGAATGGAGAAGGAGCAGGAGGTGGAGAAGGATCAGGAGGGCAGCAAGTAGCAGGAGGGCGAGAAGGAGCAGGAGGTGGACAAGGAGCAAGAGGTGGACAAGGAACAGGAGGAGTAGAAGAAGCAACAGGTGGAGAACGAGCAGGTGGCGGAAAAGGACCAGGAGGGCGAGTATGAGAAGGATTTGGAGAAGAAGCAGGAGGAGGAGCAGGAGCAGGAGGAGAAGAAGGAGCAGGAGGTGGAGAAGGAACAGGAGGTGGAGAAGGAGCAGGAGGTGGAGAAGGAGCAGGTGGGCGAGAAGGAGCAGGAGGGCGAGAAGGAGCAGGAGGGCGAGAAGGAGCTGGAGGACGAGATGGAGCAGGAGGGCGAGATGGAGCACTAGGTGGACAAGGAGCAGGAGGTGTACAATGAGCAGGAGGTGGATATGGAGACGGAGGTGGACATGGAGCAGGAGGTAGATAAGGAGAAGTAGGTGGACAAGGAGCAGGAGGAGGAGAAGGAGATAGAGGAGGAGAAGGACGTGGAGAAGGAGATGTCGCAGGAGCTGGAGAAGGAGGAGGAGGTCGAGAAGGAGCAGGAGGTGGAGAAGGAGCAGGAGGAGGAGAAGGAGGAGAAGAAGGAGCAGGAGGTGGTGAATGAGCAGAAATGGAGAAGGAGCAGGAGGTGGACAAGGAGCAGGAGGGCAGGAAGGCTCAGGAGGGCGTGAAGGAGCTGGAGGACGAGAAGGAGCAGGAAGGCGAGATGGAGCACTATGTGGACAAGGAGCAGTAGGTGCACAAGGAGCAGGAGGTGTACAAGGATCAGGAGATGGACACAGAGCAGGAGGTGGACAATGATAAGGAGGTGGGGAAGGAGCAGGAGAAGGAGAAGGAGCGGGAGGTTGAGATGGAGCAGGAGGTGGAGAAGGAGGAGAAGAAGGAGCGGGACGTGGTGAATGAGCAGGAGTCGAGAAGGAGCAGGAGGTGGACAAGGAGCAGGAGTTGGACAAGGAGCAGGAGGTGGACAAGGAGCAGGAGGTGGACATGGAGCAGGAGGTGGACAAGGAACAGGAGGAGGAGAAGGAGGTGGAGGAGGAGAAGGAGGTGGAGAAGGAGCAGGAGGAGGAGAAGGAACAGGAGGTGGAGAAGAAGCAACAGGTTGGGAACGAGCAGGAGGCATAGAAGGACCAGGAGGGCGAGTAGGAGCAGGAGGGCGAGAAGGAGCAGTGGGGCGAGAAGGAGCTGGAGGACGAGATGGAGCAGGAGGGCGAGAAGGAGCACTAGGTGGACAAGGAGCAGGAGGTGTACAATGAGCAGGAGGTGGACAAGGAGCAGGAGGAGGAGAAGGAGATGGAGGTGGACACAGAGCAGGAGGTGGACAAGGAGCAGGAGGTGCACATGGAGCCGGAGGTGGACAAGGAGCAGGAGGAGGAGAAGGAGATGGAGGAGGAGAAGGACGTGGAGAAGGATCAGGAGGAGGAGAAGGAACAGGAGGTGGAGAAGAAGCAGGAGGAGGAGATGGAGCAGGAGGAGGAGAAGGAGCAGGTGGACGAGAAGGAGCAGGAGTAGAAGAAGTAGCAGGAGGAGGGGAAGGAGGTGGAGGAGGAGGTGGAGAAGGAGCAGGAGGAAGAGAAGGAACAGGAGGTGGAAAAGAAGCAATAGATGGAGAAGAAGCAGGAGGCGGAGAAGGACCAGCAGGGGAAGTAGGAGAAGGAGTTGGAGAAGAAGCTGGAGGACGAGGATGAGGAGGAGGAGGAGGATGAGAAGGAGCAGGAATTGGAGAAGGAGCAGGAGGAGGAGAAGGAGCAGAAGGTGGAGAAGGAGGAGGATGTGGGGATGGAGCAGGAGTGGAGAAGGAGCAGGAGAAGAAGAAGGAGCAGGAGGAGGAGTAGGAGCAGGAGCAGTAGAAGGAGCAGGAGGTGGAGAAGGAGCAAGATGTGGAGAAGGAGCAGGAGGTGGAGATGGAGCAGGAGGAGGAGAAGTTATAGAAGAAGGAGCAGGAGGTGGTGATTGAGCAGGAGTGGAAAAGGAGCAGCAGGTGGAGAAAGAGCAGGAGAAGGAGGTGGAGAAGTAGCAGCAGGAGGAGAAGAAGCCGCAGGAGGAGAAGTCGCAGCAGGTGGAGAAGGAGCAGAAGCGGGAGAAGGAGCTGAAGCGGGAGAAGGAGCAGAAGCGGGAGAAGGAGCAGAAGCGGGAGTAGGAGCTGGAGCGGGAGAAGGAGAAGGAAGAGGAGAAGGAGCAGGAGGAGGAGATTGAGCAAAAGTGGAGAAGGAGCAGGAGGTAGAGAATGATGAGGAGGTGGAGAAGGAGCAGGGGTGGAGAACAAGAAGGAGGAGGCGATTGAGCAGGAGGTGGCGATGGAGCATTATGTGGAGAAGGACCATCAGCAGGAAGGTGAGCAAGACGAGGAGGGTGAGCTGGAGGAGCTGAAGGAGCAGGAGGAGGAGGAGAAGGAGCAGATGGAGGTTGAGCTGCAGGTGGAGAAGGAGCAGGAGGTGGCAACGAGCAGGAGGAGGAGTTTGAGCAGGACGGGGAGAAGGAGCAGAAGGGGGAGAAGGAGCAGAAGGGCGTGCAGCAGCAGGAGGGGATGAAGGAGCAGGAGTGGTAGAAGGAGCAGTAGGTGGAGAAGGAGCAGGAGGGGGAGGAGGAGAAGGAGCAGGAGCTGGAGATGGAGCAGGAAGTGAGAAGGAGCAGGAGGAGAAGAAGGAGCAGGCGGAGAAGAAGGAGCAGGAGAAGGAGTATGAGTAGGAGAAGGAGAAGGAGCAGGGTGTGCAGAAGGAGCAGGAGTGCAGAAGGAGCAGGAGAAGAAGAACAGCAGAAGGAGGAGTAGGTTGCAGGAGGAGGAGAAGGCGCAAGATGACGAGAAGGAGATGGAAGTGGCGAAGGAGCTGTTGGTGGAGAAGGAGCAGGAGGGAGACAAGGAGCAGGAGGTGGAGAAGGAGCAGGAGGAGGAGAAGGAGCAGGAGTAGGAGCATGAGATGGAGAAGGAGCAGGAGGAGGAGAAGGAGCAGGAGGAGAAGAAGAAGCCGGAGGTGAAGGTGGAGCCAGAGTGTAGAAGGAGCAGGAGAAGAAAAAGGAGCAGGAGGAGGAGTAGAAGCAGGAGGAGGAGAAGAAGCAGGAGGTGGAGAAGGAGCAGGAGGGAGACAACGAGCAGGAGGTGGAGAACGAGCAGGAGGTGGTGAAGGAGCAGGAGGGAGACAAGGAGCAGGAGGTGGAGAAGGAGCAGGAGGAGGAGAAGGAGCAGGAGGAAGAGGAGGAGGAGGAGCGGGAGGTGGAGATGGAGCAGGAGAAGGAGAAGGAGCAGGAGGTGGAGATGAAGCCGGAGTGGAGAAGGAGCAGGAGAAGAAGAAGGAGCAGGAGGAGGACTCGCAGCAGAAGTAGGAGAAGGAGCAGAAGGTGGAGAAGGCGCAAGATGAGGAGAAGGAGCAGGAGGTGGAGAAGGAGCAAGAGGTGGACAATGAGAAGGAGGTGGACAAGGAGCAGGAGGAGGAGAAGGAGATGGAGGTGGACACGGAGCAGGAGGTGGACAATGAGCAGGAGGTCGAACATGGAGCCGGAGGTGGACAAGGAGCAGGAGGAGGAGAAGGAGATGGAGGAGGAGAAGGACGTGGAGAAGGATCAGGAGGAGGAGAAGGAACAGGAGGTGGAGAAGAAGCAGGAGGAGGAGAAGGAGCAGGAGGAGGAGAAGGAGCAGGAGAAGAAGAAGTAGCAGGAGGAGGAGAAGAAGGTGGAGGAGGAACAGGAGGTGGAAAAGGAGCAGGAGTGGAGGAGGAGCAGGAGAAGTAGTAGCAGCGCGAGGAGGAGTATGAGCAGGAGGAGGAGAAGGAGCAGGAGATGGAGAAGGCGGAAAATTAGGAGAAGGGGCTGGAGGTGGAGAATGAGCAGGAGGTAGAGAAGGAGCAGGAGGTGGACAAGGAGCAGGAGGAGGAGAAGGAGGTGGAGGAGGAGAAGGAGGTGGAGACGGAGCAGGAGGAGGAGAAGGAACAGGAGGTCCAGAAGAAGCAATAGGTCGAGAAGGAGCAGGAGGCGGAGAAGGACCAGAAGGGGGAGTAGGTGAAGGAGTTGGAGAAGAAGCAGGAGGAGGAGCATGAGCAGGAGGAGAAGAAGGAGCAGGTGGTGGAGAAGGAGCAGGAGGTGGAGAAGGAGCAGGAGGAGGAGAAGGAGCAGGAGGAGGAGAAGGAGCAGGAGTGCAGAAGGAGCAGGAGAAGAAGAAAGAGCAGGAGGTGGAGAAGGCGCAAGAAGAGGAGAAGGAGCAGGAGGTGGAGAAGGAGCAGGAGGTGGGGAAGGAGCAGGGGAAGGAGATGGAGCAGGAGGTGGAGATGGAGCAGGAGGTGGAGAAGGAGCAGGAGGTGGAGAAGGAGCAGGATTGAGATAAGGAGCAGGAGGGAGTCTAAGAGCCGGAGGTGGAGAAGGAGAAGGAGGAGAAGAAGGAGCAGGAGGTGGTGAATGAGCAGGAGTGGAGAAGGAGCAGGAGGTGAAGAAGCAGCAGGAGGGCAGGAAGCAGCAGGAGGGCGAGAAGGAGCATGAGGTGGACAATGAGCAGGGGGTGGACAAGGAGCAGGAGGTGGAGAAGGAGCAGGAGGTGGACAAGGAACAGGAGGAGGAGAAGAAGCAACAGTTGGAGAACGAGCAGGTGGCTGAAAAGGTCCAGGAGGGGAAGGAGTTGGACCAGAAGCAGGAGGAGGAGCAGGAGCAGGAGGAGAAGAAGGAGCAGGAGGTGGAGAATGAGCAGGAGGTGCAGAAGGAGCAGGAGGTGGAAAAGGAGCAGGAGGGCGAGAAGGAGCAGGAGGGCGAGAAGGAGCAGGAGGGCGAGAAGGAGCTGGAGGACGAGATGGAGCAGGAGGGCGAGATGGAGCACTAGGTGGACAAGGAGCAGGAGGTGTACAATGAGCAGGAGGTGGACATGGAGCAGGAGGTGGACAATGAGCAGGAGATGGACATGGAGCCGGAGGTGGACAAGGAGCAGGAGGTAGATAAGGAGCCGGAGGGCGAGAAGGAGCTGGAGGACGAGATGGAGCAGGAGGGCGAGATGGAGCACTAGGTGGACAAGGAGCAGGAGGTGTACAATGAGCAGGAGGTGGACATGGAGCAGGAGGTGGACAATGAGCAGGAGGTCGAACATGGAGCCGGAGGTGGACAAGGAGCAGGAGGAGGAGAAGGAGATGGAGGAGGAGAAGGACGTGGAGAAGGATCAGGAGGAGGAGAAGGAACAGGAGGTGGAGAAGAAGCAGGAGGAGGAGAAGGAGCAGGAGGAGGAGAAGGAGCAGGAGAAGAAGAAGGAGCAGGAGGTGGAAAAGGAGCAGGAGGGCGAGAAGGAGCAGGAGGGCGAGAAGGAGCAGGAGGGCGAGAAGGAGCTGGAGGACGAGATGGAGCAGGAGGGCGAGATGGAGCACTAGGTGGACAAGGAGCAGGAGGTGTACAATGAGCAGGAGGTGGACATGGAGCAGGAGGTGGACAATGAGCAGGAGGTCGAACATGGAGCCGGAGGTGGACAAGGAGCAGGAGGAGGAGAAGGAGATGGAGGAGGAGAAGGACGTGGAGAAGGATCAGGAGGAGGAGAAGGAACAGGAGGTGGAGAAGAAGCAGGAGGAGGAGAAGGAGCAGGAGGAGGAGAAGGAGCAGGAGAAGAAGAAGTAGCAGGAGGAGGAGAAGAAGGTGGAGGAGGAACAGGAGGTGGAAAAGGAGCAGGAGTGGAGGAGGAGCAGGAGAAGTAGTAGCAGCGCGAGGAGGAGTATGAGCAGGAGGAGGAGAAGGAGCAGGAGATGGAGAAGGCGGAAAATTAGGAGAAGGGGCTGGAGGTGGAGAATGAGCAGGAGGTAGAGAAGGAGCAGGAGGTGGACAAGGAGCAGGAGGAGGAGAAGGAGGTGGAGGAGGAGAAGGAGGTGGAGACGGAGCAGGAGGAGGAGAAGGAACAGGAGGTCCAGAAGAAGCAATAGGTCGAGAAGGAGCAGGAGGCGGAGAAGGACCAGAAGGGGGAGTAGGTGAAGGAGTTGGAGAAGAAGCAGGAGGAGGAGCATGAGCAGGAGGAGAAGAAGGAGCAGGTGGTGGAGAAGGAGCAGGAGGTGGAGAAGGAGCAGGAGGAGGAGAAGGAGCAGGAGGAGGAGAAGGAGCAGGAGTGCAGAAGGAGCAGGAGAAGAAGAAAGAGCAGGAGGTGGAGAAGGCGCAAGAAGAGGAGAAGGAGCAGGAGGTGGAGAAGGAGCAGGAGGTGGGGAAGGAGCAGGGGAAGGAGATGGAGCAGGAGGTGGAGATGGAGCAGGAGGTGGAGAAGGAGCAGGAGGTGGAGAAGGAGCAGGATTGAGATAAGGAGCAGGAGGGAGTCTAAGAGCCGGAGGTGGAGAAGGAGAAGGAGGAGAAGAAGGAGCAGGAGGTGGTGAATGAGCAGGAGTGGAGAAGGAGCAGGAGGTGAAGAAGCAGCAGGAGGGCAGGAAGCAGCAGGAGGGCGAGAAGGAGCATGAGGTGGACAATGAGCAGGGGGTGGACAAGGAGCAGGAGGTGGAGAAGGAGCAGGAGGTGGACAAGGAACAGGAGGAGGAGAAGAAGCAACAGTTGGAGAACGAGCAGGTGGCTGAAAAGGTCCAGGAGGGGAAGGAGTTGGACCAGAAGCAGGAGGAGGAGCAGGAGCAGGAGGAGAAGAAGGAGCAGGAGGTGGAGAATGAGCAGGAGGTGCAGAAGGAGCAGGAGGTGGAAAAGGAGCAGGAGGGCGAGAAGGAGCAGGAGGGCGAGAAGGAGCAGGAGGGCGAGAAGGAGCTGGAGGACGAGATGGAGCAGGAGGGCGAGATGGAGCACTAGGTGGACAAGGAGCAGGAGGTGTACAATGAGCAGGAGGTGGACATGGAGCAGGAGGTGGACAATGAGCAGGAGATGGACATGGAGCCGGAGGTGGACAAGGAGCAGGAGGTAGATAAGGAGCCGGAGTTGGACAAGGAGCAGAAGGTAGATAAGGAGCAGGAGATGGACAAGGAGCAGGAGGAGGAGAAGGAGATGGAGGAGGAGAAGGACGTGGAGAAGGATCAGGAGGAGGAGAAGGAACAGGAGGTGGAGAAGAAACAGGAGGAGGAGAAGGAGCAGGAGGAGGAGAAGGAGCAGGAGGAGGAGAAGGAGCAGGAGAAGAAGAAGTAGCAGGAGGAGGAGAAGGAGGTGGAGGAGGAGAAGGAGGTGGAGAAGGAGCAGGAGGAAGAGAAGGAACAGGAGGTGGAAAAGAAGCAATTGGTGGAGAAGGAGCAGAAGGCGGAGAAGGTGCAGGAGGTGGAAAAGGAGCAATAGGTGGAGAAGTAGCAGGAGGGTGACATGGAGCAGGAGGTGGAGGAGGAGCAGGAGAAAGAGGTGAAGAAGTAGCAGCAGGAGCAGAAGAAGCAGCAGGAGAAGTAGCAGCAAGAGGAGACGGAGCAGGAGCGGGAGAAGGAGCAGAAGCGGGAGTAGGAGCAGGAGCGAGAGAAGGAGCATGAAGTGGAGAAGGAGCAGGAGGAGGAGGTTGAGCAAAAGTGGAGAAGTAGCACGAGTTGGAGAATGAAGAGGAGGTGGAGAAGGAGCAGGAGGAGGAGAAGGAGCTGGAGGAGACGAAGGAGCAGGAGGTGGAGATGGAGCCGGAGTGGAGAAGGAGGAGGAGAAGGAGGTGGAGAATGAGCAGGAGGTGCAGACGGAGCAGGAGGTGGAAAAGCAGCCAGAGATGGACAAGTAGTAGGAGGTGGACAAGGAGCAGGAGGTGGACAAGGAGCAGGAGGCGGAGAAGGAGAAGGAGTTGGAGAGGGAGCAGGAGGAGGGGAAGGAGCAGGAGGAGGAGAAGGAGCAGGTGGAGGAGAAGGAGCAGTAGGAGGAGATGGAGATGAAGGAGGAGAAGGACGTGGAGAAGGATCAGGAGGAGGAGAAGGAGTAGGAGGAGGAGAAGGAGCAGGAGAAGAAGAAGTAGCAGGAGGAGGAGAAGAAGGTGGAGGAGGAACAGGAGGTGGAAAAGAAGCAATAGGTGGAGATGGAGCTGCAGGCGGAGAAGGAGCAGTGGAGGAGAAGGAGGAGGAGCAGGAGGCGGAGAAGGTGCAGGAGGTGGAAAAGGAGCAGTAGGTGGAGAAGGAGCAGGAGGGAGACATGGAGCAGGAGGTGGAGAAGGAGCAGGTGGAGGAGAAGGAGGAGGAGCAGGAGGCGGAGAAGGAGCAGGAGATGGGAAAGGAGCAGGAGGGGGAGAAGGAGAAGGAGGAGGAGCAGGAGGAGGAGCAGGACGAGGAGCAGGAGGTCGAGAAGGAGCAGGAGGGCGAGATGGAGCAGGAGGGCGAGAAGGAGAAGGTGGAGGAGAAGGAGGAGAAGAAGGAGCAGGAGGTGGTGAATGAGCAGGAGTGGAGAAGGAGCAGGAGGTGGAGAAGGAGCAGAAGCAGGAGTAAGAGCAGGAGCGGGAGAAGGAGCATGAAATGGAGAAGGAGCAGGAGGAGGAGGTAGAGCAAAAGTGGAGAATGATGAGGAGGTGGAGAAGGAGCAGGAGGAGGAGAAGGAGCAGGAGTAGGAGAAGGACCAGGAGGGGGAGTAGAAGAAGGAGTTGGAGAAGAAGCAGGAGGAGGAGGTTGAGTAGGTGGAGAAAAAGGAGCCGGAGGAGCAGGTGTAGAAGGATCAGTTGGTGGAGGTTGAGCAGGAGGTGGACAAGGAGCAGGAGGAGGGGGATGAGAAGCAGCAGGAGGTGGAAAAGGAGCAGGAGGTGGAGAAGGAGCAGGAGGAGGAGAAGGAGCAGGAGGTGGAGATGGAGCAAGAAGAGGAGAATGAGCAAGAGGTGGAGAAGGAGCAGGAGGAGGAGACGGAGCAGGAGGAGGGGGATGAGAAGGAGCAGGAGGATGAGAAGGAGCAGGAGTTGGAGATGGAGCACGGGGAGGAGAAGGAGCAGGAGGAGGAGAAGGAGCAGGAGGAGGAGAAGGAGCAGGAGGTGGAGATGGGGCAGGAGTGGAGAAGGAGCAGGAGAAGAAGAAGGAGCAGGAGCGAGATAAGGAGCAGGTGGTGGAGAAAGAGCAGGAGGAGAAGAAGGAAGAGAAGGAGGAGCAGGAGGTGGTGAATGAGCAGGAGTGAAGAAGGAGAAGGAGGTGGAGAAGGAGCAGAAGCGGGAGAAGGAGCTGAAGCGGGAGAAGTAGCAGCAGCGTGAGAAGGAGCAGAAGCGGTAATAGGAGCAGGAGCGGGAGATGGAGCATGAAGAGGAGAAGGAGCAGGAGGTGGAGAATGATAAGGAGGTAGAGAAGGAGCAGGGGTGGTGAACAAAAAGGAGGAGGAGATGGAGCAAGAGGTGGGGAAGAAGCAGTATGTGGAGAAGGAGCAGCAGCAGGAAGTTGAGCAAGAGGAGGAGGGTGAGCTGGAGGAGCTGAAGCAGCAGGAGGAGGAGGAAAAGGAGCAGGAGGATGAGAAGCGGCAGGAGCTGCAGAAGGAGCAGGGGGAGGAGAAGGAGCAGGAGGAGGAGAAGGAGCAGGAGGAGAAGAAGGAGCAGGAGGTGGAGATGGAGCAGGAGTGGAGAAGGAACAGCAGATGAAGAAGGAGCAGAAGGAGGAGTAGGAGCAGGAGGAAGAGACGGAGCAGGAGGTGAAGAAGGCACAAGATGAGGAGAAGGAGCAAGAGGTGGAGAAGGAGCAGGACGTGGAGAAGGAGCAGGAGAAGGAGATGGAGAAGTAGCAGCAGAAGGAGAAGGAGCAGAAGCGGGAGAAGGGTCTGAAGCGGGAGAAGGAGCATGAAGTGGAGATTGAGCAAAAGTGGAGAAGAAGCAGGAGGTGGAGAATGATGAGGAGGTAGAGAAGGCGCAGGGGTTGAGAACAAGATGGAGCAGGAGATTGAGCAGAAGGTGGGGAAGGAGCAGAAGGGGAGGCGGAGCAGGAGGGGGAGAAGGAGCAGAAGGGGAGGAGGAGCAGGAGGTGGAGAAAGAGCAGGATGGGGAGCAGGAGCAGGAGTTGAAGGAGTAGGAGGCGGAGGAGGAGGAGAAGGAGCAGGATCTTGAGTTGGAGCAGGAATTGAGGAGGAGCAGGAGGAGAAGAAGGAGCAGGCGGAGTAGAAGGAGCAGGAGGAGGAGGAGGAGCAGGAGAATGAGAAGGAGCAGGATGTGGAGATGGCGCAGGAGGAGGAGAAGGAGCACAGGAGGAGGAGAAGTAGCAGGAGGAGGAGAAGGATCAGGAGGTGGCGATGGAGCAGGAGTGGAGAAGGAGCAGGAGAAGAAGAAGGTACGGGAGGAGGAGTAGGAACAGGAGTAGGAGAATGAGCAGAAAGTGGAGAAGGCGCAAGATGAGGAGAAGGAGCAGGAGGTGGAGAAGGTGCAGGAGGGAGACAAGGAGCAGGAGGTGGAGAAAGAGCAGGAGGAGGAGAAGGAGCAGGATGATGAGAAGGAGCAGGAGGAGGAGAAGGAGCAGGAGGTGGAGATGGAGCAGGAGTGGAGAAGGAGCAGGAGAAGAAGAAGGAGCAGGAGGAGGAGAAGGAGCAGGAGATCGAGAAGCAGCAGGTTGGCGACACGCAGCAGGAGGGCGAGAACGCGCAGGAGGTGGAAAAGGAGCAGGAGGTGGACAAGCAGCAGGAGGAGGAGGTTGAGCAGGAGGTGGCGACGGAGCAGAAGATGGAGATGGAGCAGGAGAAGAAGAAGGAGCAGAAGGAGGATTAGGAGCAGGAGGAGGAGAAGGAGCAGGTGGTGGAGATGGTGCAGGGGGAGGAGAACGAGCAGGAGGAGGAGAAGGAGCAGGATGAGGAGAAGGAGCAGGAGGAGGAGATGGAGCAAGAAGTGGAGAAGGAGCAGGAGGTGGAGAAGGAACAGGAGGTGGAGAAGGAGCAGGAGGTGGAGAAGGAGCAGGAATGAGACAAGGAGGAGGAGGTGGAGAAGGAGCAGGAGGAGGAGAAGGATGAGAAGAAGGAACAGGAGATTGTGAATGAACAGGAGTGGAGAAGGAGCATGAGGTGGAGAAGAATCAGGAGGAGAAGTATCAGGAGGAGGAGAAGGAGCAGGAGGAGGAGACGTAGCAGGAGGTGGAGTTGGAGCAGGGGGAGGAGAAGGAGCAGGAGGAGGAGGTTGAGCAGGAGTTGGAGAAGAAGCAGGTAGAGGAGGTTGAGCAGGAGGTGGAGATGGAGCAGGAGGTGGAGATGCAGCAGGAGAAGAAGAAGGAGTAGCAGGAGGATTAGGAGCAGGAGGAGGAGAAGGAGCAGGTGTTGGAGATGGAGCAGGGGGAGGAGAAGGAGCAGGAGGAGGAGAAGGAGCAGGAGGAGGAGAAGGAGCAGGAGGTGGAGATTGAGCAAGAAGAGGAGAAGGAGCAGGAGGTGGAGAAGGAGCAGGAGGAGGAGAAGGAGGAGAAGAAGGAACACGAGATTGTGAATGAGCAGGAGTGGAGAAGGAGCAGGGGGAGGAGAGGGAGCAGGAGGAGGAGGTTGAGCAGGAGGTGGCGAAGGAGCAGAAGGTGGAGATGGAGCAGGAGAAGAAGAGGGAGCAGGAGGAGGATTGGGAGCAGGAGGAGGAGAAGGAGCAGATGGTGGAGATGGAGCACGGGGAGGAGAAGGAGCAGGAGGAGGAGAAGGAGCAGGAGGAGGAGAAGGAGCAGGAGGAGGAGATGGAGCAAGAAGAGGAGAAGGAGCAGGAGGTGGAGAAGGAACAGGAGGTGGAGAAGGAGCAGGAGGTGGAGAAGGAGCAGGACTGAGACAAGGAGGAGGAGGTGGAGAAGGAGCAGGAGGAGGAGAAGGAGGAGAAGAAGGAACAGGAGATTGTGAATGAGCAGGAGTGGAGAAGGAGCATGAGGTGGAGATGAATCAGGAGGAGGAGAAGGATCAGGAGGAGGAGAAGGAGCAGGAGGAGGAGACGTAGCAGGAGGTGGAGTTGGAGCAGTGGGAGGAGAAGGAGCAGGAGGAGGAGGTTGAGCAGGAGTTGGAGAAGAAGCAGGAGGAGGAGGTTGAGCAGGAGGTGGAGATGGAGCAGGAGGTGGAGATGCAGCAGGAGAAGAAGAAGGAGCAGGAGGAGGATTAGGAGCAGGAGGAGGAGAAGGAGCAGGTGTTGGAGATGGAGCAGGTGGAGGAGGAGGAGCAGGAGGAGGAGAAGGAGCAGTAGGAGGAGAAGGAGCAGGAGGTGGAGATGGAGCAAGAAGAGGAGAAGGAGCAGGAGGTGGAGAAGGAGCAGCAGGTGGAGAAGGAGCAGCAGGGAGACAAGGAGCAGGAGGTGGAGAAGGAGCAGGAGGAGGAGAAGGAGGAGAAGAAGGAACAGGAGATTGTGAATGAGCAGGAGTGGAGAAGGAGCATGAGTTGGAGAAGGAGCAGGAGAAGGAGATGGAGAAGCAGCAGCAGGAGCAGAAGAAGCAGCAGGAGGAGAAGTAACAGCAGGAGGAGACGGAGCAGAAGCGGGTGAAGGAGCAGAAGCAGGAGTAGGAGCAGGAGTCGGAGAATAAGCAGGGGCTGGAGAAGGCGCAAGATGAGGAGAAAGAGCAGGAGGTGGAGAAGGAGCAGGAGATGGACACGGAGCAGGAGGAGGAGAAGGAGGTGGAGAAGGAGGAGGAAGAGAAGGAACAGGATGTGGAGAAGAAGCAATAGGTCAAGAAGGAGCAGGTGGCGAAGAAGGACCAGGAGGGGGAGTAGAGAAGGAGTTGGAGAAGAAGCAGGAGGATGAGCAGAAGCAGGAGTAGAAGAAGGAGCAGGAGGTGGAGAAGGTGCGGGAGGGGGAGAATGAGCAGAAGGTGGAGAAGGATCAGGAGGAGGAGAAGGATCAGGAGGAGGAGAAGGATCAGGAGGAGGAGAAGGTGCAGGAGGAGGAGAAGTAGCAGGAGGTGGAGATGGAGCAGGAAGAGGAGAAGGAGCAGGTGGTGGAGTAGGAACAGGAGTCGGATAATGAGCAGAAGGTGGAGAAGGCGCAAGATGAGGAGAAGGAGCAGGAGGTGGAGAAAGAGCAGGACGTGGAGAAGGAGCATGAGGTGGAGAAGGAGCAGGAGGTGAAGAAGGAGCAGGAGGGAGACAAGGAGCAGGAGTTGGAGAAAGAGCAGGAGGAGGGGAAGGAGTAGGAGGATGAAAAGGAGCAGGAGGAGGAGAAGGAGCAGGAGGTGGAGATGGAGCAGGAGTGGAGAAGGAGCAGGAGAAGTAGAAGGAGCAGGAGCAGGAGAAGGAGCAGGAGGTGGAGATGGAGCTGGAGTGGAGAAGGAGCAGGAGAAGAAGAAGGAGCAGGAGGAGGAGTAGGAGCAGGAGGAGGAGAAGGAGCAAGAGGTGGAGAAGGTGCAAGATGAGGAGAAGGAGCAGGAGGTGGAGAAGGAGCAGGAGATGGACAAGGAGCAGGAGGAGGAGAAGGAGGTGGAGGAGGAGAAGGAGGTGGAGAAGGAGGAGGAGGAGAAGGAACAGGAGGTGGAGAAGAAGCAATCGGTCGAGAAGGAGCAGGAGGCGACGAAGGACCAGAAGGGTGAGTAGAGAAGGAGTTGGATAAGAAGCAGGAGGATGAGCAGGAGCAGGAGTAGAAGAAGGAGCAGGAGGAGGAGAAGGATCAGGAGGAGGAGAAGGAGCAGGAGGAGGAGACGGATCAGGAGGAGAAGGAGCAGGAGGAGGAGAAGTAGCAGGAGGTGGAGATGGAGCATGATTGGAGGAGGAGCAGGAGAAGAAAAAGGAGCAGGAGGAGGAGTAGAAGCAGGAGGAGGAGAAGAGGTAGGAGAAGGAGAAGGCGCAAGATGAGGAGGAGGAGAAGGAGAATGAGAACGAGCAGGAGGTGGAGAAGGAGAAGGAGCGAGAGAAGGAGGAGGAGGGAGATAAGCAGCAGGATGTGGAGAAGGAGCAGGAGGAAGAGAAGGAGGAAAAGAAGGAGCAGGAGGTCGTGAATGAGCAGGAGTGGAGAAGGAGCAGGAGGTGGAGAAGGAGCAGGAGGGCGAGAAGGAGCAGGAGATCGAGAAGCAGCAGGTTGGCGACATGCAGCAGGAGGGCGAGAACGCGCAGGAGGTGGAAAAGGAGCAGGAGGTGGACAAGCAGCAGGAGGAGGAGGTTGAGCAGGAGGTGGGGACGGAGCAGAAGGTGGAGATGGAGCAGGAGAAGAAGAAGGAGCAGGAGGAGGATTAGGAGCAGGATGAGGAGAAGGAGCAGGTGGTGGATATGGAGCAGGGGGAGGAGAACGAGCAGGAGGAGGAGAAGGAGCAGGATGAGGAGAAGGAGCAGGAGGAGGAGATGGAGCAAGAAGAGGAGAAGGAGCAGGAGGTGGAGAAGGAACAGGAGGTGGAGAATGAGCAGGAGGTGGAGAAGGAGCAGGAATGAGACAAGGAGGAGGAGGTGGAGAAGGAGCAGGAGGAGGAGAAGGAGGAGAAGAAGGAACAGGAGATTGTGAATGAGCAGGAGTGGAGAAGGAGCATGAGGTGGAGAAGAATCAGGAGGAGGAGAAGGATCAGGAGGAGGAGAAGGAGCAGGAGGAGGAGACGTAGCAGGAGGTGGAGTTGGAGCAGGGGGAGGAGAAGGAGCAGGAGGAGGAGGTTGAGCAGGAGTTGGAGAATGAGCAAGAGGTGGAGAAGGTGCAAGATGAGGAGAAGGAGCAGGAGGTGGAGAAGGTGCAGGAGATGGACAAGGAGCAGGAGGAGGAGAAGGAGGTGGAGGAGGAGAAGGAGGTGGAGAAGGAGGAGGAGGAGAAGGAACAGGAGCTGGAGAAGAAGCAATCGGTCGAGAAGGAGCAGGAGGCGACGAAGGACCAGAAGGGTGAGTAGTAGAAGGAGTTGGATAAGAAGCAGGAGGATGAGCAGGAGCAGGAGTAGAAGAAGGAGCAGGAGGAGGAGAAGGATCAGGAGGAGGAGAAGGAGCAGGAGGAGGAGACGGATCAGGAGGAGGAGAAGGAGCAGGAGGAGGAGAAGTAGCAGGAGGTGGAGATGGAGCAGGATTGGAGTAGGAGCAGGAGAAGAAAAAGGAGCAGGAGGAGGAGTAGAAGCAGGAGGAGGAGAAGAGGTAGGAGAAGGAGAAGGCGCAAGATGAGGAGGAGGAGAAGGAGAATGAGAACGAGCAGGAGGTGGAGAAGGAGAAGGAGCGAGAGAAGGAGGAGGAGGGAGATAAGCAGCAGGATGTGGAGAAGGAGCAGGAGGAAGAGAAGGAGGAGAAGAAGGAGCAGGAGGTCGTGAATGAGCAGGAGTGGAGAAGGAGCAGGAGGTGGAGAAGGAGCAGGAGGGCGAGAAGGAGCAGGAGATCGAGAAGCAGCAGGTTGGCGAAATGCAGCAGGAGGTCGAGAACGCGCAGGAGGTGGAAAAGGAGCAGGAGGTGGACATGCAGCAGGAGGAGGAGGTTGAGCAGGAGGTGGCGACGGAGCAGAAGGTGGAGATGGAGCAGGAGAAGAAGAAGGAGCAGGAGGAGGATTAGGAGCAGGATGAGGAGAAGGAGCAGATGGTGGAGATGGAGCAGGGGGAGGAGAACGAGCAGGAGGAGGAGAAGTAGCAGGATGAGGAGAAGGAGCAGGAGGAGGAGATGGAGCAAGAAGAGGAGAAGGAGCAGGAGGTGGAGAAGGAACAGGAGGTGGAGAATGAGCAGGAGGTGGAGAAGGAGCAGGAATGAGACAAGGAGGAGGAGGTGGAGAAGGAGCAGGAGGAGGAGAAGGAGGAGAAGAAGGAACAGGAGATTGTGAATGAGAAGGAGTGGAGAAGGAGCATGAGGTGGAGAAGAATCAGGAGGAGGAGAAGGATCAGGAGGAGGAGAAGGAGCAGGAGGAGGAGACGTAGCAGGAGGTGGAGTTGGAGCAGGGGGAGGAGAAGGAGCAGGAGGAGGAGGTTGAGTAGGAGTTGGAGAAGAAGCAGGTAGAGGAGGTTGAGCAGGAGGTGGAGATGGAGCAGGAGGTGGAGATGCAGCAGGAGGTGGAGATGGAGCAAGAAGAGGAGAAGGAGCAGGAGGTGGAGAAGGAGCAGGAGCTGTAGAAGGAGCAGGAGGGAGACAAGGAGCAGGAGGTGGAGAAGGAGTAGAGGAGGAGAAGGAGGAGAAGAAGGAACACGAGACTGTGAATGAGCAGGAGTGGAGAAGGAGCAGGGGGAGGAGAAGGAGCAGGAGAAGGAGATGGAGAAGCAGCAGCAGGAGCAGAAGAAGCAGCAGGAGGAGAAGTAACAGCAGGAGAAGACGGAGCAGAAGCGGGTGAAGGAGCAGAAGCAGGAGTAGGAGCAGGAGTAGGAGAATGAGCAGGAGCTGGAGAAGGCGCAAGATGAGGAGAAGGAGCAGGAGGTGGAGAAGGAGCAGGAGATGGACAAGGAGCAGGAGGAGGAGAAGGAGGTGGAGAAGGAGGAGGAAGAGAAGGAACAGGATGTGGAGAAGAAGCAATAGGTCGAGAAGGAGCAGGAGGCGAAGAAGGACCAGGAGGGGGAGTAGAGAAGGAGTTGGAGAAGAAGCAGGAGGATGAGCAGAAGCAGGAGTAGAAGAAGGAGCAGGAGTTGGAGAAGGTGCGGAAGGTGCAGAATGAGCAGGAGGTGGAGAAGGATCAGGAGGAGGAGAAGGATCAGGAGGAGGAGAAGTAGCAGGAGGTGTAGATGGAGCAGGAGTGGAGGAGCAGCAGGAGAAGAAAAAGGAGCAGGAGGAGGAGTAGAAGCAAAAGGAGGCGAAGAAGCAGAAGGAGAAGGCGCAAGATGAGGAGAAGGAGCAGGAGGTGGAGAAGGAGCAAGAGAAGGAGAACGAGCAGGAGGTGGAGAAGGAGAAGGAGGGAGAGAAGGAGAAAGAGAGAGACAAGCAGCAGGAGGTGGAGAAGGAGCAGGAGGAAGAGAAGGAGGAGAAGAAGGAACAGGAGGTGGTGAATGAGCAGGAGAGGAGAATGAGCAGGAGGTGGAGAAGGAGCAGGAGAAGGAGATGGAGAAGTAGCAGCAGGAGCAGAAGAAACAGCAGGAGGAGAAGTAGCAGCAGGAGGAGACGGAGCAGAAGCGGGTGAAGGAGCACAAGCAGGAGTAGGAGCAGAAGCGGGAGAAGGAGCATGAAGTGGAGAAGGAGCAGGAGGAGGAGTTTGAGCAAAAGCCGAGAAGGAGCAGGAGGTGGAGAATGATGAGGAGGTGGAGAAGGAGCAGGGGTGGAGAACAAGGAAGAGGAGGAGATTGAGCAAGAGGAGGAGGGAGAGCTGGAGGAGGTGAAGGAGCAGGAGGAGGAGGAGGAAAACGAGCAGGTGGAGGTTGAGCAGCAGGTTGAGAATGAGCAGGAGGTGGAGAAGGAGCAGGAGGAGGAGTTTGAGCAGGAAGGGAAGAAGGAGCAGGAGGTGGAGAAAGAGCAGGAGGGGAGAAGGAGCAGGAGGTGGAGAAGGAGCAGGAGGGGGAGGAGGAGGAGAAGGAGCAGGAGCTGGAGGAGGAGAAGGAGCAGGAGGTGCAGAAGGAGCGGATTGGAGAAGGAGCAGGAGGAGGAGGATCAGCTGGAGGAGAAGATGGAGCAGGAGGAGCAGGTGGAGGAGGAGCAGTTGGTGGAGGTTGAGCAGAAGGTGGAGAAGGAGCAGGAGGAGGAGGATGAGAAGGAGCAGGAGGTGGAGAAGGAGCAGGAGGAGAGAAGAAGCAGATGAAGGAGAAGGAGCAGGAGGTGGAGTAGGAGCTAGAGGTGGGGAAGGAGCACGAGGTGGAGAAGGAGCAGGAGGTGGAGAAGGAGCAGGAGGGAGAGAAGGAGCAGGAGGTGGAGAAGGAGCAGTAGGAGGAGAAGGAGGAGGATGGAGACAAGGATCAGGAGGTGGTGAATGAGCAGGAGTGGAGAAGGAGCAGGAGGTGGAGAAGGAGCAGGAGAAGGAGGTGGAGCAGGAGTGGAGATGGAGCAGGAGAAGAAGAAGGAACAGGAGGAGGAGAAGGAGCAGGAGGTGGAGATGGAGCAGGAGTGGAGAAGGAGCAGGAGAAGGAGAAGGAGCAGGAGGAGTAGGAGCAGGAGGAGGAGAAGGAGCAAGAGGTGGAGAAGGCGCAAGATGAGGAGAAGGAGCAGGAGGTGGAGAAGGATCAGGAGATGGACAAGGAGCAGGAAGAGGAGAAGGATGTGGACGAGGAGAAGGAGGTGGACAAGGAGGAGGAGGAGAAGGAACAGGATGTGGAGAGGAAGCAATAGGTCGAGAAGGAGCAGGAGGCGACGAAGGACCAGGAGGGTGAGCAGTAGAAGGAGTTGGAGAAGAAGCAGGAGGATGAGCAGGAGCAGGAGGTGGAGATGGAGCAGGAGAAGAAGAAGGAGCAGGAGGAGGATTAGGAGCATGAGGAGGAGAAGGAGCAGGTGGTGGAGATGGAGCAGGAGGTGGAGATGGACCAAGAAGAGGAGATGGAGCAGGAGGTGGACAAGGAGCAGGAGATGTAGAAGGAGCGGGAGGTGGAGAAGGAGCAGGAGGGAGACAAGGAGCAGTAGGTGGAGAAGGAGCAGGAGGAGGAGAAGGAGGAGAAGAAGGAACAGGAGGTGGTGAATGAGCAGGAGAGGAGAATGAGCAGGAGGTGGAGAAGGAGCAGGAGAAGGAGATGGAGAAGTAGCAGCAGGAGCAGAAGAAGCAGCAGGAGGAGAAGTAGCAGCAGGAGGAGACGGAGCAGAAGCGGGTGAAGGAGCACAAGCAGGAGTAGGAGCAGGAGCGGGAGAAGGATCATGAAGTGGAGAAGGAGCAGGAGGAGGAGTTTGAGCAAAAGCCGAGAAGCAGCAGGAGGTGGAGAATGATGAGGAGGTGGAGAAGGAGCAGGGCTGGAGAACAAAGAGGAGGAGGAGATTGAGCAAGAGGAGTAGGGAGAGCTGGAGGAGCTGAAGGAGCAGGAGGAGGAGGAGGAAAACGAGCAGGTGGAGGTTGAGCAGCAGGTTGAGAATGAGCAGGAGGTGGAGAAGGAGCAAGAGGAGGAGTTTGTGCTGGAAGGGGAGAAGGAGCAGGAGGGGGAGAAGGACAGGAGGGGGAGGAGAAGGAGAAGGAGCAGGAGTTGGAGGAGGAGAAGGAGCAGGAGGTGGAGAAGGAGCGGAGTGGAGAAGGAGCAGGAGGAGGAGGATCAGCTGGAGGAGAAGATGGAGCAGGAGGAGCAGGTGGAGGAGGAGCAGTTGGTGGAGGTTGAGCAGAAGGTGGAGAAGGAGCAGGAGGAGGAGGATGAGAAGGAGCAGGAGGTGGAGAAGGAGCAGGAAGAGAGAAGAAGCAGAAGAAGGAGAATGAGCAGGAGGTGGAGAAGGAGCAGGAGGTGGGGAAGGAGCACGAGGTGGAGAAGGAGCAGGAGGTGGAGAACAAGCAGGAGGGAGAGAAGGAGCAGGAGGTGGAGAAGGAGCAGGAGGAGGAGAAGGAGGAGGATGGAGACAAGGAGCAGGAGATGGTGAGTGAGCAGGAGTGGAGAAGGAGCAGGAGGTGGAGAAGGAGCAGGAGAAGGAGGTGGAGCAGGAATGGAGATGGAGCAGGAGAAGAAGAAGGAGCAGGAGGAGGAGAAGGAGCAGGAGGTGGAGATGGAGCAGGAGTGGAGAAGGAGCAGGAGAAGGAGAAGGAGCAGCACGAGTAGGAGCAGGAGGACGAGAACGAGCAAGAGGTGGAGAAGACGCAAGATGAGGAGAAGGAGCAGGAGGTGGAGAAGGAGCAGGAGATGGACAAGGAGCAGGAGGAGGAGAAGGATGTGGAGGAGGAGAAGGAGGTGGAGAAGGAGGAGGAGGAGAAGGAACAGGAGGTGGAGAGGAAGCAATAGGTCGAGAAGGAGCAGGAGGCGACAAAGGGTGAGTAGTAGAAGGAGTTGGAGAAGAAGCAGGAGGATGAGCAGGAGCAGGAGTAGAAGAAGGAGCAGGAGGAGGAGAATTATTAGGAGGAGGAGAAGGAACAGGAGGTGGAGAGGAAGCAATAGGTCGAGAAGGAGCAGGAGGCGACAAAGGGTGAGTAGTAGAAGGAGTTGGAGAAGAAGCAGGAGGATGAGCAGGAGCAGGAGTAGAAGAAGGAGCAGGAGGAGGAGAATTATTAGGAGGAGGAGAAGGAACAGGGGGAGGAGACGGATCAGGAGGAGGAGAAGGAGCAGGAGGAGGAGAAGTAGCAGGAGGTGGAGATGGAGCATGGGTGGAGGAGGAGCAGGAGAAGAAAAAGGAGCAGGAGGAGGAGGAGAAGCAGGAGGAGGAGAAGAGGTAGGAGACGGAGAAGGCGCAAGATGAGGAGAAGGAGCAGGAGAAGGAGAACAAGCAGGTTGTGGAGAAGGAGAAGGATGGAGAGAAGGAGGAGAGGGAGACAAGCAGCAGGAGGTGGAGAAGGAGCAGGACGAAGCGAAGGAGGAGAAGAAGGAGCAGGAGGTGGTGAATGAGCAGGAGTGCAGAAGGAGCAGGAGGTGGAGAAGGAGCAGGCGGGCGAGAAGGAGCAGGAGATCGAGAAGCAGCAGGTGGGTGAGATGCAGCAGGAGGGCGAGAATGCGCAGGAGGTGGACAAGGAGCAGGAGGTGGACAAGCAGCAGGAGGAGGAGGTTGAGCAGGAGGTGGCGAAGGAGCAGAAGGTGGAGATGGAGCAGGAGAAGAAGAAGGAGCAGGAGGAGGATTAGGAGCAGGAGGAGGAGAAGGAGCAGGTGGTGGAGATGGAGCAGGGGGAGGAGAAGGAGCAGGAGGAGGAGAAGGAGCAGGAGAAGGAGAAGGAGCAGGAGGAGGAGAAGGAGCAAGAAGAGGAGAAGGAGCAGGAGGTGGAGAAGGAACAGAAGGTGGAGAAGGAGCAGGAAGTGGAGAAGGAGCAGGTCGGAGGCAAGGAGCAGGAGTTGGAGAAGGAGCAGGAGGAGGAGAAGTAGGAGAAGAAGGAGCAGGAGGTGGAGAAGGAGCAGGAGGTGGGGAAGGAGCAGGGGACGGAGAAGGAGCAGGAGGTGGAGATGGAGCAGGAGGTGGAGATGGAGCAGGAGGTGGAGAAGGAGCAGGAGGGAGATAAGGATCAGGAGGGAGTCAAAGAGCCGGAGGTGGAGAACGAGCAGGAGGAGGTGAAGGAGAAGGAGGAGAAGAAGGAGCAGGAGGAGGATTAGGAGCATGAGGAGGAGAAGGAGCAGGTGGTGGAGATGGAGCAGGGGGAGGAGAAGGAGCAGGAGGAGGAGAAGGAGCAGGAGGTGGAGATGGAGCAAGAAGAGGAGATGGAGCAGGAGGTGGACAAGGAGCAGGAGATGTAGAAGGAGCAGGAGATGGAGAAGGAGCAGGAGGGAGACAAGGAGCAGTAGGTGGAGAAGGAGCAGGAGGAGGAGAAGGAGGAGAAGAAGGAACAGGAGGTGGTGAATGAGCAGGAGTGGAGAAGGACCAGGAGGTGGAGAAGGAGCATGAGGTGGACAAGGAGCATGAGGTGGACAAGGAGCAGGAGGTGGACAACGAACAGAAGGAGGAGAAGAAGCAACAGGTGGAGAACGAGCAGGTGGCGGAAAAGGACCAGGAGGGCGAGTAGGAGAAGGAGTTGGAGAAGAAGCTGGAGGATGAGCAGGAGCAGGATGTGGAGATGGAGCAGGAGAAGAAGAAGGAGCAGGAGGAGGATTAGGAGCATGAGGAGGAGAAGGAGCAGGTGGTGGAGATGGAGCAGGGGGAGGAGAAGGAGCAAGAGGAGGAGAAGGAGCAGAAGGTGGAGATGGAGCAAGAAGAGGAGATGGAGCAGGAGGTGGACAAGGAGCAGGAGATGTAGAAGGAGCGGGAGGTGGAGAAGGAGCAGGAGGGAGACAAGGAGCAGTAGGTGGAGAAGGAGCAGGAGGAGGAGAAGGAGGAGAAGAAGGAACAGGAGGTGGTGAATGAGCAGGAGAGGAGAATGAGCAGGACGTGGAGAAGGAGCAGGAGAAGGAGATGGAGAAGTAGCAGCAGGAGCAGAAGAAGCAGCAGGAGGAGAAGTAGCAGCAGGAGGAGACGGAGCAGAAGCGGGTGAAGGAGCACAAGCAGGAGTAGGAGCAGGAGCGGGAGAAGGATCATGAAGTGGAGAAGGAGCAGGAGGAGGAGTTTGAGCAAAATCCGAGAAGGAGCAGGAGGTGGAGAATGATGAGGAGGTGGAGAAGGAGCAGGGCTGGAGAACAAAGAGGAGGAGGAGATTGAGCAAGAGGAGGAGGGAGAGCTGGAGGAGCTGAAGGAGCAGGAGGAGGAGGAGGAAAACGAGCAGGTGGAGGTTGAGCAGCAGGTTGAGAATGAGCAGGAGGTGGAGAAGGAGCAAGAGGAGGAGTTTGAGCTGGAAGGGGAGAAGGAGCAGGAGGGGGAGAAAGAGCAGGAGGGGAAAAGGAGCAGGAGGGGGAGAAGGACAGGAGGGGGAGGAGGAGGAGAAGGAGCAGGAGTTGGAGGAGGAGAAGGAGCAGGAGGTGGAGAAGGAGCGGAGTGGAGAAGGAGCAGGAGGAGGAGGATCAGCTGGAGGAGAAGATGGAGCAGGAGGAGCAGGTGGAGGAGGAGCAGTTGGTGGAGGTTGAGCAGAAGGTGGAGAAGGAGCAGGAGGAGGAGGATGAGAAGGAGCAGGAGGTGGAGAAGGAGCAGGAGGAGAGAAGAAGCAGAAGAAGGAGAATGAGCAGGAGGTGGAGAAGGAGCAGGAGGTGGGGAAGGAGCACGAGGTGGAGAAGGAGCAGGAGGTGGAGAACAAGCAGGAGGGAGAGAAGGAGCAGGAGGTGGAGAAAGAGCAGGAGGAGGAGAAGGAGGAGGATGGAGACAAGGAGCAGGAGATGGTGAGTGAGCAGGAGTGGAGAAGGAGCAGGAGGTGGAGAAGGAGCAGGAGAAGGAGGTGGAGCAGGAGTGGAGATGGAGCAGGAGGAGAAGAAGGAGCAGGAGGAGGAGAAGGAGCAGGAGGTGCAGATGGAGCAGGAGTGGAGAAGGAGCAGGAGAAGGAGAAGGAGCAGCAGGAGTAGGAGCAGGAGGACGAGAACGAGCAAGAGGTGGAGAAGACGCAAGATGAGGAGAAGGAGCAGGAGGTGGAGAAGGAGCAGGAGATGGACAAGGAGCAGGAGGAGGAGAAGGATGTGGAGGAGGAGAAGGAGGTGGAGAAGGAGGAGGAGGAGAAGGAACAGGAGGTGGAGAGGAAGCAATAGGTCGAGAAGGAGCAGGAGGCGACAAAGGACCAGGAGGGTGAGTAGTAGAAGGAGTTGGAGAAGAAGCAGGAGGATGAGCAGGAGCAGGAGTAGAAGAAGGAGCAGGAGGAGGAGAATTATCAGGAGGAGGAGAAGGAGCAGGAGGAGGAGACGGATCAGGAGGAGGAGAAGGAGCAGGAGGAGGAGAAGTAGCAGGAGGAGGAGAAGAGGTAGGAGACGGAGAAGGCGCAAGATGAGGAGAAGGAGCAGGAGAAGGAGAACGAGCAGGTTGTGGAGAAAGAGAAGGATGGAGAGAAGGAGGAGGAGGGAGACAAGCAGCAGGAGGTGGAACATAAGAACATAAGAACATAAGAAATTGGAGCAGGAGTAGGCCAATCGGCCCCTCGAGCCTGCTCCGCCATTGAATAAGATCATGGCTGATCTGATCCCAACCACAAATCTAAAGAACACAAGAAGTCGGAGCAGGACCCGGCCACATAGCCCCTGGGCCCTCTCCGCCACCCACAGGGCATTGACCGATCCGAACTCAGCTTCATGTCCAATTTCCTGCCCGCTCCCCATAACCCCTAATTCCCTTTACTTCTAGGAAACTGTCTATTTCTGTTTTAAATTTATCTAATGATGTAGCTTCCACAGCTTCCTGGGGCAGCAAATTCCACAGACCTACCACCCTCTGAGTGAAGAAGTTTCTCCTCATCTCAGTTTTGAAAGAGCAGCCCCTTATTCTAAGATTATGCCCCCTAGTTCTAGTTTCACCCATCTTTGGGAACATCCTTACTGCATCCACCCGATCAAGACCCTTCACAATCTTATATGTTTCAATAAGATCGCCTCTCATTCTTCTGAACTCCAATGAGTAGAGTCCCAATCTACTCAACCTCTCCTCATATGTCCGCCCCCTCATCCCTGGGATTAACCGAGTGAACCTTCTTTGTACTGCCTCGAGAGCAAGTATGTCTTTTCTTAAGTATGGAGACCAAAACTGTATGCAGTATTCCAGGTGCGGTCTCACCAATACCTTATATAACTGCAGCAATACCTCCTTGTTTTTATATTCTATCCCCCTAGCAATAAAAGCCAACATTCCATTGGCCTTCTTGATCACCTGCTGCACCTGCATACCAACTTTTTGATTTTCTTGCAATAGGACCCCCAGATCCCTTTGCACTGCAGTACTTTCCAGTCTCTCGCCATTAAGAAAATAACTTGCTCTCTGATTTTTCCTGCCAAAGGGCATAACCTCACATTTTCCAATATTATATTGCATCTGCCAAATCTCCGCCCACTCACCCAGCCTGTCTATATCCCCTTGCAGGTTTTTTATGTCCTCCTCACTCTCTACTTTCCCTCCCATCTTTGTATCATCTGCAAATTTTGATATGTTGCACTCGGTCCCCTCCTCCAAATCGTTAATATCGATTGTAAAGAGTTGGGGACCCAGCACCGACCCCTGTGGAACACCACTGGTTACTGGTTGCCAGTCCGAAAAAGAACCATTTATCCCAACTCTCTGCTTCCTGTTCGATAACCAATCCTCCACCCATGCCAGAATATTACCCCCAATCCCGTGATTTTTTATCTTAAGTAATAATCTTTTATGTGGCACCTTGTCGAATGCCTTCTGGAAGTCTAAATACACTACGTCCACTGGTTCCCCTTTATCCACCCTATACGTTATATCCTCGAAGAACTCAAGCAAATTTGTCAGACATGACTTCCCCTTCATAAAGCCATGCTGACTTTGTCCTATTAAATTATGCTTATCTAAATGTTCCGTTACTGTCTCCTTAATAATAGACTCCAAAATTTTACCCACCACAGATGTTAAGCTAACTGGCCTATAATTTCCAGCCTTCTGCCTACTACCCTTTTTAAATAACGGTGTTACATTAGCAGTTTTCCAATCTGCCGGGACCTCTCCTGAGTCCAGGGAATTTTGGAAAACTATCACCAAAGCATCCACAATCCCTACTGCCACTTCCCTCAAGACCCTAGGATGGAAGCCATCAGGTCCAGGGGATTTATCCGCCTTGAGTCCCATTATTTTACTGAGTACCATCTCCTGAGTGATTTTAATCGTATTTAGCTCCTCCCCCCCGAGAGTCCCCTGTTTGTCCAGTGTTGGGATATTCTTAGTGTCCTCTACTGTAAAGACTGAAACAAAATATTTGTTCAGCATTTTTGCCATCTCCATGTTTCCCACCATTAATTTCCCGGTCTCATCCTCTAAGGGACCTATGTTTGCCTTAGCCACCCTTTTTCTTTTTATATAACTATAGAAACTCTTGCTATCTGTTTTTATATTTTTTGCTAATTTCTTTTCATAATCTAACTTCCCTTTCTTAATCAATCCTTTAGTTACTTTTTGCTGTCTTTTGAAGAATTCCCAATCTTCTATCCTCCCACTAAGTTTGGCTACCTTATATGTCCTTGTTTTTAGTCGGATACTATCCTTGATTTCTTTACTTAGCCACGGATGGCTGTCATTTCTTTTACACCCTTTTTTCCTCAGTGGAATATATTTATTTTGAAAGTTGTAAAATAACTCCCTAAATGAACACCACTGCTCATGTACCGTCTTACCCTTTAATCTATTTTCCCAGTCCACTTTAATCAATTCCGCTCTCATACCATCATAGTCTCCTTTATTCAAGCTCAGTACGCTTGTTTGAGAATCAACCTTCTCACCCTCTAATTGGATATGGAATTCAACCATGTTGTGGTCGCTCGTTCCAAGGGGATCCTTAACTAGGACATTATTAATTAATCCTGACTCATTACACAGGACCAGGTCCAAGGTTGCCTGCCCCCTTGTAGGATCAGTTACATACTGCTCAAGAAATCCATCCCTGATGCACTCAATGAACTCGTCTTCAAGGCTGCTCTGCCCAATTTGATTTGTCCAGTTAATATGATAATTAAAATCCCCCATAATTATGGCTGTTCCCTTATTACATGCCCCGACTATCTCCGGATTAATACTTCTTCCAGCAGAGTTGCAACTATTAGGAGGCCTATATACTACGCCCACTAATGTTTTTTTTTCCCTTATTATTCATTATCTCCACCCAAACTGTTTTTGGGTGGAGATAAGGAATAATAAGGGAAAAGGAGCAGGACGAAGAGAAGGAGGAGAAGAAGGAGCAGGAGGTGGTGAATGAGCAGGAGTGCAGAAGGAGCAGGAGGTGGAGAAGGAGCAGGCGGGCGAGAAGGAGCAGGAGATCGAGAAGCAGCAGGTGGGTGAGATGCAGCAGGAGGGCGAGAATGCGCAGGAGGTGGACAAGGAGCAGGAGGTGGACAAGCAGCAGGAGGAGGGGGTTGAGCAGGAGGTGGCGAAGGAGCAGAAGGTGGAGATGGAGCAGGAGAAGAAGAAGGAGCAGGAGGAGGATTAGGAGCAGGAGGAGGAGAAGGAGCAGGTGGTGGAGATGGAGCAGGGGGAGGAGAAGGAGCAGGAGGAGGAGAAGGAGCAGGAGAAGGAGAAGGAGCAGGAGGAGGAGAAGGAGCAAGAAGAGGAGAAGGAGCAGGAGGTGGAGAAGGAACAGAAGGTGGAGAAGGAGCAGGAGGTGGAGAAGGAGCAGGTCGGAGGCAAGGAGCAGGAGTTGGAGAAGGAGCAGGAGGAGGAGAAGTAGGAGAAGAAGGAGCAGGAGGTGGAGAAGGAGCAGGAGGTGGGGAAGGAGCAGGGGACGGAGAAGGAGCAGGAGGTGGAGATGGAGCAGGAGGTGGAGAAGGAGCAGGAGGTGGAGAAGGAGCAGGAGGGAGATAAGGAGCAGGAGGGAGTCAAAGAGCCGGAGGTGGAGAACGAGCAGGAGGAGGTGAAGGAGAAGGAGGAGAAGAAGGAGCAGGAGGTGGTGAATGAGCAGGAGTGGAGAAGGACCAGGAGGTGGAGAAGGAGCAGGAGGTGGACAAGGAGCATGAGGTGGACAAGGAGCAGGAGGTGGACAAGGAACAGAAGGAGGAGAAGAAAAAACAGGTGGAGAACGAGCAGGTGGCGGAAAAGGACCAGGAGGGCGAGTAGGAGAAGGAGTTGGAGAAGAAGCAGCAGGAGGAGCAGGAGCAGGAGGAGAAGAAGGAGCAGGAGGCGGGGAAGGAGCAGGGGAAGGAGAAGGAGCAGGAGGTGGAGATGGAGCAGGAGGTGGAGAAGGAGCAGGAGGTGGAGAAGGAGCAGGAGGGATATAAGGAGCAGGAGGGCGTCAAAGAGCCGGTGGTGGAGAAGGAGCAGGAGGAGGAGCAGGAGCAGGAGGTGGAGATGGAGCAAGAAGAGGAGAAGGAGCAGGAGGTGGAGAAGGAGCAGGAGGTGGAGAAGGAGCAGGAGGACGAGAAGGAGGAGAAGAAGGAACAGGAGATTGTGAATGAGCAGGAGTGGAGAAGGAGCATGAGGTGGAGAAGGAGCAGGAGAAGGAGATGGAGAAGCAGCAGCAGGAGCAGAAGAAGCAGCAGGAGGAGAAGTAACAGCAGGAGGAGACGGAGCAGAAGCGGGTGAAGGAGCAGAAGCAGGAGTAGGAGCAGGAGTAGGAGAATGAGCAGAAGGTGGAGAAGGTGCAAGATGAGGTGAAGGGGCAGGAGGTGGATAAGGAGCAGGAGATGGAGAAGGCGCAAGATGAGGAGAAGGAGGAGGAGGTGGAGAAGGAGCAGGAGGTGGAGAAGGAGCAGGAGGATGAGAAGGAGGAGAAGAAGGAACAGGAGATTGTGAATGAGCAGGAGTGGAGAAGGAGCATGAGGTGGAGAAGGAGCAGGAGAAGGAGATGGAGAAGCAGCAGCAGGAGCGGAAGAAGCAGCAGGAGGAGAAGTAACAGCAGGAGGAGACGGAGCAGAAGCGGGTGAAGGAGCAGAAGCAGGAGTAGGAGCAGGAGTAGGAGAATGAGCAGAAGGTGGAGAAGGTGCAAGATGGGGTGAAGGGGCAGGAGGTGGATAAGGAGCAGGAGATGGAGAAGGCGCAAGATGAGGAGAAGGAGGAGGAGGTGGAGAAGGAGCAGGAGATGGACAAGGAGCAGGAGGAGGAGAAGGAGGTGGAGAAGGAGGAGGAGGAGAAGGAACAGGATGTTTAGAAGAAGCAATAGGTCGAGAAGGAACAGGAGGCGAAGAAGGACCAGGAGGGGAAGTAGAGAAGGAGTCGGAGAAGAAGCAGGAGGATGAGCAGGAGCAGGAGTAGAAGGAGCAGGAGGAGGAGAAGGTGCGGGAGGTGGAGAAAGAGCACGAGGTGGAGAAGGATCAGGAGGAGGAGAAGGATCAGGAGGAGGAGAAGTATCAGGAGGAGGAAAAGGAGCAGGAGGAGGAGAAGTAGCAGGAGGTGGAGATGGAGCAAGAGTGGAGTAGGAGCTGGAGAAGAAAAAGGAGCAGGAGGAGGAGTAGAAGCAAAAGGAGGCGAAGAAGTAGAAGGAGAAGGCGCAAGATGAGAAGAAGGAGCAAGAGAAGGAGAAGGAGCAGGAGGTGGAGAAGGAGCAGGAGGAAGAGAAGGAGGAGAAGAAGGAGCAGGAGGTGGTGAATGTGCAGGTGTGGAGAAGGAGCAGGAGGTGGAGAAGGAGCAGGAGGGCGAAAAGGAGCAGGAGGTCGAGAAGCAGCATGTAGGCGAGATGCAGCAGGAGGGCGAAAATGCGCAGGAGGTGGACAAGGAGCAGGAGGTGGACAAGCAGCAGGAGGAGGAGAAGGAGCAAGAGGTGAAGAAGGAGCAGGAGGTGGAGAAGGAGCATGGGTGGACAACAAGGAGGAGGAGGAGATTGAGCAAGAGGAGGAGGGAGAGCTGGAGAAGCTGAAGGAGCAGGAGGAGGAGGAGGAAAACGAGCAGGTGGAGGTTGAGCAGCAGTTTGAGAATGAGCAGGAGGTGGAGAAGGAGCAGGAGGAGGAGTTTGGGCAGGAAGGGGAGAAGGAGCAGGAGGTGGAGAAGGAGCAGGAGGAGGAGAAGGAGGAGAAGAAGGAACAGGAGATTGTGAATGAGCAGGAGTGGAGAAGGAGCATGAGGTGGAGAAGGAGCAGGAGAAGGAGATGGAGAAGTAGCAGCAGGAGCAGAAGAAGCAGCAGGAGGAGAAGTAACAGCAGGAGGAGATGGAGCAGAAGCGGGTGAAGGAGCAGAAGCAGGAGGAGGAGCAGGAGTAGGAGAATGAGCAGAAGGTGGAGAAGGCGCAAGATGAGGAGAAGGAGCAGGCGGTGGAGAAGGAGCAGGAGGTGGAGAAGGCGCAAGATGAGGAGAAGGAGCAGGAGGTGGAGAAGCAGCAGGAGATTGACAAGGAGCAGGAGGAGGAGAAGGAGGTGGAGAAGGAGGAGGAGGAGAAGGAACAAGATGTGGAGAAGAAGCAATAGGTCGAGAAGGAGCAGGAGGCGAAAAAGGACCAGGAGGGGGAGTAGAGAAGGAGTTGGAGAAGAAGCAGGAGGATGAGCAGAAGCAGGAGTAGACGAAGGAGCAGGAGGTGGAGAAGGTGCGGGAGGTGGAGAATGATCAGGAGGAGGAGAAGGGTCAGGAGGTGGAGATGGAGCAGGAGTGGAGGAGGAGCAGGAGCAGAAAACGGAGCAGGAGGAGTAGTAGAAGCAAAAGGAGACGAAGAAGTAGAAGAAGAAGGAGCAAGAGAAGGAGAACGAGCAGGAGGTGGAAAAGGAGAAGGAGGGAGAGAAGGAGGAGGAGGGAGACAAGCAGCAGGAGGTGGAGAAGGAGCAGGAGCAAGAGAAGAAGGAGAAAAAGGAGCAGGAGTTGGTGAATGAGCAGGTGTGGAGAAGGAGTAGGATGTGGAGAAGGAGCAGGAGGGCGAGAAGGAGCAGGAGGTCGAGAAGCAGCATGTAGGCGAGATGCAGCAGGAGGGCGAAAATGCGCAGGAGGTGGACAAGGAGCAGGAGGTGGACAAGCAGCAGGAGGAGGAGAAGGAGCTGGAGAAGGAGCAGGAGGAGGAGAAGGAGCAAGAGGTGAAGAAGGAGCAGGAGGTGGAGAAGGAGCATGGGTGGACAACAAGGAGGAGGAGGAGATTGAGCAAGAGGAGGAGGGAGTGCTGGAGAAGCTGAAGGAGCAGGAGGAGGAGGAGGAAAACGAGCAGGTGGAGGTTGAGCAGCAGTTTGAGAATGAGCAGGAGGTGGAGAAGGAGCAGGAGGAGGAGTTTGGGCAGGAAGGGGAGAAGGAGCAGGAGGTGGAGAAGGAGCAGGAGGAGGAGAAGGAGGAGAAGAAGGAACAGGAGATTGTGAATGAGCAGGAGTGGAGAAGGAGCATGAGGTGGAGAAGGAGCAGGAGAAGGAGATGGAGAAGTAGCAGCAGGAGCAGAAGAAGCAGCAGGAGGAGAAGTAACAGCAGGAGGAGATGGAGCAGAAGCGGGTGAAGGAGCAGAAGCAGGAGGAGGAGCAGGAGTAGGAGAATGAGCAGAAGGTGGAGAAGGCGCAAGATGAGGAGAAGGAGCAGGCGGTGGAGAAGGAGCAGGAGGTGGAGAAGGCGCAAGATGAGGAGAAGGAGGAGGAGGTGGAGAAGCAGCAGGAGATTGACAAGGAGCAGGAGGAGGAGAAGGAGGTGGAGAAGGAGGAGGAGGAGAAGGAACAGGATGTGGAGAAGAAGCAATAGGTCGAGAAGGAGCAGGAGGCGAAGAAGGACCAGGAGGGGGAGTAGAGAAGGAGTTGGAGAAGAAGCAGGAGGATGAGCAGAAGCAGGAGTAGACGAAGGAGCAGGAGGTGGAGAAGGTGCGGGAGGTGGAGAATGATCAGGAGGAGGAGAAGGATCAGGAGGTGGAGATGGAGCAGGAGTGGAGGAGGAGCAGGAGCAGAAAACGGAGCAGGAGGAGTAGTAGAAGCAAAAGCAGACGAAGAAGTAGAAGAAGAAGGAGCAAGAGAAGGAGAACGAGCAGGAGGTGGAAAAGGAGAAGGAGGGAGAGAAGGAGGAGGAGGGAGACAAGCAGCAGGAGGTGGAGAAGGAGCAGGAGCAAGAGAAGAAGGAGAAAAAGGAGCAGGAGTTGGTGAATGAGCAGGTGTGGAGAAGGAGTAGGAGGTGGAGAAGGAGCAGGAGGGCGAGAAGGAGCAGGAGGTCGAGAAGCAGCACGTGTGCGAGATGCAGCAGGAGGGCGAAAATGCGCATGAGGTGGACAAGGAGCAGGAGGTGGACAAGCAGCAGGAGGAGGAGAAGGAGCTGGAGAAGGAGATGGAGAAGTAGCAGCAGGAGCAGAAGAAGCAGCAGGAGGAGAAGGAGCAGCAGGAGGAGACGGAGCAGAAGCGGGTGAAGGAGCACAAGCAGGAGTCGGAGCAGGAGCGGGAGAAGGAGCATGAAGTGGAGAAGGAGCAGGAGGAAGAGTTTGAGCAAAAGCCGAGAAGGAGCAGGAGGTGGAGAATGATGAGGAGGTGGAGAAGGAGCAGGGGTGGAGAACAAGGAGGAGGAGGAGATTGAGCAAGAGGAGGAGAGAAAGCTGGAGGAGCTGAAGGAGCAGGAGGATGAGGAGGAAAACGAGCAGGTGGAGGTTGAGCAGCAGGTTGAGAATCAGCAGGAGGTGGAGAAGGAGCACGAGGAGGAGTTTGAGCAGGAAGGGGTGAAGGAGCAGGAGGGGGAGAAGGAGCAGGAGGGGAGAAGGAGCAGGAGGTGGAGAAGGAGCAGGAGCTGGAGGAGGAGAAGGAGCAGGAGGTGGAGATGGAGCGGAGTGGAGAAGGAGCAGGAGGAGAAGGTTCACCTGGAGGAGAAGATGGAGCAGGAGGAGCAGGTGGAGGAGGAGCAGTTGGTGGAGGTTGAGCAGAAGGTGGAGAAGGAGCAGGAGGAGAGAAGAAGCAGGAGGAGGAGAAGTAGCAGGAAGTGGAGAAGGAGCAGGAGGTGGGGAATGAGCACGAGGTGGAGAAGGAGCAGGAGTTGGAGAAGGAGCAGGAGGGAGAGAAGGAGCAGGACGTGGAGAAGGAACAGGAGGAGGAGAAGGAGGAGGAGGGAGACCAGGAGCAGGAGGTGGTGAATGAGCAGGAGTGGAGAAGGAGCAGGAGGTGGAGAAGGAGCAGGAGAAGGAGGTGGAGAAGGAGTAGGAAAAGGAGGTGGAGACGTTGCAGCAGGAGGAGAAGAAGCGACAGGAGGAGAAGGAGCAGATGCGGCAGAAGGAGCAGAAGCGGGAGAAGGAGCAGAAGCGGAAGATGGAGCAGGAGCGGGAGAAGGAGCATGAAGTGGAGAAGGAGCAGGAGGAGGAGAAGGAGCAGGTGGAGGAGAAGGTGCAGGAGGTGAGAAGGTGCAGGAGGGGGAGAAGGAACAGGAGCGGGAGGCGGAGCAGGAGGAGGAGGTTGAGTATCAGAAGGCGAAGGATCAGGAGGAAGTTGATGAGGAGGAGGAGAAGGAGCAGGAGGAGGTTGAGCAGGAGGAGGAGATGGAGCAGGAGGAGGTTGAGCAGGAGTTGCGGAAGGAGCAGGAGGACGAGAAGGAGCAGGAGCACGAGAAGGAGCAGGAAGACGAGAAGGATCAGGAAGACGAAAAGGATCAGGAAGACGAGAAGGATCAGGAAGACGAGAAGCATCAGGAGGAGGGGAAGAAGCAGGAGACGGAGAAGGAGCAGTTGAGGGAGAGGGAGCAGGAGGTGGAGGAGGGGCTCGACGGCGAGAATGATCAGGAGGGTGTGAACGAGCAGCAGGCGGAGGAGGAGCGGGAGCCATAAAAGGAGCAGGAGGCGGAGAAGGAGCAGGAGGCGGAGAAGGAGCAGGGGGTGGAGAAGGAGCAGCAGGTGGAGAAGAAGCAGGAGGAGGAGAAGGAGCAGGAGGAGGAGAAGGAGCAGGAGGAGGAGAAGGAGCAGGGAGAGAAGAAGGAGCAGGAAGAGAAGAAGGAGCAGGAAGAGAAGAAGGAGCAGGAGGTGGAGATGGAGCAGAAGTGGAGAAGGAGCAGAAGTTGGAAGTTGAGCTGGACGACGAGATGGAACAGGAGGGGTAGAATGAGTAGGATGTAGAGTTGGAGCAGAAGATAGAGACCGAGCTATAGGTGGAGAAGGAGCAGGAGGGGGCGAAGGAACAGAACGGGGCGAAGGAGCAGGAGGCAAAGCAGGAGCAGGATGGTGAGAAGGTGCAGGAGGAGGGGTATGAGCAGGAGGCGGAGAAGGAGCAGGAGGCGGAGAAGGAGAAGGAGGCAGAGAAGGAACGGGAGGCGGAGAAGGAGCAGGGGGTGGAGGTGGAGCTGGATATGGAAAATGAGCAGGAGGTGGAGAAGGAGCAGGAGATAAAGGAGGAGGAGCAGGAGGTGGAGAAGGAGCAGGAGGTGGAGAAGGAGCAGGAGGTGGAGAAGGAGCAGGAGGTGGAAAAGGAGCAGGAGGTGGAGAAGAAGCACGATGTGGAGAAGGAGCAGGAGGTGGAGAAGGAGCAGCAGGAGGAGGTTGAGCGGGACGAGTAGAAGGAGCAGGAGGGGGAGAGTGAGCAGGATGGGGAGAGTGAGCAGGAGGTGGAGAAGGAGCAGGACGGGGAAAAGGAGCAGGAGGTGGAGATGGAGCGGGAGGGGGAGAAGGAGCAGGAGGCGGAGAAGGAGTGGGATGCAAAGCAAGAGCAAGAGGGGGCGAATGAGCAGGAGGACGAGAATGATCAGGAGGACGAGAAGGAGCAGGAGGAGGGGAAGAAGCATGAGGAGGAGAAGGAGCAGGTGGGGGTGAACGAGCAGGATGCAGAGAAGGAGCTGGATGCATCGAAGGAGCAGGACGCGTTGAAGCAGCAGGAGAGGGAGAAGGAGCCGGAGGTGGAGAAGGAGCAGGAGGTGGGGAATGACCAGATGGAGGAGAAGGAGGAGGAGGAGGCGAAGGAGCAGGAAGTGGAGAATGAACAGGAGTTGTAGAAAGCTTCAGTTGAAGAAGGAGCTGGAGGAGGAGAAGGAACAGGACGTGGAGATGGAGCATGAGGAGGAGAAGGACCAGAAGGTGGAGAAGGAGCAGGAGGTGGAGAAGGAGCAGGAGGTGGAGAAGGAGGAGTAGCTGGAGAAGGAGCAGGAGGCGGAGAAGGACCAGAAGGTGGAGAAGGAGCAGGAGGTGAAGAAGGATAAGGAGGAGGAGAAGGAGCATGAAGAGAAGAAGGAGCAGGAAGAGAAGAATGAGCAGGAGGTGGAGAAGGAGCATGAAGTGGAGAAGGAGCAGAAGGTGGAAGTTAAGCTGGACGACGAGATGGAACAGGATGGATAGAATGGGCAGGAGGTAGAGTAGGAGCAGAAGGTGGAGAAGTAGCTATAGGTGGAGAAGGAGCAGGAGGGGGCGAAGGAACAGAACGGGGCGAAGGAGCAGGAGGCAAAGCAGGAGCAGGAGGGTGAGAAGGTGCAGGAAGAGGGGTATGAGCAGGAGGCGGAGAAGGAGCAGGAGGCAGAGAAGGAGAAGGAGCGGGAGGCGGAGAAGGAGCAGGAGGCAGAGAAGGAGCAGGAGGCGGAGCAGGAGGCGGAGAAGGAGCAGGTGGCGGAGAAGGAGCAGGAAGCAGAGAAGGAGCACAAGGAGGTGGAGCAGGGGGTGGAGTAGGAGCAGGAGGAGGAGAAGGAGCAGGAGGTGGAGAAGGAGCAGTAGGTGGAGAAGGAGCAGGAGTTGGAGTAGGAGCAGGAGGTGGAGAAGGAGAAGGAGGTGGAGAAGGAGCAGAATGTGGAGGTGGAGCTGGATATGGAAAATGAGCAGGAGGTGGAGAAGGAGCTGGAGATAAAGGAGGAGGAGCAGGAGGTGGAGAAGGAGCAGGAGGTGGAGAAGGAGCAGGAGGTGGAGAAGGAGCAGGAGGTGGAGAAGAAGCAGGAGGTGGAGAAGGAGCAGGAGGTGGAGAAGGAGCAGGAGGAGGAGGTTGAGCGGGACGAGGAGAAGGAGCAGGAGGGGGAGAGTGAGCAGGAGGGGGAGAGTGAGCAGGAGGTGGAGAAGGAGCAGGACGGGGAAAAGGAGCAGGAGGTAGAGATGGAGCGGGAGGGGGTGAAGGAGCAGGAGGCGGAGAAGGAGTGGGATACAAAGCAAGAGCAAGATGAGGCGAATGAGCAGGAGGACGAGAATGATCAGGAGGACGAGAAGGAGCAGGAGGAGGGGAAGAAGCAGGAGGAGGAGAAGGAGCAGGTGGGGGTGAACGAGCAGGATTCAGGGAAGGAGCTGGATGCATCGAAGGAGCAGGAGGCGTTGAAGCAGCAGGAGAGGGAGAAGGAGCCGGAGGTGGAGAAGGAGCAGGAGGTGGGGAAAGACCAGTTGGAGGAGAAGGTGGAGGAGGAGGCGAAGGAGCAGGAAGTGGAGAATGAACAGGAGTTGTAGAAAGCTTGAGTTGGAGAAGGAGCTGGAGGTGAAGAAGGAGCATGAGGAGGAGGAGAAGGAGCTGGAGGTGGAGTAGGAATAGGAGGTGGAGAAGGAGCAGGAGGTGGAGAAGGAGCAGGAGGTGGAGAAGGAGCAGGAGGTGGAGAAGGAGCAGGAGGTGGAGAAGGAGCAGGAGGCGAAGGAGGAGGAGGAGGTGGAGATGGAGCAGGAGGTGGAGAAGGAGCAGGAGGAGGAGAAGGAGCAGGATGTGGAGAAGGAGCAGGAGGTGGGGAAGTAGCAGGAGGTGGAGAAGGAGCAGGAGGTGGAGAAGGAGCAGGAGGTGGAGAAGGGGCAGGAGGTGGAGAAGGAGCAGGAGGTGGAGAAGGGGCAGGAGGTGGAGAAGGAGCAGGAGGTGGAGAAGGAGCAGGACGTGGAGATGGAGCATGAGGAGGAGGAGAAGGAGCTGGAGGTGGAGTAGGAATAGGAGGTGGAGAAGGAGCAGGAGGTGGAGAAGGAGCAGGAGGTGGAGAAGGAGCAGGAGGTGGAGAAGGAGCAGGAGGTGGAAAAGGAGCAGGAGGTGAAGGAGGAGGAGGAGGTGGAGAAGGAGCAGGAGGTGGAGAAGGAGCAGGATGTGGAGAAGGAGCAGGAGGTGGGGAAGTAGCAGGAGGTGGAGAAGGAGCAGGAGGTGGAGAAGGAGCAGGAGGTGGAGAAGGAGCAGGAGGTGGAGAAGGAGCAGAAGGCGGAGCAGGAGGCGGACAAGGAGCAGGAGGCGGAGAAGGAGCAGGAGGCGGAGAAGGAGCACAAGGAGGTGGAGCAGGGGCTGGAGTAGGAGCAGGAGGAGGAGAAGGAGCAGGAGGTGGAGAAGGAGCATGAAGTGGAGAATGAACATGAGTTGTAGAAAGCTTCAGTTGGAGAAGGAGCTGGAGGTGAAGAAGGAGCAGGACGGGGAGTTGGAGCTGGAGGAGGAGAAGGAGCAGGACGTGGAGATGGAGCATGAGGAGGAGAAGGAGCAGGAGGTGGAGAAGGAGCAGGAGGCGAAGAAGGAGCAGGAGGCGGAGAAGGAGCAGTAGGCGGAGAAGGAGCAGGAGGTGGAGAAGGAACAGGATGTGGAGAAGGAGCAGGAGGTGGGGAAGTCGCAGGAGGTGGAGAAGGAGCAGGAGGTGGAGAAGGAGCAGGAGGTGGAGAATGAGCAGTCGGAAGAGGTTGAGCTTGACGAGGAGAAGGAACAGGAGACGGAGAAGGAGCAGGATGTAGAGTCGGAGCAGGAGCAGGAGGGGGTGAAGGAGCAGGTGGGGAGAAGGAGCAGCAGGCAAGCCAGGAGCAGGAGGGGGAGAAGGAGCAGGAGGAGGAGTTTGACCAGGAAGTGGAGAATGAGCAGGAGGGGGAGGTTGAGCAGAAAGAGGAGATGGAGCAGGTGGAGGGGAAACAGTAGGAGGTAGAGGTGGAGCTGGACGTGGTGGAGGAGCATGAGGTGGAGAAGGATCAGGAGGCGGAGAAGGAGCAGGAGGTGGAGAAGGAGCAGGAGGTGGAGAAGGAGCAGGAGGCGGAGGTGGAGCTGCAGGTGAAGAAGGAGCAGGAGGGGTAGAAGGAGCAGGAGGTGGAGGAGGAGCAGAAGGAGGGCAAAAAGGGGATATGAGATTGCTTTGGCAGATCAGGCAAAGGTGAATCCAAAGAGCTTCTACAAATACATAAAGGGCAAAAGGGTAACAAGGGAGAGAGTAGGGCCTCTTAAGGATCAACAAGGTCATCTATGTGCGGAACCACAAGAGATGGGTGAGATCCTGAATGAATATTTCACATCGGTATTTACGGTTGAGAAAGGCATGGATGTTAGGGAACTTGGGGAAATAAATAGTGATGTCTTGAGGAGTGTACATATTACAGAGAGGGAGGTGCTGGAAGTCTTAACGCGCATCAAGGTAGATAAATCTCCGGGACCTGATGAAATGTATCCCAGGACGTTATGGGAGGTTAGGGAGGAAATTGCGGGTCCCCTAGCAGAGATATTTGAATCATCCACCGCTACAGGTGAGGTGCCTGAAGATTGGAGGGTAGCAAATGTTGTGCCTTTGTTTAAGAAGGGCGGCAGGGAAAAGCCTGGGAACTACAGACCAGTGAGCCTGACATCTGTAGTGGGTAAGTTGTTAGAGGGTATTCTGAGGGACAGAATCTACAGGCATTTGGAGAGGCAGGGACTAATTAGGAACAGTCAGCATGGTTTTGTGAGAGGAAAATCATGTCTCACGAATTTGATTGAGTTTTTTGAAGGGGTAACCAAGAAGATAGATGAGGGCTGTGCAGTAGACGTGGTCTACATGGACTTCAGCAAAGCATTTGACAAGGTACCGCATGGTAGGTTGTTACATAAGGTTAAATCTCATGGGATCCAAGGTGAGGTAGCCAATTGGATACAAAATTGGCTTGACGACAGAAGACAGAGGGTGGTTGTCGAGGGTTGTTTTTCAAACTGGATGCCTGTGTCCAGCGGTGTGCCTCAGGGATCGGTGCTGGGTCCGCTGTTATTTGTTATTTATATTAATGATTTGGATGAGAATTTAGGAGGCATGGTTAGTAAGTTTGCAGATGACACCAAGATTGGTGGCATTGTGGACAGTGAAGAAGGTTATCTAGGATTGCAACGGGATCTTGATAAATTGGGCCAGTGGGCCGATGAATGGCAGATGGAGTTTAATTTAGATAAATGTGAGGTGATGCATTTTGGTAGATCGAATCGGGCCAGGACCTACTCCGTTAATGGTAGGGCGTTGGGGAGAGTTATAGAACAAAGAGATCTAGGAGTACAGATTCATAGCTCCTTGAAAGTGGAGTCACAGGTGGATAGGGTGGTGAAGAAGGCATTCAGCATGCTTGGTTTCATTGGTCAGAACATTGAATGCAGGAGTTGGGATGTCTTGTTGAAGTTGTACAGGGCATTGGTGAGGCCACACTTGGAGTACTGTGTACAGTTCTGGTCACCCTATTATAGAAAGGATATTATTAAACTAGAAAGAGTGCAGAAAAGATTTACTAGGATGCTACCGGGACTTGATGGTTTGACTTACAGGGAGAGGTTAGACAGACTGGGACTTTATTCCCTGGAGAGTAGGAGGTTAAGGGGTGATCTTATAGAAGTCTATAAAATAATGAGGGGCATAGATAAGGTCGATAGTCAAAATCTTTTCCCAAAGGTAGGGGAGTCTATAACGAGGGGGCACAGATTTAAGGTGAGTGGGGAGAGATACAAAAGGATCCAGAGGGGCAATTTTTTCACTCAAAGGGTGGTGAGTGTCTGGAACGAGCTGCCAGAGGCAGTAGTAGAGGCGGGTACAATTTTGTCTTTTAAAAAGCATTTGGACAGTTACATGGGGAAGATGGGTATCGAGGGATATGGGCCAAGTGCAGGCAATTGGGACTAGCTTAGTGGTATAAACTGGGCGACATGGACATGTTGGGCCGAAGGGCCTGTTTCCATGTTGTAACTTCTATGATTCTATGATTCTATGAAGGAGCAGAAGGTGGAGAAGGAGCAGGAAGAGAAGAATGAGCAGGAGGAGGGGTTGAGCAGAGAAGGAGCAGGACAAGAAGAAGCAGCAGGAGGAGGAGAAGGAGCACGAAGAGAAGAATTAGGTGGAGCAGGAGATGGAGCCAGACGTTGAGAAGGATCAGGAAGACGAGAAGGATCAGGAGGAGGGGTAGAAGCAGGAGACCGAGAAGGAGCAGTTGAGGGAGAGGGAGCAGGAGGTGGAGGAGGGGCTCGAGGGCGAGAATGATCAGGAGGTTGTGAACGAGCAGTTTGCGGAGGAGGAGCGGGAGGCATAGAAGGAGCAGGAGGCGGAGAACGAGCAGGAGGCGAAGAAGGAGCAGGAGGCGGAGAAGGAGCAGTAGGCGGAGAAGGAGCAGGAGGTGGAGAAGGAGCAGGAGGAGGAGGTTGAGCTGGACGAGGAGAAGGAGCAGGAGGGGGAGAGTGAGCAGGAGGGGGAGAGTGAGCAGGAGGTGGAGAAGGAGCGGGACGGGGAAAAGGAGCAGGAGGTAGAGATGGAGCGGGAGGGGGAGAAGGAGCAGGAGGCGGAGAAGGATTGGGATGCAAAGCAAGAGCAAGAGGGGGCGAATGAGCAGGAGGACGAGAATGATCAGGAGGACGAGAAGGAGCAGGAGGAGGGGAAGAAGCAGGAGGCGGAGACGGAGCAGGTGGGGGTGAACGAGCAGGATTCAGGGAAGGAGCTGGATGCATAGAAGGAGCAGGAGGCGTTGAAGCAGCAGGAGAGGGAGAAGGATCCGGAGGTGGAGAAGGAGCAGGAGGTGGGGAACGACCAGTTCGAGGAGAAGGAGGAGGAGGCGGCGAAGGAGCAGGAATTGGAGAATGAACAGGAGTTGTAGAAAGCTTCAGTTGGAGAAGGAGCTGGAGGAGGAGAAGGAGCAGGACGTGGAGATGGAGCATGAGGAGGAGGGGAAGGAGCTGGAGGTGGAGTAGGAATAGGAGGTGGAGAAGGAGCAGGAGGTGGAAAAGGAGCAGGAGGTGGAGAAGGAGCAGGGGGTGGAAAAGGAGCAGGAGGTGAAGAAGGAGGAGGAGGTGGAGAAGGAGCAGGACGTGGAGAAGGAGGATGAGGTGGAGAAGGAGCAGGAAGTGGAGAAGGAGCAGGAGGTGGAGAAGGAGCAGGAGGTGGAGAATGAACAGTTGGAGGAGAAGGAGGAGGAGGAGAAGGAGCAGTGGTTGGAGAAGGAGCATGAGGTGGAGAAGGAGCAGGATGTGGAGGTGGAGCTGGATATGGAAAAAGAGCAGTAGGTGGAGAAGGAAAGGAGATGAAGGAGGAGCAGCAAGAGGTGGCTAAGGAGCAGGAGGTGGAGAAGGAGCAGGAGGTGGAGAAGGAGCATGAGGTGGAGAAGGAGCAGGAGGTGGAGAAGTAGCAGGAGGTGGAGAAGGAGGAGGAGGTGGAGAAGGAGCAGGAGGTGGAGAAGGAGCAGGAGGTGGAGAAGGAGCAGGAGGTGAAGAAGGAGGAAGAGGTGGAGAAGGAACAGGAGGTGGAGAAGGAGCAGGAAGACGAGAAGGATCAGGAAGACGAGAAGGATCAGGAAGAAGAGAAGGATCAGGAAGACGAGAAGGATCAGGGGGAGGGGAAGAAGCAGGAGACGGAGAAGGAGCAGTTGAGGGAGAGGGAGCAGGAGGTGGAGGAGGGGCTCGACGGCGAGAATGATCAGGAGGATGTGAACGAGCAGCAGGCGGAGGAGAAGCGGCAGGCATAGAAGGAGCAGGAGGCAGAGAAGGAGCAGGAGGCGGAGAAGGAGCAGGAGGCGGAGAAGGAGCAGGAGACGGAGAAGGAGCAGGAAGCGGAGAAGGAGCAGGAGGTGGAGAAGGATCAGCAGGTGGAGGTGGAGCTGGATATGGAAAAGGAGCAGGAGGTGGAGAAGGAGCAGGAGATGAAGGAGGAGCAGGAGGTGGAGAAGGAGCAGTAGGAAGAGGTTGAGCTTGACGAGGAGAAGGAACAGGAGACGGAAAATGAGCAGGAGGTTGAGTAGGAGCAGGAGCAGGAGGTGGTGAAGGAGCAGGAGGGGAGAAGGAGCAGCAGGCAAGCCAGGAGCAGGAGGGGGAGCAGGAGCAGGAGGAGGAGTTTGACCAGGAAGTGGAGAAGGAGCAGGAGGGGATGGTTGAGCAGAAAGGGGAGATGGAGCAGGTGGAGTGGAAGCAGCAGGAGGTGGAGGTGGAGCTGGATGTGGTGGAAGGGCATGAGGTGGAGAAGGAGCAGTAGGCGGAGAAGGAGCAGGAGGTGGAGAAGGAGCAGGAGGTGGAGAAGGAGCAGGAGGCGGAGGTGGAGCTGCAGGTGAAGAAGGAGCAGGACGGGGAGATGGAGCTGGAGGAGGAGAAGGAGCTGGAGGAGGAGAACGAATAAGAGGAGGAGAAGGAGCAGGAGGGGTAGAAGGAGCAGGAGGGGTAGAAGGAGCAGGAGGTGGAGGAGGAGCAGAAGGTGGAGAAGGAGCAGGAAGAGAAGAAGGAGCAGGAGGAGGTGGTTGAGCAGAGAAGGAGCAGTATGAGGAGAAGCAGCAGGAGGAGGAGAAGGAGCACGAAGAGAAGAATGAGCAGGAGGAGGAGATGGAGCCAGACGTTGAGATGGAGCAGGAGGTGGAGAAGGAGCAACAGGAGGAGAAGAAGCAGGAGAGGGAGAAGGGGCAGGAGGACGAGAAGGAGCAGGAGGACGGGAAGTAGCAGGAGGACGAGAAGGATCAGGAAGACGAGAAGGATCAGGAAGACGAGAAGGATCAGGAGGAGGGGTAGAAGCAGGAGACCGAGAAGGAGCAGTTGAGGGAGAGGGAGCAGGAGGTGGAGGAGGGGCTCGAGGGCGAGAATGATCAGGAGGTTGTGAACGAGCAGTTTGCGGAGGAGGAGCGGGAGGCATAGAAGGAGCAGGAGGCGGAGAAGGAGCAGGAGGCGGAGAACGAGCAGGAGGCGAAGAAGGAGCAGGAGGCGGAGAAGGAGCAGTAGGCGGAGAAGGAGCAGGAGGTGGAGAAGGAGCAGGAGGAGGAGGTTGAGCTGGACGAGGAGAAGGAGCAGGAGGGGGAGAGTGAGCAGGAGGGGGAGAGTGAGCAGGAGGTGGAGAAGGAGCAGGACGGAGAAAAGGAGCAGGAGGTAGAGATGGAGCGGGAGAGGGAGAAGGAGCAGGAGGCGGAGAAGGATTGGGATGCAAAGCAAGAGCAAGAGGGGGCGAATGAGCAGGAGGACGAGAATGATCAGGAGGACGAGAAGGAGCAGGAGGAGGGGAAGAAGCAGGAGGCGGAGACGGAGCAGGTGGGGGTGAACGAGCAGGATTCAGGGAAGGAGCTGGATGCATCGAAGGAGCAGGAGGCGTTGAAGCAGCAGGAGAGGGAGAAGGAGCCGGAGGTGGAGAAGGAGCCGGAGGTGGGGAACGACCAGTTGGAGGAGAACGAGGAGGAGGCGGCGAAGGAGCAGGAATTGGAGAATGAACAGGAGTTGTAGAAAGCTTCAGTTGGAGAAGGATTTGGAGGAGTAGAAGGAGCAGGACGTGGAGATGGAGCATGAGGAGGAGGGGAAGGAGCTGGAGGTGGAGTAGGAATAGGAGGTGGAGAAGGAGCTGGAGGTGGAAAAGGAGCAGGAGGTGGAGAAGGAGCAGGAGGTGGAGAAGGAGCAGGAGGTGGAGAAGGAGCAGGGGGTGGAAAAGGAGCAGGAGGTGAAGAAGGAGGAGGAGGTGGAGAAGGAGCAGGACGTGGAGAAGGAGGATGAGGTGGAGAAGGAGCAGGAAGTGGAGAAGGAGCAGGAGGTGGAGAAGGAGCAGGAGGTGGAGAATGAACAGTTGGAGGAGAAGGAGGAGGAGGAGAAGGAGCAGTGGTTGGAGAAGGAGCATGAGGTGGAGAAGGAGCAGGATGTGGAGGTGGAGCTGGATATGGAAAAAGAGCAGTAGGTGGAGAAGGAAAGGAGATGAAGGAGGAGCAGCAAGAGGTGGAGAAGGAGCAGGAGGTGGAGAAGGAGCAGGAGGTGGAGAAGGAGCATGAGGTGGAGAAGGAGCAGGAGGTGGAGAAGTAGCAGGAGGTGGAGAAGGAGGAGGAGGTGGAGAAGGAGCAGGAGGTGGAGAAGGAGCAGGAGGTGGAGAAGGAGCAGGAGGTGAAGAAGGAGGAAGAGGTGGAGAAGGAGCAGGAGGTGTAGAAGGAGCAGGAGGTGGAGAAGGAGCAGGATGTAGAGTAGGAGCAGGAGCAGGAGGGTGAGATGGAGCAGGAGGGGAGAAGGACCAGCAGGCAAGCCAGGAGCAGGAGGGGGAGAAGGAGCAGGAGGAGGAGTTTGACCAGGAATTGGAAAAGGAGCAGGAGGGGGAGGTTGAGCAGAATGAGGAGATGGAGCAGGTGGAGTGGAAGCAGCAGGATGTGGAGGTGGAGCTGGATGTGGTGGAAGGGCATAAGGTGGAGAAGGAGCAGGAGGCGGAGGAGGAGCAGTAGGTGGAGAAGGAGCAGGAGGTGGAGAAGGAGCAGGAGGCGGAGGTGGAGCTGCAGGTGAAGAAGGAGCAGGACGGGGAGAAGGAGCTGGAGGAGGAGAAGGAGCTGGAGGAGGAGAACGAACAAGAGGAGGAGAAGGAGCAGGAGGGGTAGAAGGAGCAGGAGGGGTAGAAGGAGCAGGAGGTGGAGGTGGAGCAGAAGGTGGAGAAGGAGCAGGAAGAGAAGAAGGAGCAAGAGGAGGGGGTTGAGCAGAGAAGGAGCAGGACGAGGAGAAGCAGCAGGAGGATGAGAAGGAGCACGAAGAGAAGAATGAGCAGGAGGAGGAGATGGAGCCAGACGTTGAGAAGGAGCAGGAGGTGCAGAAGGAGCAACAGGAGGAGAAGGAGCAGGAGAGGGAGAAGAAGCAGGAGAGGGAGAAGGAGCAGGAGGGGGAGAAGGAGCAACAGGAGCAGAAGGAGCAGGAGTACGAGAAGGAGCAGGAGGACGAGAAGGAGCAGGAGGACGAGAAGGATCAGGAGGAGGGGAAGAAGCAGGAGACGGAGAAGGAGCTGTTGAGGGAGAGGGAGCAGGAGGTGGAGGAGGGGCTCGACGGCGAGAATGATCCGGAGGGTGTGAACGAGCAGTCGGCGGAGGAGGAGATGGAGGCATAGAAGGAGCAGGAGGCGGAGAAGGAGCAGGAGGTGGAGAAGGAGCAGGAGGAGGAGGTTGAGCGGGACGAGGAGAAGGAGCTGGAGGGGGAGAGTGAGCAGGAGGGGGAGAGTGCGCAGGAAGTGGAGAAGGAGCAGGATGGGGAAAAGGAGCAGGAGGTAGAGATGGAGCGGGAGGCGGAGAAGGAGCAGGAGGCGGAGAAGGAGTGGGATGCAAAGCAAGAGCAAGAGGGGGCGAATGAGCAGGAGGACGCGAATGATCAGGAGGACGAGAAGGAGCAGGAGGAGGGGAAGAAGCAGGTGGAGGAGAACGAGCAGGATGCAGAGAAGGAGCTGGATGCATCGAAGGAGCAGGAGGCGTTGAAGCAGCAGGAGAGGGAGAAGGAGCCGGAGGTGGAGAAGGAGCAGGAGGGCGAGAAGGAGCAGGAGATCGAGAAGCAGCAGGTGGGCGAGATGCAGCAGGAGGGCGAAAATGCGCAGGAGGTGGACAAGGAGCAGGAGGTGGACAAGCAGCAGGAGGAGGAGAAGGAGCTGGAGAAGGAGCAGGAGGAGGAGAAGGAACTGGAGGTGGAGAATAAGCAATAGTGGCAGAAGGAGCAAGTGGCGGAGAAGGACCAGCAGGGGGAGTAGGAGAAGGAGTTGGAGAAGAAGCAGGACGAGAAGGTTGAGCAGGAGTTGGAGAAGAAGCAGGAGGAGGAGGTTGAGCAGGAGGTCGAGAAAGAGCAGGAGGTGGAGATGGAGCAGGAGAAGAAGAAGGAGCAGGAGGAGGCTTAGGAGCAGGAGGAGGAGAAGGAGCAGGTGGTGGAGATGGAGCAGTGGGAGGAGAAGGAGCAGGAGGAGGAGAAGGATCAGGAGGTGGAGATGGAGCAAGAAGAGGAGATGGAGCAGGAGGTGCAGAAGGAGCAGGAGGTGGAGAAGGAGCAGGAGGTGGAGAAGGAGCAGGAGGGAGACAAGGAGCAGAAGGTGGAGAAGGAGCAGGAGGTGGAGAAGGAGCAGGAGGAGGAGAAAGAGGAGAAGAAGGAACAGGAGGTGGTGAATGAGCAGGAGAGGAGAAGGAGCAGGAGGTGGAGAAGGAGCAGGAGAAGGAGATGGAGAAGTAGCAGCAGGAGCAGAAGAAGCAGCAGGAGGAGAAGTAACAGCAGGAGGAGACGGAGCAGAAGCGGGTGAAGGAGCACAAGCAGGAGTAGGAGCAGGAACGGGAGAAGGAGCATGAAGTGGAGAAGGAGCAAGATGAAGAGTTTGAGCAAAAGCCGAGAAGGAGCAGGAGGTGGAGAATGATGAGGAGGTGGAGAAGGAGCAGGGGTGGAAAACAAGGAGTAGTAGATTGAGCAAGAGGAGGAGGGAGAGCTGGAGGAGCTGAAGGAGAAGGAGGAGGAGGAGGAAAACGAGCAGGTGGAGCTTGAGCAGCAGGTTGAGAATGAGCAGGAGGTGGAGAAGGAGCAGGAGGAGGAGTTTGAGCAGGAAGGGGAGAAGGAGCAGGAGGGGGAGAAGGAGCGGGAGGGGTGAAGGAGCAGGAGGTGGAGAAGGAGCAGGAGGGGGAGGAGGAGGAGAAGGAGCAGGAGCTGGAGGAGAAGGAGCAGGAGGTGGAGATGGAGCGGAGTGGAGAAGGAGCAGGAGGAGGAGGTCCAGCTGGAGGAGAAGATGGAGCAGGAGGAGCAGGTGGAGGAGGAGCAGTTGGTGGAGGTTCAGCAGAAGGTGGAGAAGGAGCAGGAGGAGGAGGATGAGAAGGAGCAGGAGGTGGAGAAGGAATCATAGAATCATAGAATCATAGAAGTTACAACATGGAAACAGGCCCTTCGGCCCAACATGTCCATGTCGCCCAGTTTATACCACTAAGCTAGTCCCAATTGCCTGCACTTGGCCCATATCCCTCTATACCCATCTTACCCATGTAACTGTCCAAATGCTTTTTAAAAGACAAAATTGTACCCGCCTCTACTTCTGCCTCCGGCAGCTCGTTCCAGACACTCACCACCCTTTGAGTGAAAAAATTGCCCCTCTGGACCCTTTTGTATCTCTCCCCTCTCACCTTAAATCTATGCCCCCTCGTTATAGACTCCCCTACCTTTGGGAAAAGATTTTGACTATCGACCTTATCGATGCCCCTCATTATTTTATAGACTTCTATAAGATCACCCCTTAACCTCCTACTCTCCAGGGAAAAAAGTCCCAGTCTGTCTAACCTCTCCCTGTAAGTCAAACCATCAATTCCCGGTAGCATCCTAGTAAATCTTTTCTGCACTCTTTCTAGTTTAATGATATCTTTTCTATAATAGGGTGACCAGAACTGTACACAGTACTCCAAGTGTGGCCTCACCAATGCCCTGTACAACTTCAACAAGACATCCCAACTCCTGCATTCAATGTTCTGACCAATGAAACCAAGCATGCCGAATGCCTTCTTCACCACCCTATCCACCTGTGACTCCACTTTCAAGGAGCTATGAATCTGTACTCCTAGATCTCTTTGTTCTATAACTCTCCCCAACGCCCTACCATTAACGGAGTAGGTCCTGGCCCGATTCGATCTACCAAAATGCATCACCTCACATTTATCTAAATTAAACTCCATCTGCCATTCATCGGCCCACTGGACCAATTTATCAAGATCCCGTTGCAATCTTAGATAACCTTCTTCACTGTCCACAATGCCACCAATCTTGGTGTCATCTGCAAACTTACTAACCATGCCTCCTAAATTCTCATCCAAATCATTAATATAAATAACAAATAACAGCGGACCCAGCACCGATCCCTGAGGCACACCGCTGGACACAGGCATCCAGTTTGAAAAACAACCCTCTACAACCACCCTCTGTCTTCTGTCGTCAAGCCAATTTTGTATCCAATTGGCTACCTCACCTTGGATCCCATGAGATTTAACCTTATGTAACAACCTACCATGCGGTACCTTGTCAAATGCTTTGCTGAAGTCCATGTAGACCACGTCTACTGCACAGCCCTCATCTATCTTCTTGGTTACCCCTTCAAAAAACTCAATCAAATTCGTGAGACATGATTTTCCTCTCACAAAACCATGCTGACTGTTCCTAATTAGTCCCTGCCTCTCCAAATTCCTGCAGATCCTGTCCCTCAGAATACCCTCCAACAACTTACCCACTACAGATGTCAGGCTCACTGGTCTTCAGTTCCCAGGCTTTTCCCTGCCGCCCTTCTTAAACAAAGGCACAACATTTGCTACCCTCCAATCTTCAGGCACCTCACCTGTCGCGGTGGATGATTCAAATATCTCTGCTAGGGGACCCGCAATTTCCTCCCTAACCTCCCATAACGTCCTGGGATACGTTTCATCAGGTCCCGGAGATTTATCTACCTTGATGCGCGTTAAGACTTCCAGCACCTCCCTCTCTGTAATATGTACACTCCTCAAGACATCACTATTTATTTCCCCAAGTTCCCTAACATCCATGCCTTTCTCAACCGTAAATACCGATGTGAAATATTCATTCAGGATCTCACCCATTTCTTGTGGTTCCGCACATAGATGACCTTGTTGATCCTTAAGAGGCCCTACTCTCTTCCTCGTTGGCCTTTTGCCCTTTATGTATTTGTAGAAGCTCTTTGGATTCACCTTTGCCTGATCTGCCAAAGCAATCTCATATCCCCTTTTTGCCCTCCTGATTTCTCTCTTAACTCTACTCCGGCAATCTCTATACTCTTCAAGGGATCCACTTGATCCCAGCTGCCTATGCATGTCATATGCCTCCTTCTTCTTTTTGACTAGTGCCTCAATCTCCCGAGTCATCCAAGGTTCCCTACTTCTACCAGCCTTGCCCTTCACTTTATAAGGAATGTGCTTACCCTGAACCCTGGTTAACACACTTTTGAAAGCCTCCCACTTACCAGACGTCCCTTTGCCTGCCAACAGACTCTCCCAATCAACTTCTGAAAGTTCCTGTCTAATACCATCAAAATTGGCCTTTCCCCAATTTAGAATTTTAACTTTTGGGCCAGACCTATCCTTCTCCATAGCTATCTTAAAACTAATGGAATTATGATCACTGGTCCCAAAGTGATCACCTGCCCTTCCTTATTTCCCAAGAGGAGGTCAAGTTTTGCCCCCTCTCTAGTCGGGCCATCCACATACTGAATGAGAAATTCCTCCTGAATACACTCAACAAATTTCTCTCCATCCAAGCCCCGAATGCTATGGCTGTCCCAGTCAATGTTGGGAAAGTTAAAGTCCCCTACTATTACCACCCTATTTTTTCTTGCAGCTGTCTGTAATCTCCTTACATATTTGCTCCTCAATTTCCCGTTGACTATTTGGGGGTCTGTAGTACAATCCTATCAAAGTGATCTCACCCTTCTTATTTTTCAGTTCTACCCATATAGACTCAGTGGGCGAACCCTCGGATATATCCCCTCTCACTACTGCCGTGATGTTCTCCCTAATCAAGAACGCAACTCCCCCTCCTCTCTTACCTCCTGCTCTATCTTTCCTATAGCATCTGTACCCTGGAACATTGAGCTGCCAGTCCTGTCCCTCCCTTATCCATGTTTCAGTAATAGCTATAACATCCCAGTCCCATGTACCCATCCATGCCCTGAGTTCATCTGCCTTGCCCATCAGACTTCTTGCATTGAAATAAATGCAGTTTAATCTAGACTTCCCTTGGTCTTTGCCCTGCTTTCTCAGACCATCTGTCCGGTCATGTTCTGTACACTCTCCCTTACTGCCTTTTGTTTCTGTCACCATTTTATTTCCCACTGACTTCCTGTATCGGTTCCCATCCCCCTGCCACATTAGTTTAAACCCTCCCCAACAGCACTGGCAAACACTCCCCCTAGGACATTGGTTCCAGTCCTGCCCAGATGCAGACCGTCCAATTTGTACTGGTCCCACCTCCCCCAGAACCGGTTCCAATGGCCCAAGAATTTGAATACCTCCCTCTTGCACCATCTCTCAAGCCACGTGTTCATCTTAGCTATCCTGTCATTCCTACTCTGACTTGCCCGTGGCACTGGTAGCAATCCTGAGATTACTACCTTTGAGGTCCTACTCTTTAGTTTAACTCCTAACTCCCTAAATTCAGCTTGTAGGACCTCATCCTGTTTTTTACCGATATCGTTGGTGCCTATATGCACCACGACAACTGGCTGTTCACCCTCCCCCTCCAGAATGTCCTGCAACCGCTCCGAGACATCCTTGACCCTTGCACCAGGGAGGCAACATACCATCCTGGAGTCTCGGTTGCGTCCGCAGAAACGCCTGTCTATTCCCCTTACAATCGAGTCCCCTATCACTATAGCTCTGCCACTCTTTTTCCTGCCCTCCTGTGCAGCAGAGCCAGCCACGGTGCCATGAACCTGGCCACTGCCACCTTCCCCTGGTGAGCCATCTCCCCCAACAGTATCCAAAACGGTATACCTGTTTTGGAGGGAGATGACCGCAGGGGACCCCTGCACTGCCTTCCTACTCTTCCTCTGTCTGTTGGTCACCCATTCACTATCTCCCTCAGTAATTTTTATCTGTGGTGTGACCAACTCACTGAACGTGCTATCCACGACTTTCTCAGCATCGCGGATGCTCCAAAGTGAGTCCATCCGCAGCTCCAGAGCCGTCAAGCGGAGGAGAGAAGAAGCAGGAGGAGGAGAAGGAGCAGGAGGTGGAGAAGGAGCAGGAGGTGGGGAAGGAGCACGAGGTGGAGGAGGAGCAGGAGGTGGAGAAGGAGCAGGAGGGAGAGAAGGAGCAGGACGTGGAGAAGGAGCAGGAGGAGGAGAAGGAGGAGGAGGGAGACAAGGAGCAGGAGGTGGTGAATGAGCAGGAGTGGAGAAGGAGCAGGAGGTGGAGAAGGAGCAGGAGAAGGAGGTGGAGAAGGAGCAGGAGAAGGAGGTGGAGACGTTGCAGCAGGAGGAGAAGAAGCAGCAGGAGGAGAAGTAGCGGCAGGAGGAGAAGGAGCAGATGCGGCAGAAGGAGCAGATGCGGGAGAAGGAGCAGAAGCGGAAGTTGGAGCAGGAGCGGGAGAAGGAGCATGAAGTGGAGAAGCAGCAGGAGGAGAAGGAGCAGGAGGACGAGAAGGAGCAGGAAGACGAGAAGGATCAGGAAGACGAGAAGGATCAGGAAGACGACAAGGATCAGGAGGAGGGGAAGAAGCAGGAGACGGAGAAGGATCAGTTGAGGGAGAGGGAGCAGGAGGTGGAGGAGAGGCTCGAGGACGAGAATGATCAGGAGGGTGTGAACGAGCAGTAGGCGGAGGAGGAGCGGGAGGCATAGAAGGAGAAGGAGGCGGAGAAGGAGTAGGAGGTGGAGAATGAGCAGGAGGTGGAGAAGGAGCAGGAGGAGGAGAAGGAGCAGGAGGAGGAGAAGGAGCAGGACGAGGAGAAGGAGCAGGGAGAGAAGAAGGAGCAGGAAGAGAAGAATGAGCAGGAGGTGGAGAAGGAGCATGAAGTGGAGAAGGAGCAGAAGGTGGAAGTTGAGCTGGACGACGAGATGGAACAGGAGGGGTAGAATGAGCAGGATGTAGAGTAGGAGCAGAAGGTGGAGAAGGAGCTATAGGTGGAGAAGGAGCAGGAGGGGGCGAAGGAACAGAACGGGGCGAAGGAGCAGGAGGCAAAGCAGGAGCAGGAGGGTGAGAAGATGAAGGAGGAGGGTTATGAGCAGGAGGCGGAGAAGGAGCAGGATGCGGAGAAGAAGAAGGAGGCGGAGAAGGAGCGGGAGGCGGAGAAGGAGCAGGATGCTAAGAAGGAGCAGGAGGCGGAGCAGGAGGCGGAGAAGGAGCCGAAGGCGGAGAAGGAGCAGCAGGCGGAGAAGGAGCAGGAGGTGGAGAAGGAGCAGGAGGAGGAGAAGGAGCAGGAGAAGGAGATGGAGAAGTAGCAGCAGGAGGAGACGGAGCAGAAGCGGGTGAAGGAGCACAAGCAGGAGGAGGAGCAGGAGCGGGAGAAGGAGCATGAAGTGGAGAAGGAGCAGGAGGAGGAGTTTGAGCAACAGCCGAGAAGGAGCAGGAGGTGGAGAATGATGAGGAGGTGGAGAAGGAGCAGGGGTGGAGAACAAGGAGGAGGAGGAGATTGAGCAAGAGGCGGAGGGAGAGCTTGAGGAGCTGAAGCAGCAGGAGGAGGAGGAGGAAAACGATCAGGTGGAGGTTGAGCAGCAGGTTGAGAATGAGCAGGAGGTGGAGAAGGAGCAGGAGGAGGAGTTTGAGCCAGAAGGGGAGAAGGAGCAGGAGGGGGAGAAAGAGCAGAAGGGGAGAAGGAGCAGGAGGTGGAGAAGGAGCAGGACGGGGAGGAGGAGGAGAAGGAGCAGGAGCTGGAGGAGGAGAAGGAGCATGAGGTGGAGAAGGAGCAGGAGGAGAGAAGAAGCAGGAGGAGGAGAAGGAGCAGGAGGTGGAGAAGGAGCAGGAGGTGGGGTAGGAGCACGATGTGGAGAAGGAGCAGGGGGTGGAGAAGGAGCAGGAGGGAGAGAAGGAGCAGGAGGTGGAGAAGGAGCAGGAGGAGAAGGAGGAGGAGGGAGACAAGGAGCAGGAGGTGGTGAATGAGCAGGAGTGGAGAAGGAGCAGGAGCTGGAGGAGGAGAAGGAGCATGAGGTGGAGAAGGAGCAGGAGGAGAGAAGAAGCAGGAGGAGGAGAAGGAGCAGGAGGTGGAGAAGGAGCAGGAGGTGGGGTAGGAGCACGAGGTGGAGAAGGAGCAGGAGGTGGAGAAGGAGCAGCAGGGAGAGAAGGAGCAGGAGGTGGAGAAGGAGCAGGAGGAGAAGGAGGAGGAGGGAGACAAGGAGCAGGAGGTGGTGAATGAGCAGGAGTGGAGAAGGAGCAGGAGGTGGAGAAGGAGCAGGAGAAGGATGTTGAGACGTTGCAGCAGGAGGAGAAGAAGCAGCAGGAGGAAGAGTAGCGGCAGGAGGTGAAGGAGCAGGCGCGGCAGAAGGAGCAGAAGCGGAAGTTGGAGCAGGAGCGGGAGAAGGACCATGAAGTGGAGAAGGAGAAGGAGGAGGAGAAGGAGCAGGTGGAGGAGAAGGTGCAGGAGGTGAGAAGGTGCAGGAGGGGTGAAGGTGCAGGAGAGGGAGAAGATGCAGGTGGGGGAGAAGGAACAGGAGGGGGAGGCGGAGCAGGAGGAGGAGGTTGAGTATGAGAAGGCGAAGGATCAGGAGGAAGTTGAGGAAGAGGAGGAGAAGGAGGGGAGGAGGTTGAGCAGGAATCGGAGGAGGAGCAGGAGGTGGAGGCTGAATAGGAGGAGGAGATGGAGAAGGAGGAGGTTGAGCAGGAGTTGCGGAAGGAGCAGGAGGACGAGATGGAGCAGGAGGACGAGAAGGAGCAGGAAGACGAGAAGGATCAGGAAGACGAGAAGGATCAGGAAGACGAGAAGGATCAGGAAGACGAGAAGGATCAGGATACGGGGAAGAAGCAGGAGACGGAGAAGGAGCAGTTGAGGGAGAGGGAGCAGGAGGTGGAGGAGGGGCTCGAGGGCGAGAATGATCAGGAGGGTGTGAACGAGCAGTAGGCGGAGGAGGAGCGGGAGGCATAGAAGGAGCAGGAGGCGGAGAAGGAGCAGGAGGCGGAGAAGGAGCAGGAGGCGGAGAAGGAACAGGAGGTGGAGAAGGAGCAGGAGGAGGAGAAGGAGCAGGAGGAGGAGGAGGAGCAGGAGGAGGAGAAGGATTAGGAGGAGGAGAAGGAGCAGGAAGAGAAGAATGAGCAAGAAGAGAAGAAGGAGCAGGAGGTGGAGAAGGAGCATGAAGTGGAGAAGGAGCAGGAGGTGGAGAAGGAGCAGGACGTCGAGTAGGAGCAGAGGGTGGAGAAGGAGCTCTTGGTGGAGAAGGAGCAGGAGGGGGCGAAGAAACAGAACGGGGCGAAGGAGCAGGAGGCAAAGCAGGAGCAGGAGGGTGAGAAGGTGCAGGAGGTGGAGAAGGAGTGGGATGCAAAGCAAGAGCAAGAGGGGGCGAATAAGCAGGAGGAGAGAATGATCAGGAGGACGAGAAGGAGCAGGAGGAGGGGAAGAAGCAGGAGGAGGAGAAGGAGCAGGTGGGGGTGAACGAGCATGATGCAGAGAAGGAGCTGGATGCATCGAAGGAGCAGGAGGCGTTGAAGCAGCAGGAGGGGGAGAAGGAGCCGGAGGTGGAGAAGGTGCAGGAGGTGGGGAATGAACAGGAGGTGGAGAATGGGCAAGAGGTGGAGAAGGAGCAGGAGGCGGAGAAGTAGCAGGAGGTGGAGAAGGTGCAGGAGGTGGAGAAGGAGCAGGAGGTGGAGAAGGAGCAGGAGGTGGAGAAGGGGCAGGAGGTGGAGAAGGAGCAGGAGGCGGAGATGGAGCAGGAGGTGGAGAAGGAGCAGGAGGTAGAGAAGGAGCAGGAGGTGGAGAAGGAGCAGGAGGTGGAGAAGGAGCAGGAGGTAGAGAAGGAGCAGGAGGTGGAGAAGGAGCAGGATTAGGAGAAGGAGCAGTAGGAAGAGGTTGAGCTTGACGAGGAGAAGGAACAGGAGACGGAGAAGGAGCAGAACGTAGAGTAGGAGAAGGAGCAGGAGGGGGTGAAGGAGCAGGAGGGGAGAAGGAGCAGCAGGCAAGGCAGGAGCAGGAGGGGAGAAGGAGCAGGAGGAGGAGTTTGACCCGGAAGTGGGGAAGGAGCAGGAGCGGGAGGTTGAGCACAAATTGGAGATGGAGCAGGTGGAGGGGAAGCAGCAGAAGGTGGTGGTGGAGCTGGATGTGGTGGACGAGCATGAGTTGGAGAAGGAGCACAAGCAGGAGTAGGAGCAGGAACGGGAGAAGGATCATGAAGTGGAGAAGGAGCAGGAGGAGGAGTTTGAGCAAAAGCCGAGAAGGAGCAGGAGGTGGAGAATGATGAGGAGGTGGAGAAGGAGCAGGGCTGGAGAACAAAGAGGAGGAGGAGATTGAGCAAGAGGAGGAGGGAGAGCTGGAGGAGCTGAAGGAGCAGGAGGAGGAGGAGGAAAACGAGCAGGTGGAGGTTGAGCAGCAGGTTGAGAATGAGCAGGAGGTGGAGAAGGAGCAAGAGGAGGAGTTTGAGCTGGAAGGGGAGAAGGAGCAGGAGGGGGAGAAAGAGCAGGAGGGGAGAAGGAGCAGGAGGGGGAGAAGGACAGGAGGGGGAGGAGGAGGAGAAGGAGCAGGAGTTGGAGGAGGAGAAGGAGCAGGAGGTGGAGAAGGAGCGGAGTGGAGAAGGAGCAGGAGGAGGAGGATCAGCTGGAGGAGAAGATGGAGCAGGAGGAGCAGGTGGAGGAGGAGCAGTTGGTGGAGGTTGAGCAGAAGGTGGAGAAGGAGCAGGAGGAGGAGGAGGATGAGAAGGAGCAGGAGGTGGAGAAGGAGCAGGAAGAGAGAAGAAGCAGAAGAAGGAGAATGAGCAGGAGGTGGAGAAGGAGCAGGAGGTGGGGAAGGAGCACGAGGTGGAGAAGGAGCAGGAGGTGGAGAACAAGCAGGAGGGAGAGAAGGAGCAGGAGGTGGAGAAGGAGCAGGAGGAGGAGAAGGAGGAGGATGGAGACAAGGAGCAGGAGATGGTGAGTGAGCAGGAGTGGAGAAGGAGCAGGAGGTGGAGAAGGAGCAGGAGAAGGAGGTGGAGCAGGAGTGGAGATGGAGCAGGAGAAGAAGAAGGAGCAGGAGGAGGAGAAGGAGCAGGAGGTGGAGATGGAGCAGGAGTGGAGAAGGAGCAGGAGAAGAAAAAGGAGCAGGAGGAGGAGGAGAAGCAGGAGGAGGAGAAGAGGTAGGAGACGGAGAAGGCGCAAGATGAGGAGAAGGAGCAGGAGAAGGAGAACGAGCAGGTTGTGGAGAAGGAGAAGGATGGAGAGAAGGAGGAGGAGGGAGACAAGCAGCAGGAGGTGGAGAAGGAGCAGGACGAAGAGAAGGAGGAGAAGAAGGAGCAGGAGGTGGTGAATGAGCAGGAGTGCAGAAGGAGCAGGAGGTGGAGAAGGAGCAGGCGGGCGAGAAGGAGCAGGAGATCGAGAAGCAGCAGGTGGGTGAGATGCAGCAGGAGGGCGAGAATGCGCAGGAGGTGGACAAGGAGCAGGAGGTGGACAAGCAGCAGGAGGAGGAGGTTGAGCAGGAGGTGGCGAAGGAGCAGGTGGTGGAGATGGAGCAGGGGGAGGAGAAGGAGCAGGAGGAGGAGAAGGAGCAGGAGAAGGAGAAGGAGCAGGAGGAGGAGAAGGAGCAACAAGAGGAGAAGGAGCAGGAGGTGGAGAAGGAGCAGGTCGGAGGCAAGGAGCAGGAGTTGGAGAAGGAGCAGGAGGAGGAGAAGTAGGAGAAGAAGGAGCAGGAGGTGGAGAAGGAGCAGGAGGTGGGGAAGGAGCAGGGGACGGAGAAGGAGCAGGAGGTGGAGATGGAGCAGGAGGTGGAGATGGAGCAGGAGGTGGAGAAGGAGCAGGAGGGAGATAAGGAGCAGGAGGGAGTCAAAGAGCCGGAGGTGGAGAACGAGCAGGAGGAGGTGAAGGAGAAGGAGGAGAAGAAGGAGCAGGAGGAGGATTAGGAGCATGAGGAGGAGAAGGAGCAGGTGGTGGAGATGGAGCAGGGGGAGGAGAAGGAGCAGGAGGAGGAGAAGGAGCAGGAGGTGGAGATGGAGCAAGAAGAGGAGATGGAGCAGGAGGTGGACAAGGAGCAGGAGATGTAGAAGGAGCAGGAGGTGGAGAAGGAGCAGGAGGGAGACAAGGAGCAGTAGGTGGAGAAGGAGCAGGAGGAGGAGAAGGAGGAGAAGAAGGAACAGGAGGTGGTGAATGAGCAGGAGAGGAGAATGAGCAGGAGGTGGAGAAGGAGCAGGAGAAGGAGATGGAGAAGTAGCAGCAGGAGCAGAAGAAGCAGCAGGAGGAGAAGTAGCTGCAGGAGGAGACGGAGCAGAAGCGGGTGAAGGAGCACAAGCAGGAGTAGGAGCAGGAGCGGGAGAAGGATCATGAAGTGGAGAAGGAGCAGGAGGAGGAGTTTGAGCAAAAGCCGAGAAGGAGCAGGAGGTGGAGAATGATGAGGAGGTGAAGAAGGAGCAGGGCTGGAGAACAAAGAGGAGGAGGAGATTGAGCAAGAGGAGGAGGGAGAGCTGGAGGAGCTGAAGGAGCAGGAGGAGGAGGAGGAAAACGAGCAGGTGGAGGTTGAGCAGCAGGTTGAGAATGAGCAGGAGGTGGAGAAGGAGCAAGAGGAGGAGTTTGAGCTGGAAGGGGAGAAGGAGCAGGAGGGGGAGAAAGAGCAGGAGGGGAGAAGGAGCAGGAGGGGGAGAAGGACAGGAGGGGGAGGAGGAGGAGAAGGAGCAGGAGTTGGAGGAGGAGAAGGAGCAGGAGGTGGAGAAGGAGCGGAGTGGAGAAGGAGCAGGAGGAGGAGGATCAGCTGGAGGAGAAGATGGAGCAGGACGAGCAGGTGGAGGAGGAGCAGTTGGTGGAGGTTGAGCAGAAGGTGGAGAAGGAGCAGGAGGAGGAGGATGAGAAGGAGCAGGAGGTGGAGAAGGAGCAGGTGGAGAGAAAAAGCAGAAGAAGGAGAATGAGCAGGAGGTGGAGAAGGAGCAGGAGGTGGGGAAGGAGCACGAGGTGGAGAAGGAGCAGGAGGTGGGGAAGGAGCACGAGGTGGAGCAGGAGCAGGAGGTGGAGAACAAGCAGGAGGGAGAGAAGGAGCAGGAGGTGGAGAAGGAGCAGGAGGAGGAGAAGGAGGAGGATGGAGACAAGGAGCAGGAGATGGTGAGTGAGCAGGAGTGGAGAAGGAGCAGGAGGTGGAGAAGGAGCAGGAGAAGGAGGTGGAGCAGGAATGGAGATGGAGCAGGAGAAGAAGAAGGAGCAGGAGGAGGAGAAGGAGCAGGAGGTGGAGATGGAGCAGGAGTGGAGAAGGAGCAGGAGAATGAGAAGGAGCAGCAGGAGTAGGAGCAGGAGGACGAGAACGAGCAAGAGGTGGAGAAGACGCAAGATGAGGAGAAGGAGCAGGAGGTGGAGAAGGAGCAGGAGATGGACAAGGAGAAGGAGGAGGAGAAGGATGTGGAGGAGGAGAAGGAGGTGGAGAAGGAGGAGGAGGAGAAGGAACAGGAGGTGGAGAGGAAGCAATAGGTCGAGAAGGAGCAGGAGGCGACAAAGGACCAGGAGGGTGAGTAGTAGAAGGAGTTGGAGAAGTAGCAGGAGGTGGAGATGGAGCAGGAGTAGAAGAAGGAGCAGGAGGAGGAGAATTATTAGGAGGAGGAGAAGGAGCAGGAGGAGGAGACGGATCAGGAGGAGGAGAAGGAGCAGGAGGAGGAGAAGTAGCAGGAGGTGGAGATGGAGCATGGGTGGAGGAGGAGCAGGAGAAGAAAAAGGAGCAGGAGGAGGAGGAGAAGCAGGAGGAGGAGAAGAGGTAGGAGACGGAGAAGGCGCAAGATGAGGAGAAGGAGCAGGAGAAGGAGAACGAGCAGGTTGTGGAGAAGGAGAAGGATGGAGAGAAGGAGGAGGAGGGAGACAAGCAGCAGGAGGTGGAGAATGAGCAGGACGAAGAGAAGGAGGAGAAGAAGGAGCAGGAGGTGGTGAATGAGCAGGAGTGCAGAAGGAGCAGGAGGTGGAGAAGGAGCAGGCGGGCGAGAAGGAGCAGGAGATCGAGAAGCAGCAGGTGGGTGAGATGCAGCAGGAGGGCGAGAATGCGCAGGAGGTGGACAAGGAGCAGGAGGTGGACAAGCAGCAGGAGGAGGAGGTTGAGCAGGAGGTGGCGAAGGAGCAGAAGGTGGAGATGGAGCAGGAGAAGAAGAAGGAGCAGGAGGAGGATTAGGAGCAGGAGGAGGAGAAGGAGCAGGTGGTGGAGATGGAGCAGGGGGAGGAGAAGGAGCAGGAGGAGGAGAAGGAGCAGGAGAAGGAGAAGGAGCAGGAGGAGGAGAAGGAGCAGGAAGAGGAGAAGGAGCAGGAGGTGGAGAAGGAACAGAAGGTGGAGAAGGAGCAGGAGGTGGAGAAGGAGCAGGTCGGAGGCAAGGAGCAGGAGTTGGAGAAGGAGCAGGAGGAGGAGAAGTAGGAGAAGAAGGAGCAGGAGGTGGAGAAGGAGCAGGAGGTGGGGAAGGAGCAGGGAACGGAGAAGGAGCAGGAGGTGGAGATGGAGCAGGAGGTGGAGAAGGAGCAGGAGTTGGAGAAGGAGCAGGAGGGAGATAAGGAGCAGGAGGGAGTCAAAGAGCCGGAGGTGGAGAACGAGCAGGAGGAGGTGAAGGAGAAGGAGGAGAAGAAGGAGCAGGAGGTGATGAATGAGCAGGAGTGGAGAAGGACCAGGAGGTGGAGAAGGAGCAGGAGGTGGACAAGGAGCATGAGGTGGACAAGGAGCAGGAGGTGGACAAGGAACAGAAGGAGGAGAAGAAGCAACAGGTGGAGAACGAGCAGGTGGCGGAAAAGGACCAGGAGGGCGAGTAGGAGAAGGAGTTGGAGAAGAAGCTGGAGGATGAGCAGGAGCAGGAGGTGGAGATGGAGCAGGAGAAGAAGAAGGAGCAGGAGGAGGATTAGGAGCATGAGGAGGAGAAGGAGCAGGTGGTGGAGATGGAGCAGGGGGAGGAGAAGGAGCAAGAGGAGGAGAAGGAGCAGGAGGTGGAGATGGAGCAAGAAGAGGAGATGGAGCAGGAGGTGGACAAGGAGCAGGAGATGTAGAAGGAGCGGGAGGTGGAGAAGGAGCAGGAGGGAGACAAGGAGCAGTAGGTGGAGAAGGAGCAGGAGGAGGAGAAGGAGGAGAAGAAGGAACAGGAGAGGAGAATGAGCAGGAGGTGGAGAAGGAGCAGGAGAAGGAGATGGAGAAGTAGCAGCAGGAGCAGAAGAAGCAGCAGGAGGAGAAGTAGCAGCAGGAGGAGACGGAGCAGAAGCGGGTGAAGGAGCACAAGCAGGAGTAGGAGCAAGAGCGGGAGAAGGATCATGAAGTGGAGAAGGAGCAGGAGGAGGAGTTTGAGCAAAAGCCGAGAAGGAGCAGGAGGTGGAGAATGATGAGGAGGTGGAGAAGGAGCAGGGCTGGAGAACAAAGAGGAGGAGGAGATTGAGCAAGAGGAGGAGGGAGAGCTGGAGGAGCTGAAGGAGCAGGAGGAGGAGGAGGAAAACGAGCAGGTGGAGGTTGAGCAGCAGGTTGAGAATGAGCAGGAGGTGGAGAAGGAGCAAGAGGAGGAGTTTGAGCTGGAAGGGGAGAAGGAGCAGGAGGGGGAGAAAGAGCAGGAGGGGAGAAGGAGCAGGAGGGGGAGAAGGACAGGAGGGGGAGGAGGAGGAGAAGGAGCAGGAGTTGGAGGAGGAGAAGGAGCAGGAGGTGGAGAAGGAGCGGAGTGGAGAAGGAGCAGGAGGAGGAGGATCAGCTGGAGGAGAAGATGGAGCAGGAGGAGCAGGTGGAGGAGGAGCAGTTGGTGGAGGTTGAGCAGAAGGTGGAGAAGGAGCAGGAGGAGGAGGATGAGAAGTAGCAGGAGGTGGAGAAGGAGCAGGAGGAGAGAAAAAGCAGAAGAAGGAGAATGAGCAGGAGGTGGAGAAGGAGCAGGAGGTGGGGAAGGAGCACGAGGTGGAGAAGGAGCAGGAGGTGGAGAACAAGCAGGAGGGAGAGAAGGAGCAGGAGGTGGAGAAGGAGCAGGAGGAGGAGAAGGAGGAGGATGGAGACAAGGAGCAGGAGATGGTGAGTGAGCAGGAGTGGAGAAGGAGCAGGAGGTGGAGAAGGAGCAGGAGAAGGAGGTGGAGCAGGAGTGGAGATGGAGCAGGAGAAGAAGAAGGAGCAGGAGGAGGAGAAGGAGCAGGAGGTGGAGATGGAGCAGGAGTGGAGAAGGAGCAGGAGAAGGAGAAGGAGCAGCAGGAGTAGGAGCAGGAGGACGAGAACGAGCAAGAGGTGGAGAAGACGCAAGATGAGGAGAAGGAGCAGGAGGTGGAGAAGGAGCAGGAGATGGACAAGGAGCAGGAGGAGGAGAAGGATGTGGAGGAGGAGAAGGAGGTGGAGAAGGAGGAGGAGGAGAAGAAACAGGAGGTGGAGAGGAAGCAATAGGTCGAGAAGGAGCAGGAGGCGACAAAGGACCAGGAGGGTGAGTAGTAGAAGGAGTTGGAGAAGAAGCAGGAGGATGAGCAGGAGCAGGAGTAGAAGAAGGAGCAGGAGGAGGAGAATTATCAGGAGGAGGAGAAGGAGCAGGAGGAGGAGACGGATCAGGAGGAGGAGAAGGAGCAGGAGGAGGAGAAGTAGCAGGAGGTGGAGATGGAGCATGGGTGGAGGAGGAGCAGGAGAAGAAAAAGGAGCAGGAGGAGGAGGAGAAGCAGGAGGAGGAGAAGAGGTAGGAGACGGAGAAGGCGCAAGATGAGGAGAAGGAGCAGGTTGTGGAGAAGGAGAAGGATGGAGAGAAGGAGGAGGAGGGAGACAAGCAGCAGGAGGTGGAACATAAGAACATAAGAACATAAGAAATTGGAGCAGGAGTAGGCCAATCGGCCCCTCGAGCCTGCTCCGCCATTCAAAAAGATCATGGCTGATCTGATCCCAACCACAAATCTAAAGAACACAAGAAGTCGGAGCAGGACCCGGCCACATAGCCCCTGGGCCCTCTCCGCCACCCACAGGGCATTGACCGATCCGAACTCAGCTTCATGTCCAATTTCCTGCCCGCTCCCCATAACCCCTAATTCCCTTTACTTCTAGGAAACTGTCTATTTCTGTTTTAAATTTATCTAATGATGTAGCTTCCACAGCTTCCTGGGGCAGCAAATTCCACAGACCTACCACCCTCTGAGTGAAGAAGTTTCTCCTCATCTCAGTTTTGAAAGAGCAGCCCCTTATTCTAAGATTATGCCCCCTAGTTCTAGTTTCACCCATCTTTGGGAACATCCTTACTGCATCCACCCGATCAAGACCCTTCACAATCTTATATGTTTCAATAAGATCGCCTCTCATTCTTCTGAACTCCAATGAGTAGAGTCCCAATCTACTCAACCTCTCCTCATATGTCCGCCCCCTCATCCCCGGGATTAACCGAGTGAACCTTCTTTGTACTGCCTCGAGAGCAAGTATGTCTTTTCTGAAGTATGGAGACCAAAACTGTATGCAGTATTCCAGGTGCGGTCTCACCAATACCTTATATAACTGCAGCAATACCTCCTTGTTTTTATATTCTATCCCCCTAGCAATAAAAGCCAACATTCCATTGGCCTTCTTGATCACCTGCTGCACCTGCATACCAACTTTTTGATTTTCTTGCACTAGGACCCCCAGATCCCTTTGCACTGCAGTACTTTCCAGTCTCTCGCCATTAAGAAAATAACTTGCTCTCTGATTTTTCCTGCCAAAGTGCATAACCTCACATTTTCCAATATTATATTGCATCTGCCAAATCTCCGCCCACTCACCCAGCCTGTCTATATCCCCTTGCAGGTTTTTTATGTCCTCCTCACTCTCTACTTTCCCTCCCATCTTTGTATCATCTGCAAATTTTGATATGTTGCACTCGGTCCCCTCCTCCAAATCGTTAATATAGATTGTAAAGAGTTGGGGACCCAGCACCGACCCCTGTGGAACACCACTGGTTACTGGTTGCCAGTCCGAAAAAGAACCATTTATCCCAACTCTCTGCTTCCTGTTCGATAACCAATCCTCCACCCATGCCAGAATATTACCCCCAATCCCGTGATTTTTTATCTTAAGTAATAATCTTTTATGTGGCACCTTGTCGAATGCCTTCTGGAAGTCTAAATACACTATGTCCACTGGTTCCCCTTTATCCACCCTATACGTTATATCCTCGAAGAACTCAAGCAAATTTGTCAGACATGACTTCCCCTTCATAAAGCCATGCTGACTTTGTCCTATTAAATTATGCTTATCTAAATGTTCCGTTACTGTCTCCTTAATAATAGACTCCAAAATTTTACCCACCACAGATGTTAAGCTAACTGGCCTATAATTTCCAGCCTTCTGCCTACTACCCTTTTTAAATAACGGTGTTACATTAGCAGTTTTCCAATCTGCCGGGACCTCTCCTGAGTCCAGGGAATTTTGGAAAACTATCACCAAAGCATCCACAATCCCTACTGCCACTTCCCTCAAGACCCTAGGATGGAAGCCATCAGGTCCAGGGGATTTATCCGCCTTGAGTCCCATTATTTTACTGAGTACCATCTCCTGAGTGATTTTAATCGTATTTAGCTCCTCCCCCCCCGAGAGTCCCCTGTTTGTCCAGTGTTGGGATATTCTTAGTGTCCTCTACTGTAAAGACTGAAACAAAATATTTGTTCAGCATTTTTGCCATCTCCATGTTTCCCACCATTAATTTCCCGGTCTCATCCTCTAAGGGACCTATGTTTGCCTTAGCCACCCTTTTTCTTTTTATATAATTATAGAAACTCTTGCTATCTGTTTTTATATTTTTTGCTAATTTCTTTTCATAATCTAACTTCCCTTTCTTAATCAATCCTTTAGTTACTTTTTGCTGTCTTTTGAAGAATTCCCAATCTTCTATCCTCCCACTAAGTTTGGCTACCTTATATGTCCTTGTTTTTAGTCGGATACTATCCTTGATTTCTTTACTTAGCCATGGATGGCTGTCATTTCTTTTACACCCTTTTTTCCTCAGTGGAATATATTTATTTTGAAAGTTGTAAAATAACTCCCTAAATGAACACCACTGCTCATGTACCGTCTTACCCTTTAATCTATTTTCCCAGTCCACTTTAATCAATTCCGCTCTCATACCATCATAGTCTCCTTTATTCAAGCTCAGTACGCTTGTTTGAGAATCAACCTTCTCACCCTCTAATTGGATATGGAATTCAACCATGTTGTGGTCGCTCGTTCCAAGGGGATCCTTAACTAGGACATTATTAATTAATCCTGACTCATTACACAGGACCAGGTCCAAGGTTGCCTGCCCCCTTGTAGGATCAGTTACATACTGCTCAAGAAATCCATCCCTGATGCACTCAATGAACTCGTCTTCAAGGCTGCTCTGCCCAATTTGATTTGTCCAGTTAATATGATAATTAAAATCCCCCATAATTATGGCTGTTCCCTTATTACATGCCCCGACTATCTCCTGATTAATACTTCTTCCAGCAGAGTTGCAACTATTAGGAGGCCTATATACTACGCCCACTAATGTTTTTTTTTCCCTTATTATTCCTTATCTCCAACCAAACTGTTTTTGGGTGGAGATAAGGAATAATAAGGGAAAAGGAGCAGGACGAAGAGAAGGAGGAGAAGAAGGAGCAGGAGGTGGTGAATGAGCAGGAGTGCAGAAGGAGCAGGAGGTGGAGAAGGAGCAGGCGGGCGAGAAGGAGCAGGAGATCGAGAAGCAGCAGGTGGGTGAGATGCAGCAGGAGGGCGAGAATGCGCAGGAGGTGGACAAGGAGCAGGAGGTGGACAAGCAGCAGGAGGAGGAGGTTGAGCAGGAGGTGGCGAAGGAGCAGAAGGTGGAGATGGAGCAGGAGAAGAAGAAGGAGCAGGAGGAGGATTAGGAGCAGGAGGAGGAGAAGGAGCAGGTGGTGGAGATGGAGCAGGGGGAGGAGAAGGAGCAGGAGGAGGAGAAGGAGCAGGAGAAGGAGAAGGAGCAGGAGGAGGAGAAGGAGCAAGAAGAGGAGAAGGAGCAGGAGGTGGAGAAGGAACAGAAGGTGGAGAAGGAGCAGGAGGTGGAGAAGGAGCAGGTCGGAGGCAAGGAGCAGGAGTTGGAGAAGGAGCAGGAGGAGGAGAAGTAGGAGAAGAAGGAGCAGGAGGTGGAGAAGGAGCAGGAGGTGGGGAAGGAGCAGGGGACGGAGAAGGAGCAGGAGGTGGAGATGGAGCAGGAGGTGGAGAAGGAGCAGGAGGTGGAGAAGGAGCAGGAGGGAGATAAGGAGCAGGAGGGAGTCAAAGAGCCGGAGGTGGAGAACGAGCAGGAGGAGGTGAAGGAGAAGGAGGAGAAGAAGGAGCAGGAGGTGGTGAATGAGCAGGAGTGGAGAAGGACCAGGAGGTGGAGAAGGAGCAGGAGGTGGACAAGGAGCATGAGGTGGACAAGGAGCAGGAGGTGGACAAGGAACAGAAGGAGGAGAAGAAGCAACAGGTGGAGAACGAGCAGGTGGCGGAAAAGGACCAGGAGGGCGAGTAGGAGAAGGAGTTGGAGAAGAAGCAGCAGGAGGAGCAGGAGCAGGAGGAGAAGAAGGAGCAGGAGGTGGAGAATGAGCAGGAGGCGGGGAAGGAGCAGGGGAAGGAGAAGGAGCAGGAGGTGGAGATGGAGCAGGAGGTGGAGAAGGAGCAGGAGGTGGAGAAGGAGCAGGAGGAATATAAGGAGCAGGAGTGCGTCAAAGAGCCGGTGGTGGAGAAGGAGCAGGAGGAGGAGCAGGAGCAGGAGGTGGAGATGGAGCAAGAAGAGGAGAAGGAGCAGGAGGTGGAGAAGGAGCAGGAGGTGGAGAAGGAGCAGGAGGATGAGAAGGAGGAGAAGAAGGAACAGGAGATTGTGAATGAGCAGGAGTGGAGAAGGAGCATGAGGTGGAGAAGGAGCAGGAGAAGGAGATGGAGAAGCAGCAGCAGGAGCAGAAGAAGCAGCAGGAGGAGAAGTAACAGCAGGAGGAGACGGAGCAGAAGCGGGTGAAGGAGCAGAAGCAGGAGTAGGAGCAGGAGTAGGAGAATGAGCAGAAGGTGGAGAAGGTGCAAGATGAGGTGAAGGGGCAGGAGGTGGATAAGGAGCAGGAGATGGAGAAGGCGCAAGATGAGGAGAAGGAGGAGGAGGTGGAGAAGGAGCAGGAGATGGACAAGGAGCAGGAGGAGGAGAAGGAGGTGGAGAAGGAGGAGGAGGAGAAGGAACAGGATGTGGAGAAGAAGCAATAGGTCGAGAAGGAACAGGAGGCGAAGAAGGACCAGGAGTGGAAGTAGAGAAGGAGTCGGAGAAGAAGCAGGAGGATGAGCAGGAGCAGGAGTAGAAGGAGCAGGAGGAGGAGAAGGTGCGGGAGGTGGAGAAAGAGCACGAGGTGGAGAAGGATCAGGAGGAGGAGAAGGATCAGGAGGAGGAGAAGGATCAGGAGGAGGAAAAGGAGCAGGAGGAGGAGAAGTAGCAGGAGGTGGAGATGGAGCAAGAGTGGCGTAGGAGCAGGAGAAGAAAAAGGAGCAGGAGGAGGAGTAGAAGCAAAAGGAGGCGAAGAAGTAGAAGGAGAAGGCGCAAGATGAGAAGAAGGAGCAGGAGGTGCAGAAGGAGCAAGAGAAGGAGAAGGAGCAGGAGGTGGAGGAGGAGCAGGAGGAAGAGAAGGAGGAGAAGAAGGAGCAGGAGGTGGTGAATGTGCAGGTGTGGAGAAGGAGCAGGAGGTGGAGAAGGAGCAGGAGGGCGAAAAGGAGCAGGAGGTCGAGAAGCAGCATGTCGGCGAGATGCAGCAGGAGGGCGAAAATGCGCAGCAGGTGGACAAGGAGCAGGAGGTGGACAAGCAGCAGGAGGAGGAGAAGGAGCTGGAGAAGGAGCAGGAGGAGGAGAAGGAGCAAGAGGTGAAGAAGGAGCAGGAGGTGGAGAAGGAGCATGGGTGGACAACAAGGAGGAGGAGGAGATTGAGCAAGAGGAGGAGGGAGAGCTGGAGAAGCTGAAGGAGCAGGAGGAGGAGGAGGAAAACGAGCAGGTGGAGGTTGAGCAGCAGTTTGAGAATGAGCAGGAGGTGGAGAAGGAGCAGGAGGAGGAGTTTGGGCAGGAAGGGGAGAAGGAGCAGGAGGTGGAGAAGGAGCAGGAGGAGGAGAAGGAGGAGAAGAAGGAACAGGAGATTGTGAATGAGCAGGAGTGGAGAAGGAGCATGAGGTGGAGAAGGAGCAGGAGAAGGAGATGGAGAAGTAGCAGCAGGAGCAGAAGAAGCAGCAGGAGGAGAAGTAACAGCAGGAGGAGATGGAGCAGAAGCGGGTGAAGGAGCAGAAGCAGGAGGAGGAGCAGGAGTAGGAGAATGAGCAGAAGGTGGAGAAGGCGCAAGATGAGGAGAAGGAGCAGGCGGTGGAGAAGGAGCAGGAGGTGGAGAAGGCGCAAGATGAGGAGAAGGAGCAGGAGGTGGAGAAGCAGCAGGAGATTGACAAGGAGCAGGAGGAGGAGAAGGAGGTGGAGAAGGAGGAGGAGGAGAAGGAACAGAATGTGGAGAAGAAGCAATAGGTCGAGAAGGAGCAGGAGGCGAAGAAGGACCAGGAGGGGGAGTAGAGAAGGAGTTGGAGAAGAAGCAGGAGGATGAGCAGAAGCAGGAGTAGACGAAGGAGCAGGAGGTGGAGAAGGTGCGGGAGGTGGAGAATGATCAGGAGGAGGAGAAGGATCAGGAGGTGGAGATGGAGCAGGAGTGGAGGAGGAGCAGGAGCAGAAAACGGAGCAGGAGGAGTAGTAGAAGCAAAAGCAGACGAAGAAGTAGAAGAAGAAGGAGCAAGAGAAGGAGAACGAGCAGGAGGTGGAAAAGGAGAAGGAGGGAGAGAAGGAGGAGGAGGGAGACAAGCAGCAGGAGGTGGAGAAGGAGCAGGAGCAAGAGAAGAAGGAGAAAAAGGAGCAGGAGTTGGTGAATGAGCAGGTGTGGAGAAGGAGTAGGAGGTGGAGAAGGAGCAGGAGGGCGAGAAGGAGCAGGAGGTCGAGAAGCAGCACGTGTGCGAGATGCAGCAGGAGGGCGAAAATGCGCATGAGGTGGACAAGGAGCAGGAGGTGGACAAGCAGCAGGAGGAGGAGAAGGAGCTGGATAAGGAGATGGAGAAGTAGCAGCAGGAGCAGAAGAAGCAGCAGGAGGAGAAGGAGCAGCAGGAGGAGAAGGAGCAGAAGCGGGTGAAGGAGCACAAGCAGGAGTAGGAGCAGGAGCGGGAGAAGGAGCATGAAGTGGAGAAGGAGCAGGAGGAAGAGTTTGAGCAAAAGCCGAGAAGGAGCAGGAGGTGGAGAATGATGAGGAGGTGGAGAAGGAGCAGGGGTGGAGAACAAGGAGGAGGAGGAGATTGAGCAAGAGGAGGAGGGAAAGCTGGAGGAGCTGAAGGAGCAGGAGGATGAGGAGGAAAACGAGCAGGTGGAGGTTGAGCAGCAGGTTGAGAATCAGCAGGAGGTGGAGAAGGAGCACGAGGAGGAGTTTGAGCAGGAAGGGGTGAAGGAGCAGGAGGGGGAGAAGGAGCAGGAGGGGAGAAGGAGCAGGAGGTGGAGAAGGAGCAGGAGCTGGAGGAGGAGAAGGAGCAGGAGGTGGAGATGGAGCGGAGTGGAGAAGGAGCAGGAGGAGAAGGTTCAGCTGGAGGAGAAGATGGAGCAGGAGGAGCAGGTGGAGGAGGAGCAGTTGGTGGAGGTTGAGCAGAAGGTGGAGAAGGAGCAGGAGGAGAGAAGAAGCAGGAGGAGGAGAAGTAGCAGGTAGTGGAGAAGGAGCAGGAGGTGGGGAAGGAGCACGAGGTGGAGAAGGAGCAGGAGGTGGAGAAGGAGCAGGAGGGAGAGAAGGAGCAGGACGTGGAGAAGGAACAGGAGGAGGAGAAGGAGGAGGAGGGAGACAAGGAGCAGGAGGTGGTGAATGAGCAGGTGTGGAGAAGGAGCAGGAGGTGGAGAAGGAGCAGGAGAAGGAGGTGGAGAAGGAGTAGGAGAAGGAGGTGGAGACGTTGCAGCAGGAGGAGAAGAAGCGGCAGGAGGAGAAGGAGCAGATGCGGCAGAAGGAGCAGAAGCGGGAGAAGGAGCAGAAGCGGAAGATGGAGCAGGAGCGGGAGAAGGAGCATGAAGTGGAGAAGGAGCAGGAGGAGGAGAAGGAGCAGGTGGAGGAGAAGGTGCAGGAGGTGAGAAGGTGCAGGAGGGGGAGAAGGAACAGGAGCGGGAGGCGGAGCAGGAGGAGGAGGTTTCGTATCAGAAGGCGAAGGATCAGGAGGAAGTTGATGAGGAGGAGGAGAAGGAGCAGGAGGAGGTTGAGCAGGAGGAGGAGATGGAGCAGGAGGAGGTTGAGCAGGAGTTGCGGAAGGAGCAGGAGGACGAGAAGGAGCAGGAGCACGAGAAGGAGCAGGAAGACGAGAAGGATCAGGAAGACGAAAAGGATCAGGAAGACGAGAAGGATCAGGAAGACGAGAAGCATCAGGAGGAGGGGAAGAAGCAGGAGACGGAGAAGGAGCAGTTGAGGGAGAGGGAGCAGGAGGTGGAGGAGGGGCTCGACGGCGAGAATGATCAGGAGGGTGTGAACGAGCAGTCGGCGGAGGAGGAGCGGGAGCCATAAAAGGAGCAGGAGGCGGAGAAGGAGCAGGAGGTGGAGAAGGAGCAGGGGGTGGAGAAGGAGCAGGAGGTGGAGAAGGAGCAGGAGGAGGAGAAGGAGCAGGAGGAGGAGAAGGAGCAGGAGGAGGAGAAGGAGCAGGGAGAGAAGAAGGAGCAGGAAGAGAAGAAGGAGCAGGAAGAGAAGAAGGAGCAGGAGGTGGAGATGGAGCAGAAGTGGAGAAGGAGCAGAAGTTGGAAGTTGAGCTGGACGACGAGATGGAACAGGAGGGGTAGAAAGAGTAGGATGTAGAGTTGGAGCAGAAGGTGGAGACCGAGCTATAGGTGGAGAAGGAGCAGGAGGGGGCGAAGGAACAGAACGGGGCGAAGGAGCAGGAGGCAAAGCAGGAGCAGGATGGTGAGAAGGTGCAGGAGGAGGGGTATGAGCAGGAGGCGGAGAAGGAGCAGGAGGCGGAGAAGGAGAAGGAGGCAGAGAAGGAGCGGGAGGCGGAGAAGGAGCAGGGGGTGGAGGTGGAGCTGGATATGGAAAATGAGCAGGAGGTGGAGAAGGAGCAGGAGATAAAGGAGGAGGAGCAGGAGGTGGAGAAGGAGCAGGAGGTGGAGAAGGAGCAGGAGGTGGAAAAGGAGCAGGAGGTGGAGAAGAAGCACGATGTGGAGAAGGAGCAGGAGGTGGAGAAGGAGCAGCAGGAGGAGGTTGAGCGGGACGAGTAGAAGGAGCAGGAGGGGGAGAGTGAGCAGGATGGGGAGAGTGAGCAGGAGGTGGAGAAGGAGCAGGACGGGGAAAAGGAGCAGGAGGTGGAGATGGAGCGGGAGGGGGAGAAGGAGCAGGAGGCGGAGAAGGAGTGGGATGCAAAGCAAGAGCAAGAGGGGGCGAATGAGCAGGAGGACGAGAATGATCAGGAGGACTAGAAGGAGCAGGAGGAGGGGAAGAAGCAGGAGGAGGAGAAGGAGCAGGTGGGGGTGAACGAGCAGGATGCAGAGAAGGAGCTGGATGCATCGAAGGAGCAGGACGCGTTGAAGCAGCAGGAGAGGGAGAAGGAGCCGGAGGTGGAGAAGGAGCAGGAGGTGGGGAATGACCAGATGGAGGAGAAGGAGGAGGAGGAGGCGAAGGAGCAGGAAGTGGAGAATGAACAGGAGTTGTAGAAAGCTTCAGTTGAAGAAGGAGCTGGAGGTGAAGAAGGAGCAGGACGGGGAGTTGGAGCTGGAGGAGGAGAAGGAACAGGACGTGGAGATGGAGCATGAGGAGGAGAAGGACCAGAAGGTGGAGAAGGAGCAGGAGGTGGAAAAGGAGCAGGAGGTGGAGAAGGAGGAGGAGGTGGAGAAGGAGCAGGAGGCGGAGAAGGACCAGAAGGTGGAGAAGGAGCAGGAGGTGAAGAAGGATAAGGAGGAGGAGAAGGAGCATGAAGAGAAGAAGGAGCAGGAAGAGAAGAATGAGCAGGAGGTGGAGAAGGAGCATGAAGTGGAGAAGGAGCAGAAGGTGGAAGTTAAGCTGGACGACGAGATGGAACAGGATGGATAGAATGAGCAGGATGTAGAGTAGGAGCAGAAGGTGGAGAAGTAGCTATAGGTGGAGAAGGAGCAGGAGGGGGCGAAGGAAGAGAACGGGGCGAAGGAGCAGGAGGCAAAGCAGGAGGGTGAGAAGGTGCAGGAAGAGGGGTATGAGCAGGAGGCGGAGAAGGAGCAGGAGGCGGAGAAGGAGAAGGAGCGGGAGGCGGAGAAGGAGCAGGAGGCAGAGAAGGAGCAGGAGGCGGAGCAGGAGGCGGAGAAGGAGCAGGAAGCGGAGAAGGAGCAGGAGGCGGAGAAGGAGCACAAGGAGGTGGAGCAGGGGGTGGAGTAGGAGCAGGAGGAGGAGAAGGAGCAGGAGGTGGAGAAGGAGCAGTAGGTGGAGAAGGAGCAGGAGTTGGAGAAGGAGCAGGAGGTGGAGAAGGAGAAGGAGGTGGAGAAGGAGCAGAATGTGGAGGTGGAGCTGGATATGGAAAATGAGCAGGAGGTGGAGAAGGAGCAGGAGATAAAGGAGGAGGAGCAGGAGGTGGAGAAGGAGCAGGAGGTGGAGAAGGAGCAGGAGGTGGAGAAGGAGCAGGAGGTGGAGAAGAAGCAGGAGGTGGAGAAGGAGCAGGAGGTGGAGAAGGAGCAGGAGGAGGAGGTTGAGCGGGACGAGGAGAAGGAGCAGGAGGGGGAGAGTGAGCAGGAGGGGGAGAGTGAGCAGGAGGTGGAGAAGGAGCAGGACGGGGAAAAGGAGCAGGAGGTAGAGATGGAGCGGGAGGGGGAGAAGGAGCAGGAGGCGGAGAAGGAGTGGGATACAAAGCAAGAGCAAGATGATGCGAATGAGCAGGAGGACGAGAATGATCAGGAGGACGAGAAGGAGCAGGAGGAGGGGAAGAAGCAGGAGGAGGAGAAGGAGCAGGTGGGGGTGAACGAGCAGGATGCAGAGAAGGAGCTGGATGCATCGAAGGAGCAGGAGGCGTTGAAGCAGCAGGAGAGGGAGAAGGAGCCGGAGGTGGAGAAGGAGCAGGAGGTGGGGAAAGACCAGTTGGAGGAGAAGGTGGAGGAGGAGGCGAAGGAGCAGGAAGTGGAGAATGAACAGGAGTTGTAGAAAGCTTCAGTTGGAGAAGGAGCTGGAGGTGAAGAAGGAGCAGGAGGATGAGGAGGAAAACGAGCAGGTGGAGGTTGAGCAGCAGGTTGAGAATCAGCAGGAGGTGGAGAAGGAGCACGAGGAGGAGTTTGAGCAGGAAGGGGTGAAGGAGCAGGAGGGGGAGAAGGAGCAGGAGGGGAGAAGGAGCAGGAGGTGGAGAAGGAGCAGGAGCTGGAGGAGGAGAAGGAGCAGGAGGTGGAGATGGAGCGGAGTGGAGAAGGAGCAGGAGGAGAAGGTTCAGCTGGAGGAGAAGATGGAGCAGGAGGAGCAGGTGGAGGAGGAGCAGTTGGTGGAGGTTGAGCAGAAGGTGGAGAAGGAGCAGGAGGAGAGAAGAAGCAGGAGGAGGAGAAGTAGCAGGTAGTGGAGAAGGAGCAGGAGGTGGGGAAGGAGCACGAGGTGGAGAAGGAGCAGGAGGTGGAGAAGGAGCAGGAGGGAGAGAAGGAGCAGGACGTGGAGAAGGAACAGGAGGAGGAGAAGGAGGAGGAGGGAGACAAGGAGCAGGAGGTGGTGAATGAGCAGGTGTGGAGAAGGAGCAGGAGAAGGAGGTGGAGAAGGAGTAGGAGAAGGAGGTGGAGACGTTGCAGCAGGAGGAGAAGAAGCGGCAGGAGGAGAAGGAGCAGATGCGGCAGAAGGAGCAGAAGCGGGAGAAGGAGCAGAAGCGGAAGATGGAGCAGGAGCGGGAGAAGGAGCATGAAGTGGAGAAGGAGCAGGAGGAGGAGAAGGAGCAGGTGGAGGAGAAGGTGCAGGAGGTGAGAAGGTGCAGGAGGGGGAGAAGGAACAGGAGCGGGAGGCGGAGCAGGAGGAGGAGGTTTAGTATCAGAAGGCGAAGGATCAGGAGGAAGTTGATGAGGAGGAGGAGAAGGAGCAGGAGGAGGTTGAGCAGGAGGAGGAGATGGAGCAGGAGGAGGTTGAGCAGGAGTTGCGGAAGGAGCAGGAGGACGAGAAGGAGCAGGAGCACGAGAAGGAGCAGGAAGACGAGAAGGATCAGGAAGACGAAAAGGATCAGGAAGACGAGAAGGATCAGGAAGACGAGAAGCATCAGGAGGAGGGGAAGAAGCAGGAGACGGAGAAGGAGCAGTTGAGGGAGAGGGAGCAGGAGGTGGAGGAGGGGCTCGACGGCGAGAATGATCAGGAGGGTGTGAACGAGCAGTCGGCGGAGGAGGAGCGGGAGCCATAAAAGGAGCAGGAGGCGGAGAAGGAGAAGGAGGCGGAGAAGGAGCAGGGGGTGGAGAAGGAGCAGGAGGTGGAGAAGGAGCAGGAGGAGGAGAAGGAGCAGGAGGAGGAGAAGGAGCAGGAGGAGGAGAAGGAGCAGGGAGAGAAGAAGGAGCAGGAAGAGAAGAAGGAGCAGGAAGAGAAGAAGGAGCAGGAGGTGGAGATGGAGCAGAAGTGGAGAAGGAGCAGAAGTTGGAAGTTGAGCTGGACGACGAGATGGAACAGGAGGGGTAGAAAGAGTAGGATGTAGAGTTGGAGCAGAAGGTGGAGACCGAGCTATAGGTGGAGAAGGAGCAGGAGGGGGCGAAGGAACAGAACGGGGCGAAGGAGCAGGAGGCAAAGCAGGAGCAGGATGGTGAGAAGGTGCAGGAGGAGGGGTATGAGCAGGAGGCGGAGAAGGAGCAGGAGGCGGAGAAGGAGAAGGAGGCAGAGAAGGAGCGGGAGGCGGAGAAGGAGCAGGGGGTGGAGGTGGAGCTGGATATGGAAAATGAGCAGGAGGTGGAGAAGGAGCAGGAGATAAAGGAGGAGGAGCAGGAGGTGGAGAAGGAGCAGGAGGTGGAGAAGGAGCAGGAGGTGGAGAAGGAGCACGAGGTGGAAAAGGAGCAGGAGGTGGAGAAGAAGGAGGATGTGGAGAAGGAGCAGGAGGTGGAGAAGGAGCAGCAGGAGGAGGTTGAGCGGGACGAGTAGAAGGAGCAGGAGGGGGAGAGTGAGCAGGATGGGGAGAGTGAGCAGGAGGTGGAGAAGGAGCAGGACGGGGAAAAGGAGCAGGAGGTGGAGATGGAGCGGGAGGGGGAGAAGGAGCAGGAGGCGGAGAAGGAGTGGGATGCAAAGCAAGAGCAAGAGGGGGCGAATGAGCAGGAGGACGAGAATGATCAGGAGGACTAGAAGGAGCAGGAGGAGGGGAAGAAGCAGGAGGAGGAGAAGGAGCAGGTGGGGGTGAACGAGCAGGATGCAGAGAAGGAGCTGGATGCATCGAAGGAGCAGGACGCGTTGAAGCAGCAGGAGAGGGAGAAGGAGCCGGAGGTGGAGAAGGAGCAGGAGGTGGGGAATGACCAGATGGAGGAGAAGGAGGAGGAGGAGGCGAAGGAGCAGGAAGTGGAGAATGAACAGGAGTTGTAGAAAGCTTCAGTTGAAGAAGGAGCTGGAGGTGAAGAAGGAGCAGGACGGGGAGTTGGAGCTGGAGGAGGAGAAGGAACAGGACGTGGAGATGGAGCATGAGGAGGAGAAGGACCAGAAGGTGGAGAAGGAGCAGGAGGTGGAAAAGGAGCAGGAGGTGGAGAAGGAGGAGGAGGTGGAGAAGGAGCAGGAGGCGGAGAAGGACCAGAAGGTGGAGAAGGAGCAGGAGGTGAAGAAGGATAAGGAGGAGGAGAAGGAGCATGAAGAGAAGAAGGAGCAGGAAGAGAAGAATGAGCAGGAGGTGGAGAAGGAGCATGAAGTGGAGAAGGAGCAGAAGGTGGAAGTTAAGCTGGACGACGAGATGGAACAGGATGGATAGAATGAGCAGGATGTAGAGTAGGAGCAGAAGGTGGAGAAGTAGCTATCGGTGGAGAAGGAGCAGGAGGGGGCGAAGGAAGAGAACGGGGCGAAGGAGCAGGAGGCAAAGCAGGAGCAGGAGGGTGAGAAGGTGCAGGAAGAGGGGTATGAGCAGGAGGCGGAGAAGGAGCAGGAGGCGGAGAAGGAGAAGAAGCGGGAGGCGGAGAAGGAGCAGGAGGCGGAGAAGGAGCAGGAGGCGGAGCAGGAGGCGGAGAAGGAGCAGGAAGCGGAGAAGGAGCAGGAGGCGGAGAAGGAGCACAAGGAGGTGGAGCAGGGGGTGGAGTAGGAGCAGGAGGAGGAGAAGGAGCAGGAGGTGGAGAAGGAGCAGTAGGTGGAGAAGGAGCAGGAGTTGGAGAAGGAGCAGGAGGTGGAGAAGGAGAAGGAGGTGGAGAAGGAGCAGAATGTGGAGGTGGAGCTGGATATGGAAAATGAGCAGGAGGTGGAGAAGGAGCAGGAGATAAAGGAGGAGGAGCAGGAGGTGGAGAAGGAGCAGGAGGTGGAGAAGGAGCAGGAGGTGGAGAAGGAGCAGGAGGTGGAGAAGAAGCAGGAGGTGGAGAAGGAGCAGGAGGTGGAGAAGGAGCAGGAGGAGGAGGTTGAGCGGGACGAGGAGAAGGAGCAGGAGGGGGAGAGTGAGCAGGAGGGGGAGAGTGAGCAGGAGGTGGAGAAGGAGCAGGACGGGGAAAAGGAGCAGGAGGTAGAGATGGAGCGGGAGGGGGAGAAGGAGCAGGAGGCGGAGAAGGAGTGGGATACAAAGCAAGAGCAAGATGAGGCGAATGAGCAGGAGGACGAGAATGATCAGGAGGACGAGAAGGAGCAGCAGGAGGGGAAGAAGCAGGAGGAGGAGAAGGAGCAGGTGGGGGTGAACGAGCAGGATGCAGAGAAGGAGCTGGATGCATCGAAGGAGCAGGAGGCGTTGAAGCAGCAGGAGAGGGAGAAGGAGCCGGAGGTGGAGAAGGAGCAGGAGGTGGGGAAAGACCATTTGGAGGAGAAGGTGGAGGAGGAGGCGAAGGAGCAGGAAGTGGAGAATGAACAGGAGTTGTAGAAAGCTTCAGTTGGAGAAGGAGCTGGAGGTGAAGAAGGAGCATGAGGAGGAGGAGAAGGAGCTGGAGGTGGAGTAGGAATAGGAGGTGGAGAAGGAGCAGGAGGTGGAGAAGGAGCAGGATGTGGAGAAGGAGCAGGAGGTGGGGAAATAGCAGGAGGTGGAGAAGGAGCAGGAGGTGGAGAAGGAGCAGGAGGTGGAGAAGGGGCAGGAGGTGGAGAAGGAGCAGGAGGTGGAGAAGGGGCAGGAGGTGGAGAAGGAGCAGGAGGTGGAGAAGGAGCAGGACGTGGAGATGGAGCATGAGGAGGAGGAGAAGGAGCTGGAGGTGGAGTAGGAATAGGAGGTGGAGAAGGAGCAGGAGGTGGAGAAGGAGCAGGAGGTGGAGAAGGAGCAGGAGGTGGAGAAGGAGCAGGAGGTGGAAAAGGAGCAGGAGGCGAAGGAGGAGGAGGTGGTGGAGAAGGAGCAGGAGGTGGAGAAGGAGCAGGACGTGGAGAAGGAGCAGGAGGTGGGGAAGTAGCAGGAGGTGGAGAAGGAGCAGGAGGTGGAGAAGGAGCAGGAGGTGGAGAAGGAGCAGGAGGTGGAGAAGGAGCAGGAGGTGGAGATAGAGCAGGAGGCGGAGCAGGAGGCGGACAAGGAGCAGGAGGCGGAGAAGGAGCAGGAGGCGGAGAAGGAGCACAAGGAGGTGGAGCAGGGGCTGGAGTAGGAGCAGGAGGAGGAGAAGGAGCAGGAGGTGGAGAAGGAGCAGGAAGTGGAGAATGAACAGGAGTTGTAGAAAGATTCAGTTGGAGAAGGAGCTGGAGGTGAAGAAGGAGCAGGACGGGGAGTTGGAGCTGGAGGAGGAGAAGGAGCAGGACGTGGAGATGGAGCATGAGGAGGAGAAGGAGCAAGAGGTGGAGAAGGAGCAGGAGGTGGAGAAGGAGCAGGAGGTGGAGAAGGAGCAGGAGGCGAAGAAGGAGCAGGAGGCGGAGAAGGAGCAGTAGGCGGAGAAGGAGCAGGAGGTGGAGAAGGAGCAGGATGTGGAGAAGGAGCAGGAGGTGAGGAAGTCGCAGGAGGTGGGGAAGTCGCAGGAGGTGGAGAAGGAGCAGGAGGTGGAGAAGGAGCAGTCGGAAGAGGTTGAGCTTGACGAGGAAAAGGAACAGGAGACGGAGAAGGAGCAGGATGTAGAGTAGGAGCAGGAGCAGGAGGGGGTGAAGGAGCAGGTGGGGAGAAGGAGCAGCAGGCAAGCCAGGAGCAGGAGGGGGAGAAGGAGCAGGAGGAGGAGTTTGACCAGGAATTGGAAAAGGAGCAGGAGCGGGAGGTTGAGCAGAATGAGGAGATGGAGCAGGTGGAGGGGAAACAGTAGGAGGTAGAGGTGGAGCTGGACGTGGTGGAGGAGCATGAGGTGGAGAAGGATCAGGAGGCGGAGAAGGAGCAGGAGGTGGAGAAGGAGCAGGAGGTGGAGAAGGAGCAGGAGGCGGAGGTGGAGCTGCAGGTGAAGAAGGAGCAGGAGGGGTAGAAGGAGCAGGAGGTGGAGGAGGAGCAGAAGGATGAGAAGGAGCAGAAGGTGGAGAAGGAGCAGGAAGAGAAGAATGAGCAGGAGGAGGGGTTGAGCAGAGAAGGAGCAGGACAAGAAGAAGCAGCAGGAGGAGGAGAAGGAGCACGAAGAGAAGAATGAGGTGGAGCAGGAGATGGAGCCAGACGTTGAGAAGGATCAGGAAGACGAGAAGGATCAGGAGGAGGGGTAGAAGCAGGAGACCGAGAAGGAGCAGTTGAGGGAGAGGGAGCAGGAGGTGGAGGAGGGGCTCGAGGGCGAGAATGATCAGGAGGTTGTGAACGAGCAGTTTGCGGAGAATGAGCAGGAGGAGGAGACGGAGCCAGACGTGGAGATGGAGCAGGAGGTGGAGAAGGAGCAACAGGAGGAGAAGAAGCAGGAGAGGGAGAAGGAGCAGGAGGACGAGAAGGAGCAGGAGGACGGGAAGTAGCAGGAGGACGAGAAGGATCAGGAAGACGAGAAGGATCAGGAAGACGAGAAGGATCAGGAAGACGAGAAGGATCAGGAAGACGAGAAGGATCAGGAAGACGAGAAGGATCAGGAGGAGGGGTAGAAGCAGGAGACCGAGAAGGAGCAGTTGAGGGAGAGGGAGCAGGAGGTGGAGGAGGGGCTCGAGGGCGAGAATGATCAGGAGGTTGTGAACGAGCAGTTTGCGGAGAATGAGCAGGAGGAGGAGACGGAGCCAGACGTGGAGATGGAGCAGGAGGTGGAGAAGGAGCAACAGGAGGAGAAGAAGCAGGAGAGGGAGAAGGAGCAGGAGGTGGAGAAGGAGCAGGAGGAGGTGGTTGAGCTGGACGAGGAGAAGGAGCAGGAGGGGGAGAGTGAGCAGGAGGGGGAGAGTGAGCACGAGGTGGAGAAGGAGCAGGACGGAGAAAAGGAGCAGGAGGTAGAGATGGAGCGGGAGGGGGAGAAGGAGCAGGAGGCGGAGAAGGATTGGGATGCAAAGCAAGAGCAAGAGGGGGCGAATGAGCAGGAGGACGAGAATGATCAGGAGGACGAGAAGGAGCAGGAGGAGGGGAAGAAGCAGGAGGCGGAGACGGAGCAGGTGGGGGTGAACGAGCAGGATTCAGGGAAGGAGCTGGATGCATCGAAGGAGCAGGAGGCGTTGAAGCAGCAGGAGAGGGAGAAGGAGCCGGAGGTGGAGAAGGAGCCGGAGGTGGGGAACGACCAGTTGGAGGAGAAGGAGGAGGAGGCGGCGAAGGAGCAGGAATTGGAGAATGAACAGGAGTTGTAGAAAGCTTCAGTTGGAGAAGGATTTGGAGGAGGAGAAGGAGCAGGACGTGGAGATGGAGCATGAGGAGGAGGGGAAGGAGCTGGAGGTGGAGTAGGAATAGGAGGTGGAGAAGGAGCTGGAGGTGGAAAAGGAGCAGGAGGTGGAGAAGGAGCAGGAGGTGGAGAAGGAGCAGGAGGTGGAGAAGGAGCAGGGGGTGGAAAAGGAGCAGGAAGTGAAGAAGGAGGAGGAGGTGGAGAAGGAGCAGGACGTGGAGAAGGAGGATGAAGTGGAGAAGGAGCAGGAAGTGGAGAAGGAGCAGGAGGTGGAGAAGGAGCAGGAGGTGGAGAATGAACAGTTGGAGGAGAAGGAGGAGGAGGAGAAGGAGCAGTGGTTGGAGAAGGAGCATGAGGTGGAGAAGGAGCAGGATGTGGAGGTGGAGCTGGATATGGAAAAAGAGCAGTAGGTGGAGAAGGAAAGGAGATGAATGAGGAGCAGCAAGAGGTGGAGAAGGAGCAGGAGGTGGAGAAGGAGCAGGAGGTGGAGAAGGAGCATGAGGTGGAGAAGGAGCAGGAGGTGGAGAAGTAGCAGGAGGTGGAGAAGGAGGAGGAGGTGGAGAAGAAGCAGGAGGTGGAGAAGGAGCAGGAGGTGGAGAAGGAGCAGGAGGTGAAGAAGGAGGAAGAGGTGGAGAAGGAGCAGGAGGTGTAGAAGGAGCAGGAGGTGGAGAAGGAGCAGGATGTAGAGTAGGAGCAGGAGCAGGAGGGGGTGATGGAGCATGAGGGGAGAAGGAGCAGCAGGCAAGCCATGAGCAGGAGCGGGAGAAGGAGCAGGAGGAGGAGTTTGACCAGGAATTGGAAAAGGAGCAGGAGGGAGAGGTTGAGCAGAATGAGGAGATAGAGCAGGTGGAGTGGAAGCAGCAGGATGTGGAGGTGGAGCTGGATGTGGTGGAAGGGCATAAGGTGGAGAAGGAGCAGGAGGCGGAGGAGGAGCAGTAGGTGGAGAAGGAGCAGGAGGTGGAGAAGGAGCAGGAGAAGGAGGTGGAGCTGCAGGTGAAGAAGGAGCAGGACGGGGAGAAGGAGCTGGAGGAGGAGAAGGAGCTGGAGGAGGAGAACGAACAAGAGGAGGAGAAGGAGCAGGAGGGGTAGAAGGAGCAGGAGGGGTAGAAGGAGCAGGAGGTGGAGGTGGAGCAGAAGGTGGAGAAGGAGCAGGAAGAGAAGAAGGAGCAGGAGGAGGGGGTTGAGCAGAGAAGGAGCAGGACGAGGAGAAGCAGCAGGAGGAGGAGAAGGAGCACGAAGAGAAGAATGAGCAGGAGGAGGAGATGGAGCCAGACGTTGAGAAGGAGCAGGAGGTGCAGAAGGAGCAACAGGAGGAGAAGGAGCAGGAGAGGGAGAAGAAGCAGGAGAGGGAGAAGGAGCAGGAGGGGGAGAAGGAGCAACAGGAGCAGAAGGAGCAGGAGTACGAGAAGGAGCAGGAGGACGAGAAGGAGCAGGAGGACGAGAAGGATCAGGAGGAGGGGAAGAAGCAGGAGACGGAGAAGGAGCTGTTGAGGGAGAGGGAGCAGGAGGTGGAGGAGGGGCTCGACGGCGAGAATGATCCGGAGGGTGTGAACGAGCAGTCGGCGGAGGAGGAGATGGAGGCATAGAAGGAGCAGGAGGCGGAGAAGGAGCAGGAGGTGGAGAAGGAGCAGGAGGTGGAGAAGGAGCAGGAGGAGGAGGTTGAGCGGGACGAGGAGAAGGAGCTGGAGGGGGAGAGTGAGCAGGAGGGGGAGAGTGCGCAGGAGGTGGAGAAGGAGCAGGATGGGGAAAAGGAGCAGGAGGTAGAGATGGAGCTGGAGGCGGAGAAGGAGCAGGAGGCGGAGAAGGAGTGGGATGCAAAGCAAGAGCAAGAGGGGACGAATGAGCAGGAGGACGCGAATGATCAGGAGGACGAGAAGGAGCAGGAGGAGGGGAAGAAGCAGGAGGAGGAGAACGAGCAGGATGCAGAGAAGGAGCTGGATGCATCGAAGGAGCAGGAGGCGTTGAAGCAGCAGGAGAGGGAGAAGGAGCCGGAGGTGGAGAAGGAGCAGGAGGGCGAGAAGGAGCAGGAGGTCGAGAAGCAGCAGGTGGGCGAGATGCAGCAGGAGGGCGAAAATGCGCAGGAGGTGGACAAGGAGCAGGAGGTGGACAAGCAGCAGGAGGAGGAGAAGGAGCTGGAGAAGGAGCAGGAGGAGGAGAAGTAACTGGAGGTGGAGAATGAGCAATATTGGCAGAAGGAGCAAGTGGCAGAGAAGGAACAGCAGGGGGAGTAGGAGAAGGAGTTGGAGAAGAAGCAGGACGAGGAGGTTGAGCAGGAGTTGGAGAAGAAGCAGGAGGAGGAGGTTGAGCAGGAGGTCGAGAAAGAGCAGGAGGTGGAGATGGAGCAGGAGAAGAAGAAGGAGCAGGAGGAGGATTAGGAGCAGGAGGAGGAGAAGGAGCAGGTGGTGGAGATGGAGCAGTGGGAGGAGAAGGAGCAGGAGGAGGAGAAGGATCAGGAGGTGGAGATGGAGCAAGAAGAGGAGATGGAGCAGGAGGTGGAGAAGGAGCAGGAGGTGGAGAAGGAGCAGGAGGTGGAGAAGGAGCAGGAGGGAGACAAGGAGCAGAAGGTGGAGAAGGAGCAGGAGGTGGAGAAGGAGCAGGAGGAGGAGAAAGAGGAGAAGAAGGAACAGGAGGTGGTGAATGAGCAGGAGAGGAGAATGAGCTGGAGGTGGAGAAGGAGCAGGAGAAGGAGATGGAGAAGTAGCAGCAGGAGCAGAAGAAGCAGCAGGAGGAGAAGTAACAGCAGGAGGAGACGGAGCAGAAGCGGGTGAAGGAGCACAAGCAGGAGTAGGAGCAGGAACGGGAGAAGGAGCATGAAGTGGAGAAGGAGCAAGAGGAAGAGTTTGAGCAAAAGCCGAGAAGGAGCAGGAGGTGGAGAATGATGAGCAGGTGGAGAAGGAGCAGGGGTGGAAAACAAGGAGGAGTAGATTGAGCAAGAGGAGGAGGGAGAGCTGGAGGAGCTGAAGGAGAAGGAGGAGGAGGAGGAAAACGAGCAGGTGGAGCTTGAGCAGCAGGTTGAGAATGAGCAGGAGGTGGAGAAGGAGCAGGAGGAGGAGTTTGAGCAGGAAGGGGAGAAGGAGCAGGAGGGGGAGAAGGAGCGGGAGGGGTGAAGGAGCAGGAGGTGGAGAAGGAGCAGGAGGGGGAGGAGGAGGAGAAGGAGCAGGAGCTGGAGGAGAAGGAGCAGGAGGTGGAGATGGAGCGGAGTGGAGAAGGAGCAGGAGGAGGAGGTCCAGCTGGAGGAGAAGATGGAGCAGGAGGAGCAGGTGGAGGAGGAGCAGTTGGTGGAGGTTCAGCAGAAGGTGGAGAAGGAGCAGGAGGAGGAGGATGAGAAGGAGCAGGAGGTGGAGAAGGAATCATAGAATCATAGAATCATAGAAGTTACAACATGGAAACAGGCCCTTCGGCCCAACATGTCCATGTCGCCCAGTTTATACCACTAAGCTAGTCCCAATTGCCTGCACTTGGCCCATATCCCTCTATACCCATCTTACCCATGTAACTGTCCAAATGCTTTTTAAAAGACAAAATTGTACCCGCCTCTACTTCTGCCTCCGGCAGCTCGTTCCAGACACTCACCACCCTTTGAGTGAAAAAATTGCCCCTCTGGACCCTTTTGTATCTCTCCCCTCTCACCTTAAATCTATGCCCCCTCGTTATAGACTCCCCTACCTTTGGGAAAAGATTTTGACTATCGACCTTATCGATGCCCCTCATTATTTTATAGACTTCTATAAGATCACCCCTTAACCTCCTACTCTCCAGGGAAAAAAGTCCCAGTCTGTCTAACCTCTCCCTGTAAGTCAAACCATCAATTCCCGGTAGCATCCTAGTAAATCTTTTCTGCACTCTTTCTAGTTTAATGATATCTTTTCTATAATAGGGTGACCAGAACTGTACACAGTACTCCAAGTGTGGCCTCACCAATGCCCTGTACAACTTCAACAAGACATCCCAACTCCTGCATTCAATGTTCTGACCAATGAAACCAAGCATGCCGAATGCCTTCTTCACCACCCTATCCACCTGTGACTCCACTTTCAAGGAGCTATGAATCTGTACTCCTAGATCTCTTTGTTCTATAACTCTCCCCAACGCCCTACCATTAACGGAGTAGGTCCTGGCCCGATTCGATCTACCAAAATGCATCACCTCACATTTATCTAAATTAAACTCCATCTGCCATTCATCGGCCCACTGGACCAATTTATCAAGATCCCGTTGCAATCTTAGATAACCTTCTTCACTGTCCACAATGCCACCAATCTTGGTGTCATCTGCAAACTTACTAACCATGCCTCCTAAATTCTCATCCAAATCATTGATATAAATAACAAATAACAGCGGACCCAGCACCGATCCCTGAGGCACACCGCTGGACACAGGCATCCAGTTTGAAAAACAACCCTCTACAACCACCCTCTGTCTTCTGTCGTCAAGCCAATTTTGTATCCAATTGGCTACCTCACCTTGGATCCCATGAGATTTAACCTTATGTAACAACCTACCATGCGGTACCTTGTCAAATGCTTTGCTGAAGTCCATGTAGACCACGTCTACTGCACAGCCCTCATCTATCTTCTTGGTTACCCCTTCAAAAAACTCAATCAAATTCGTGAGACATGATTTTCCTCTCACAAAACCATGCTGACTGTTCCTAATTAGTCCCTGCCTCTCCAAATGCCTGCAGATCCTGTCCCTCAGAATACCCTCCAACAACTTACCCACTACAGATGTCAGGCTCACTGGTCTTCAGTTCCCAGGCTTTTCCCTGCCGCCCTTCTTAAACAAAGGCACAACATTTGCTACCCTCCAATCTTCAGGCACCTCACCTGTAGCGGTGGATGATTCAAATATCTCTGCTAGGGGACCCGCAATTTCCTCCCTAACCTCCCATAACGTCCTGGGATACGTTTCATCAGGTCCCGGAGATTTATCTACCTTGATGCGCGTTAAGACTTCCAGCACCTCCCTCTCTGTAATATGTACACTCCTCAAGACATCACTATTTATTTCCCCAAGTTCCCTAACATCCATGCCTTTCTCAACCGTAAATACCGATGTGAAATATTCATTCAGGATCTCACCCATTTCTTGTGGTTCCGCACATAGATGACCTTGTTGATCCTTAAGAGGCCCTACTCTCTTCCTCGTTGGCCTTTTGCCCTTTATGTATTTGTAGAAGCTCTTTGGATTCACCTTTGCCTGATCTGCCAAAGCAATCTCATATCCCCTTTTTGCCCTCCTGATTTCTCTCTTAACTCTACTCCGGCAATCTCTATACTCTTCAAGGGATCCACTTGATCCCAGCTGCCTATGCATGTCATATGCCTCCTTCTTCTTTTTGACTGGTGCCTCAATCTCCCGAGTCATCCAAGGTTCCCTACTTCTACCAGCCTTGCCCTTCACTTTATAAGGAATGTGCTTACCCTGAACCCTGGTTAACACACTTTTGAAAGCCTCCCACTTACCAGACGTCCCTTTGCCTGCCAACAGACTCTCCCAATCAACTTCTGAAAGTTCCTGTCTAATACCATCAAAATTGGCCTTTCCCCAATTTAGAATTTTAACTTTTGGGCCAGACCTATCCTTCTCCATAGCTATCTTAAAACTAATGGAATTATGATCACTGGTCCCAAAGTGATCACCTGCCCTTCCTTATTTCCCAAGAGGAGGTCAAGTTTTGCCCCCTCTGTAGTCGGGCCATCCACATACTGAATGAGAAATTCCTCCTGAATACACTCAACAAATTTCTCTCCATCCAAGCCCCTAATGCTATGGCTGTCCCAGTCAATGTTGGGAAAGTTAAAGTCCCCTACTATTACCACCCTATTTTTTCTTGCAGCTGTCTGTAATCTCCTTACATATTTGCTCCTCAATTTCCCGTTGACTATTTGGGGGTCTGTAGTACAATCCTATCAAAGTGATCTCACCCTTCTTATTTTTCAGTTCTACCCATATAGACTCAGTGGGCGAACCCTCGGATATATCCCCTCTCACTACTGCCGTGATGCTCTCCCTAATCAAGAACGCAACTCCCCCTCCTCTCTTACCTCCTGCTCTATCTTTCCTATAGCATCTGTACCCTGGAACATTGAGCTGCCAGTCCTGTCCCTCCCTTATCCATGTTTCAGTAATAGCTATAACATCCCAGTCCCATGTACCCATCCATGCCCTGAGTTCATCTGCCTTGCCCATCAGACTTCTTGCATTGAAATAAATGCAGTTTAATCTAGACTTCCCTTGGTCTTTGCCCTGCTTTCTCAGACCATCTGTCCGGTCATGTTCTGTACACTCTCCCTTACTGCCTTTTGTTTCTGTCACCATTTTATTTCCCACTGACTTCCTGCATCGGTTCCCATCCCCCTGCCACATTAGTTTAAACCCTCCCCAACAGCACTGGCAAACACTCCCCCTAGGACATTGGTTCCAGTCCTGCCCAGATGCAGACCGTCCAATTTGTACTGGTCCCACCTCCCCCAGAACCGGTTCCAATGGCCCAAGAATTTGAATCCCTCCCTCTTGCACCATCTCTCAAGCCACGTGTTCATCTTAGCTATCCTGTCATTCCTACTCTGACTTGCCCGTGGCACTGGTAGCAATCCTGAGATTACTACCTTTGAGGTCCTACTCTTTAGTTTAACTCCTAACTCCCTAAATTCAGCTTGTAGGACCTCATCCTGTTTTTTACCTATATCGTTGGTGCCTATATGCACCACGACAACTGGCTGTTCACCCTCCCCCTCCAGAATGTCCTGCAACCGCTCCGAGACATCCTTGACCCTTGCACCAGGGAGGCAACATACCATCCTGGAGTCTCGGTTGCGTCCGCAGAAACGCCTGTCTATTCCCCTTACAATCGAGTCCCCTATCACTATAGCTCTGCCACTCTTTTTCCTGCCCTCCTGTGCAGCAGAGCCAGCCACGGTGCCATTAACCTGGCCACTGCCACCTTCCCCTGGTGAGCCATCTCCCCCAACAGTATCCAAAACGGTATACCTGTTTTGGAGGGAGATGACCGCAGGGGACCCCTGCACTGCCTTCCTACTCTTCCTCTGTCTGTTGGTCACCCATTCACTATCTCCCTCAGTAATTTTTATCTGTGGTGTGACCAACTCACTGAACGTGCTATCCACGACTTTCTCAGCATCGCGGATGCTCCAAAGTGAGTCCATCCGCAGCTCCAGAGCCGTCAAGCGGAGGAGAGAAGAAGCAGGAGGAGGAGAAGGAGCAGGAGGTGGAGAAGGAGCAGGAGGTGGGGAAGGAGCACGAGGTGGAGGAGGAGCAGGAGGTGGAGAAGGAGCAGGAGGGAGAGAAGGAGCAGGACGTGGAGAAGGAGCAGGAGGAGGAGAAGGAGGAGGAGGGAGACAAGGAGCAGGAGGTGGTGAATGAGCAGGAGTGGAGAAGGAGCAGGAGGTGGAGAAGGAGCAGGAGAAGGAGGTGGAGAAGGAGCAGGAGAAGGAGGTGGAGACGTTGCAGCAGGAGGAGAAGAAGCAGCAGGAGGAGAAGTAGCGGCAGGAGGAGAAGGAGCAGATGCGGCAGAAGGAGCAGATGCGGGAGAAGGAGCAGAAGCGGAAGTTGGAGCAGGAGCGGGAGAAGGAGCATGAAGTGGAGAAGCAGCAGGAGGAGGAGAAGGAGCAGGAGGACGAGAAGGAGCAGGAAGACGAGAAGGATCAGGAAGACGAGAAGGATCAGGAAGACGACAAGGATCAGGAGGAGGGGAAGAAGCAGGAGACGGAGAAGGATCAGTTGAGGGAGAGGGAGCAGGAGGTGGAGGAGAGGCTCGAGGACGAGAATGATCAGGAGGGTGTGAACGAGCAGTAGGCGGAGGAGGAGCGGGAGGCATAGAAGGAGAAGGAGGCGGAGAAGGAGTAGGAGGTGGAGAATGAGCAGGAGGTGGAGAAGGAGCAGGAGGAGGAGAAGGAGCAGGAGGAGGAGAAGGAGCAGGACGAGGAGAAGGAGCAGGGAGAGAAGAAGGAGCAGGAAGAGAAGAATGAGCAGGAGGTGGAGAAGGAGCATGAAGTGGAGAAGGAGCAGAAGGTGGAAGTTGAGCTGGACGACGAGATGGAACAGGAGGGGTAGAATGAGCAGGATGTAGAGTAGGAACAGAAGGTGGAGAAGGAGCTATAGGTGGAGAAGGAGCAGGAGGGGGCGAAGGAACAGAACGGGGCGAAGGAGCAGGAGGCAAAGCAGGAGCAGGAGGGTGAGAAGATGAAGGAGGAGGGTTATGAGCAGGAGGCGGAGAAGGAGCAGGATGCGGAGAAGAAGAAGGAGGCGGAGAAGGAGCGGGAGGCGGAGAAGGAGCAGGATGCTAAGAAGGAGCAGGAGGCGGAGCAGGAGGCGGAGAAGTAGCAGAAGGCGGAGAAGGAGCAGGAGGCGGAGAAGGAGCAGGAGGAGGAGAAGGAGGAGAAGAAGGAACAGGAGGTGGTGAATGATCAGGAGAAGAGAAAGAGCAGGAGGAGGAGAAGGAGCAGGAGAAGGAGATGGAGAAGTAGCAGCAGGAGGAGACGGAGCAGAAGCGGGTGAAGGAGCACAAGCAGGAGGAGGAGCAGGAGCGGGAGAAGGAGCATGAAGTGGAGAAGGAGCAGGAGGAGGAGTTTGAGCAACAGCCGAGAAGGAGCAGGAGGTGGAGAATGATGAGGAGGTGGAGAAGGAGCAGGGGTGGAGAACAAGGAGGAGGAGGAGATTGAGCAAGAGGCGGAGGGAGAGCTTGAGGAGCTGAAGCAGCAGGAGGAGGAGGAGGAAAACGATCAGGTGGAGGTTGAGCAGCAGGTTGAGAATGAGCAGGAGGTGGAGAAGGAGCAGGAGGAGGAGTTTGAGCCAGAAGGGGAGAAGGAGCAGGAGGGGGAGAAGGAGCAGAAGGGGAGAAGGAGCAGGAGGTGGAGAAGGAGCAGGACGGGGAGGAGGAGGAGAAGGAGCAGGAGCTGGAGGAGGAGAAGGAGCATGAGGTGGAGAAGGAGCAGGAGGAGAGAAGAAGCAGGAGGAGGAGAAGGAGCAGGAGGTGGAGAAGGAGCAGGAGGTGGGGTAGGAGCACGAGGTGGAGAAGGAGCAGGGGGTGGAGAAGGAGCAGGAGGGAGAGAAGGAGCAGGAGGTGGAGAAGGAGCAGGAGGAGAAGGAGGAGGAGGGAGACAAGGAGCAGGAGGTGGTGAATGAGCAGGAGTGGAGAAGGAGCAGGAGCTGGAGGAGGAGAAGGAGCATGAGGTGGAGAAGGAGCAGGAGGAGAGAAGAAGCAGGAGGAGGAGAAGGAGCAGGAGGTGGAGAAGGAGCAGGAGGTGGGGTAGGAGCACGAGGTGGAGAAGGAGCAGGAGGTGGAGAAGGAGCAGGAGGGAGAGAAGGAGCAGGAGGTGGAGAAGGAGCAGGAGGAGAAGGAGGAGGAGGGAGACAAGGAGCAGGAGGTGGTGAATGAGCAGGAGTGGAGAAGGAGCAGGAGGTGGAGAAGGAGCAGGAGAAGGATGTTGAGACGTTGCAGCAGGAGGAGAAGAAGCAGCAGGAGGAAGAGTAGCGGCAGGAGGTGAAGGAGCAGGCGCGGCAGAAGGAGCAGAAGCGGAAGTTGGAGCAGGAGCGGGAGAAGGACCATGAAGTGGAGAAGGAGAAGGAGGAGGAGAAGGAGCAGGTGGAGGAGAAGGTGCAGGAGGTGAGAAGGTGCAGGAGGGGTGAAGGTGCAGGAGAGGGAGAAGATGCAGGTGGGGGAGAAGGAACAGGAGGGGGAGGCGGAGCAGGAGGAGGAGGTTGAGTATGAGAAGGCGAAGGATCAGGAGGAAGTTGAGGAAGAGGAGGAGAAGGAGGGGAGGAGGTTGAGCAGGAATCGGAGGAGGAGCAGGAGGTGGAGGCTGAATAGGAGGAGGAGATGGAGAAGGAGGAGGTTGAGCAGGAGTTGAGGAAGGAGCAGGAGGACGAGATGGAGCAGGAGGACGAGAAGGAGCAGGAAGACGAGAAGGATCAGGAAGACGAGAAGGATCAGGAAGACGAGAAGGATCAGGATACGGGGAAGAAGCAGGAGACGGAGAAGGAGCAGTTGAGGGAGAGGGAGCAGGAGGTGGAGGAGGGGCTCGAGGGCGAGAATGATCAGGAGGGTGTGAACGAGCAGTAGGCGGAGGAGGAGCGGGAGGCATAGAAGGAGCAGGAGGCGGAGAAGGAGCAGGAGGCGGAGAAGGAGCAGGAGGCGGAGAAGGAGCAGGAGGTGGAGAAGGAGCAGGAGGAGGAGAAGGAGCAGGAGGAGGAGGAGGAGCAGGAGGAGGAGAAGGATTAGGAGGAGGAGAAGGAGCAGGAAGAGAAGAATGAGCAAGAAGAGAAGAAGGAGCAGGAGGTGGAGAAGGAGCATGAAGTGGAGAAGGAGCAGGAGGTGGAGAAGGAGCAGGACGTCGAGTAGGAGCAGAGGGTGGAGAAGGAGCTCTTGGTGGAGAAGGAGCAGGAGGGGGCGAAGAAACAGAACGGGGCGAAGGAGCAGGAGGCAAAGCAGGAGCAGGAGGGTGAGAAGGTGCAGGAGGCGGAGAAGGAGTGGGATGCAAAGCAAGAGCAAGAGGGGGCGAATAAGCAGGAGGAGAGAATGATCAGGAGGACGAGAAGGAGCAGGAGGAGGGGAAGAAGCAGGAGGAGGAGAAGGAGCAGGTGGGGCTGAACGAGCATGATGCAGAGAAGGAGCTGGATGCATCGAAGGAGCAGGAGGCGTTGAAGCAGCAGGAGGGGGAGAAGGAGCCGGAGGTGGAGAAGGTGCAGGAGGTGGGGAATGACCAGTTGGAGTAGAAGGAGGAGGAGGAGGCGAAGGAGCAGGAAGTGGAGAATGAACAGGAGGTGGAGAATGGGCAAGAGGTGGAGAAGGAGCAGGAGGCGGAGAAGTAGCAGGAGGTGGAGAAGGTGCAGGAGGTGGAGAAGGAGCAGGAGGTGGAGAAGGAGCAGGAGGTGGAGAAGGGGCAGGAGGTGGAGGAGGAGCAGGAGGCGGAGATGGAGCAGGAGGTGGAGAAGGAGCAGGAGGTAGAGAAGGAGCAGAAGGTGGAGAAGGAGCAGGAGGTGGAGAAGGAGCAGGAGGTAGAGAAGGAGCAGGAGGTGGAGAAGGAGCAGGATTAGAAGAAGGAGCAGTAGGAAGAGGTTGAGCTTGACGAGGAGAAGGAACAGGAGACGGAGAAGGAGCAGAACGTAGAGTAGGAGAAGGAGCAGGAGGGGGTGAAGGAGCAGGAGGGGAGAAGGAGCAGCAGGCAAGGCAGGAGCAGGAGGGGAGAAGGAGCAGGAGGAGGAGTTTGACCCGGAAGTGGGGAAGGAGCAGGAGCGGGAGGTTGAGCACAAATTGGAGATGGAGCAGGTGGAGGGGAAGCAGCAGAAGGTGGTGGTGGAGCTGGATGTGGTGGACGAGCATGAGTTGGAGAAGGAGCAGGAGGCGGAGAAGCAGCAGGAGGTGGAGAAGGAGCAGGAGGTGGAGAAGAAGCAGGAGGCAGAGGAGGAGCTGCAGGTGAAGAAGGAGCAGGACGGGGAGGAGGAGCAGAAGGTGGAGAAGGAGCAGGAGGTGGAGAAGGAGCAGGAAGAGAAGAAGTAGCAGGAGGAGGGGGTTGAGCAGAGGAAGCGAAGGAGCAGGAGAAGGAGAGAAGGATCAGGACGAGGAGAAGGAGCAGGAGAAGGAGAAGGAGCACGAAGAGAAGAATGAGCAGGAGGAGTAGATGGAGCAAGACGTTGAGATGGAGCAGGAGGTGGAGAAGGAGCAACAGGAGGAGAAGGAGCAGGAGAGGGAGAAGGAGCAGGGGAGGGAGAAGGAGCAGGAGAGGGAGAAGGAGCAGGAGGGAGAGAAGGAGCAACAGGAGGAGAAGGAGCAGGAGGACGAGAAGGAGCAGGAGTACGAGAAGGAGCAACAGGAGGAGAAGGAGCAGGACGACGAGAAGGAGCAGGAGGACGAGAAGGAGCAGGAAGACGAGAAGGATCAGGAAGACGAGAAGGATCAGGAAGACGAGAAGTATCAGGAAGACGCGAAGGATCAGGATAAGGGGAAGAAGGAGGAGACGGAGAAGGAGCAGTTGAGGGAGAGGGAGCAGGAGGTGGAGGAGGGGCTCGAGGGCGAGAATGATCAGGAGGGTGTGAACGAGCAGTAGGCGGAGGAGGAGCGGGACGCATAGAAGGAGGAGGAGGCGGAGAAGGAGCAGGAGGCGGAGAAGGAGCAGGAGGTGGAGAAGGAGCAGGATGAGGAGAAGGAGCAGGAGGAGGAGGAGGAGCAGGAGGAGGAGAAGGATAAGGAGGAGGAGAAGGAACAGGAAGAGAAGAAGGAGCAGGAAGAGAAGAAGGAGCAGGAGGTGGAGAAGGAGCAGGATGAGGAGAAGGAGCAGGAGGAGGAGGAGGAGCAGGAGGAGGAGAAGGATAAGGAGGAGGAGAAGGAACAGGAAGAGAAGAAGGAACAAAAGAGAAGAAGGAGCAGGAGGTGGAGAAGGAGCATGAAGTGGAGAAGGAGCAGAAGGTGGAAGTTGAGCTGGACGACGAGATGGAACAGGAGGGGTGGAATGAGCAGGATGTCGAGTAGGAGCAGAGGGTGGAGAAGGAGCTATAGGTGGAGAAGGAGCAGGAGGGGGCAAAGGAACAGAACGGGGCGAAGGAGCAGGAGGCAAAGCAGGAGCAGGAGGGTGAGAAGGTGCAGGAGGCGGAGAAGGATTGGGATGCAAAGCAAGAGCAAGAGGGGGCGAATGAGCAGGAGGACGAGAATGATCAGGAGGACGAGAAGGAGCAGGAGGAGGGGAAGAAGCAGGAGAAGGAGAAGGAGCAGGTGGGGGTGAACGAGCATGATGCAGAGAAGGAGCTGGATGCATCGAAGGAGCAGGAGGCGTTGAAGCAGCAGGAGGGGGAGTAGGAGCCGGAGGTGGAGAAGGTGCAGGAGGTGGGGAATGACCAGTTGGAGGAGAAGGAGCAGCAGGAGGCGAAGGAGCAGGAAGTGCAGAATGAACAGGAGGTGGAGAATGGGCAGGAGGTGGAGAAGGAGCAGGAGGCGGAGAAGTAGCAGGAGGTGGAGAAGGTGCAGGAGGTGGAGAAGGAGCAGGAGGTGGAGAAGGGGCAGGAGGTGGAGAAGGAGCAGGAGGCGGAGAAGTAGCAGGAGGTGGAGAAGGAGCAGGAGGTAGAGAAGGAGCAGGAGGTGGAGAAGGAGCAGGAGTTGGAGAAGGAGCAGTCGGAAGAGGTTGAGCTTGACGAGGAGAAGGAACAGGAGACGGAGAAGGAGCAGGAGGTAAAGTAGGAGCAGGAGCAGGAGCAGGTGAAGGAGCAGGAGGGGAGAAGGAGCAGCAGGCAAGGCAGGAGCAGGAGGGGGAGAAGGAGCAGGAGGAGGAATTTGACCAGGAAGTGGAGAAGGAGCAGGAGGGGGAGGTCGAGCACAAATTGGAGATGGAGCAGGTGGAGTGGAAGCAGCAGAAGGTGGAGGTGGAGCTGGATGTGGTGGAGGAGCATGAGGTGGAGAAGGAGCAGGAGGTGGAGAAGAAGCAGGAGGCGGAGGAGGAGCTGCAGGTGAAGAAGGAGCAGGACGGGGAGGAGGAGCAGAAGGAGGAGAAGGAGCAGAAGGTGGAGAAGGAGCAGGAAGAGAAGAAGGAGCAGAAGGAAGGGGTTGAGCAGAGGAAGAGAAAGAGCAGGAGGAGGAGAGAAGGAGCAGGACGAGGAGAAGGAGCAGGAGAAGGAGAAGGAGCACGAAGAGAAGAATGAGCAGGAGGAGGAGATGGAGCCAGACGTTGAGAAGGAGCAGGTGGTGGAGAAGGAGCAACAGGAGGAGAAGGAGCAGGAGAGGGAGAAGGAGGAGGAGAGGGAGAAGGAGCAGGAGAGGGAGAAGGAGCAGGAGGGGAAGAAGGAGCAACAGGAGGAGAAGGAGCAGGAGGACGAGAAGGAGCAGGAGGACGAGAAGGAGCAACAGGAGGAGAAGTAGCAGGAGGACGAGAAGGAGCAGGAGGACGAGAAGGATCAGGAAGACGAGAAGGATCAGGAAGACGAGAAGGATCAGGAGGAGGGGAAGAAGCAGGAGACGGAGAAGGAGCAGTTGAGGGAGGGGAGCAGGAGGTGGAGGAGGGGCTCGAGGGCGAGAATGATCAGGAGGGTGTGAACGAGGAGTAGGCGGAGGAGGAGCGGGAGGCATAGAAGGAACAGGAGGCGGAGAAGGAGCAGAAGGCGGAGAAGGAGCAGAAGATGGAGAAGGAGCACGAGGTGGAGAAGGAGCAGGAGGTTGAGAAGGAGCAGGAGGAGGAGAAGGAGCAGGAGGAGGAGAAGGAACAGGAGGTAGAGAAGGACCAGGAGGTGGAGCAAGAACAGGAGGTGGAGAAGGAGCAGGAGGTGGAGAAGGATAAGGAGGAGGAGAAGGAGCATGAAGAGAAGAAGGAGCAGGAAGAGAAGAAGGAGCAGGAGGTGGAGAAGGAGCAGAAGGTGGAAGTTGAGCTGGACGACGAGATGGAACAGGAGGGGTAGTATGAGCAGGATGTAGAGTCGGAGCAGAAGGTGGAGAAGGAGCTATCGGTGGAGAAGGAGCAGGAGGGGGCAAAGGAACAGAACGGGGCGAAGGAGCAGGAGGCAAAGCAGGAGCAGGAGGGAGTGAAGGTGCAGGAGGAGTGGTATGAGCAGGAGGCGGAGAAGGAGCAGGAGGCGGAGAAGGAGCGGGAGGCGGAGAAGGAGCAGGAGGCGGAGAAGGAGCAGGAGGCGGAGCAGGAGGCGGTAAAGGAGCAGGAGGCGGAGAAGGAGCAGGAGGCGGAGAAGGAGCACAAGGAGGTGGAGCAGGGGGTGGAGAAGGAGCAGGAGGAGGAGAAGGAGCAGGAGGTGGAGAAGGAGCAGCAGGTGGAGAAGGAGCAGGAGTTGGAGAAGGAGCAGGAGGTGGAGAAGGAGCAGGAGGTGGAGAATGAACAGTTGGAGGAGAAGGAGGAGGAGGAGAAGGTGCAGCCGTTGGAGAAGGAGCATGAGGTGGAGAAGGAGCAGGATGTGGAGGTGGAGCTGGATATGGAAAAGGAGCAGGAGGTGGAGAATGAGCAGGAGATAAAGGAGGAGGAGCAGGAGGTGGAGAAGGAGCAGGAGGTGGAGAAGGAGCAGGAGGTGGAGAAGGAGCAGGAGGTGGAGAAGGAGCAGGAGGTGGAGAAGAAGCCGGAGGTGGAGAAGGAGCTGGAGGTGGAGAAGGATCAGGAGGAGGAGGTTGAGCGGGACGAGGACAAGGAGCAGGAGGGGGAGAGTGAGCAGGAGGGGAGAGTGAGCAGGAGGTGGAGAAGGAGCAGGACGGGGAAAAGGAGCAAGAGGTAGAGATGGAGCGGGAGGGGGAGAAGGAGCAGGAGGCGGATAAGGAGTGGGATACAAAGCAAGAGCAAGAGGGGGCGAATGAGCAGGAGGACGAGAATGATCAGGAGGACGAGAAGGAGCAGGAGGAGGGGAAGAAGCAGGAGGAGGAGAAGGAGCAGGTGGGGGTGAACGAGCAGGATGCAGAGAAGGAGCTGGATGCATCGAAGGAGCAGGAGGCGTTGAAGCAGCAGGAGAGGGAGAAGGAGCCGGAGGTGGAGAAGGAGCAGGAGGTGGGGAATGACCAGTTGGAGGAGAAGGAGGAGGAGGGGGCGAAGGAGCAGGAAGTGGAGAATGAACAGGAGTTGTAGAAAGCTTCAGTTGGAGAAGGAGCTGGAGGTGAAGAAGGAGCAGGACGGGGAGATGGAGCATGAGGAGGAGGAGAATGAGCTGGAGGTGGAGTAGGAATAGGAGGTGGAGAAGGAGCAGACGGTGGAAAAGGAGCAGGAGGTGGAGAAGGAGCAGGAGGTGGAGAAGGAGCAGGAGGTGGAGAATGAGCAGGAGGTGGAGAAGGAGCAGGAGGTGAAGAAGGAGGAGGAGGTGGAGAAGGCGCAGGAGATGGAGAAGGAGCAGGAGGTGGAGAAGTAGCAGGAGGTGGAGAAGGAGCAGGAGGTGGAGAAGGAGCAGGAGGTGGAGAAGGAGCAGGAGGTGGAGAACGAGCAGGAGGTGGAGAAGGAGCAGTAGGAAGAGGTTGAGCTTGACGAGGAGAAGGCACAGGAGACGGAGAAGGAGCAGGAGGTAAAGTAGGAGCAGGAGCAGGAGGGGGTGAAGGAGCAGGTGGGGAGAAGGAGCAGCAGGTAAGGCAGGAGCAGGAGGGGGAGAAGGAGCAGGAGGAGGGGTTTGACCAGGAAGTGGAGAAGGAGCAGGAGGGGGAGGTTGAGCAGAAAGAGGAGATGGAGCAGATGGAGGGGAAGCAGCAGGAGGTGGAGGTGGAGCCGGATGTGGTGGATGAGCATGAGGTGGAGAAGGAGCAGGAGGCGGAGAAGGAGCAGGAGGTGGAGAAGGAGCAGGAGGTGGAGAATGAGCAGGAGGCGTAGGTGGAGCTGCAGGTGAAGAAGTAGTAGGACGGGGAGAAGGAGCTGGAGGAGGAGAAGGACCTGGAGGAGGAGAACGAACAAGTGGAGGAGAAGGAGCAGGACGGGTAGAAGGAGCAGGAGGGGTAGAAGGAGCAGGAGGTGGAGGAGGAGCAGAAGGAGGAGAAGGAGCAGAAGGTGGAGAAGTGGCAGGAAGAAAAGAAGAAGCAGGAGGAGGGGTTGTGCAGAGAAGGAGCAGGACGAGGAGATGCAGCAGGAGGAGGAGAAAGAGCACGAAGAGTAGAATGAGCAGGAGGAGGAGATGGAGCTAGACGTTGAAAAGGAGCAGGAGGTGGAGAAGGACAAACAGGAGGAGAAGGAGCAGGAGAGGGAGAAGGAGCAGGAGAGGGAGATGGAGCAGGAGAGGGAGAAGGAGCAGGAGGGGGAGAAGGAGCAACAGGAGGAGAAGGAGCAGGAGGACGAGAAGGAGCAGGAGGACGAGAAGGAGCAGGAGGACGAGAAGGAGCAGGAGGACGAGAAGGATCAGGAAGACGAGAAGGATCAGGAATACCATTATTCAAGAAGGGGTGTAGGGAAAAACCGGGGAACTACAGGCCAGTGAGCCTAACATCAGTGGGAGGAAAATTATTGGAAAAAATTCTGAAGGACAAAATTAGTCTCCACTTGGAGAAGCAAGGATTAATCAGGGATAGTCAACATGGCTTTGTCAAGGGAAGATCATGTCTGACTAATTTGATTGAATTTTTTGAGGGGGTGACTAGGCGTGTGGATGAGGGTAACGCAGTGGATGTGGTATACCTGGATTTCAGTAAGGCCTTCGATAAAGTCCCGCACAGGAGACTGGTCAAGAAGGTTCGAGCCCATGGAATCCAGGGTGCCTTGGCACTTTGGATACAAAACTGGCTTAGTGGCAGAAGGCAGAGGGTGATGGTCGAAGGTTGTTTTTGTGACTGGAAGCCTGTGGCCAGTGGGGTACCACAGGGATCGGTGCTGGGTCCCCTGCTGTTTGTGGTCTACATTAATGACTTGGATATGAATGTAAAAGGTATGATCAGTAAGTTCGCTGATGATACAAAGATTGGTAGGGTGGTAAATAGTGAGGAGGATAGCCTCAGTCTGCAGGACGATATAGATGGGTTGGTCAGATGGACGGAACAGTGGCAAATGGAATTTAACCCGGAAAAGTGCGAGGTGATGCACTTTGGAGGGACTAACAAGGCAAGGGAATACACAATGAATGGGAGGACCCTAGGCAAGACAGAGGGTCAGAGGGATCTTGGTGTGCAAGTTCACAGATCCCTGAAGGCGGCGGAACAGGTAGATAAGGTGGTAAAGAAGGCATATGGGATACTTGCCTTTATTAGCCGAGGCACAGAATATAAGAGCAAGGAGGTTATGATGGAGCTGTATAAAACACTGGTTAGGCCACAGCTGGAGCACTGTGTGCAGTTCTGGTCGCCACACTACAGGAAGGATGTGATCGCTTTGGAGAGGGTGCAGAGGAGATTCACCAGGATGTTACCAGGGCTGGAGCGCTTCAGCTATGAAGAGAGACTGGGAAGATTGGGTTTGTTTTCCTTGGAGCAGAGGAGGCTGAGGGGGGACATGATTGAGGTGTACAAAATTATGAGGGGCACAGATAGGATGGATACTAAGGAGTTTTTTCCCTTCGTTGAGGGTTCTATAACAAGGGGACATAGATTCAAGGTAAAAGGCGGGAGGTTTAGAGCGGATTTGAGAAAGAACTTTTTCACCCAGAGGGTGGTTGGAGTCTGGAAGTCACTGTCTGAAAGGGTTGTGGAGGCAGGAACCCTCACAACATTCAAGAAGCATTTGGATGAGCACTTGAAATGCCATAGCATGCAAGGCTACGGACCAAATGCTGGAATATGGGATTAGAGTAGACAGGGCTGGTGGCCGGCGCGGACACGATGGGCCGAAGGGCCTCTATCCGTGCTGTATGACTCTATGACTCTATGACTCTAGGAAGACGAGAAGGATCAGGAAGACGAGAAGGATCAGGAGGAGGGGAAGAAGCAGGAGACGGAGAAGGAGCAGTTGAGGGAGAGGGAGCAGGAGGTGGAGGAGGGGCTCGACGGCGAGAATGATCAGGAGGGTGTGAACGAGCAGTAGGCGGAGGAGGAGCGGGAGGCATAGAAGGAGCAGGAGGCGGAAAAGGAGCAGGAGGCAGAGAAGGAGCAGGAGGCGGAGAAGGAGCAGGAGGCGGAGAAGGAGCAGGAGGCGGAGAAGGAGCAGGAGGTGGAGAAGGAGCAGGAGGTGGAGGTGGAGCTGGAAATGGAAAAGGAGCAGGAGGTGGAGAAGGAGCAGGAGATGAAGGAGGAGGAGCAGGAGGTGGAGAAGGAGCAGGAGTTGGAGAAGGAGCAGGAGGTGGAGAAGGAGCAGGAGGTGGAGAAGGAGCAGGAGCAGGAGGGGGTGAAGGAGCAGGAGGGGAGAAGGAGCAGCAGGCAAGCTAGGAGCAGGAGGGGGAGAAGGAGCACGAGGAGGAGTTTGACATGGAAGTGGAGAAGGAGCAGGAGGGGGAGGTTGAGCAGAAAGAGGAGATGGAGCAGGTGGAGTGGAAGCAGCAGGAGATGGAGGTGGAGCTGGATGTGGTGGAGGAGCATGAGGTGGAGAAGGAGCAGGAGGCGGAGAAGGAGCAGGAGGTGGAGAAGGAGCAGGAGGTGGAGAAGGAGCAGGAGGCGGAGGTGGAGTTGCAGGTGAAGAAGGAGCAGGACGGGGAGAAGGAGCAGGAGGTGGAGAAGGAGCAGGACGGGGAAAAGGAGCAGGAGGTAGAGATGGAGCGGGAGGGGGAGAAGGAGCAGCAGGCGGAGGTAGAGATGGAGCGGGAGGCATAGATGTAGCAGGAGGCGGAGAAGGAGCAGGAGGCAGAGAAGGAGCAGGAGGCGGAGAAGGAGCAGGAGGCGGAGAAGGAGCAGGAGGCGGAGAAGGAGCAGGAGTTGGAGAAGGAGCAGGAGGTGGAGAATGAACAGTTGGTGGTGAAGGAGGAGGAGGTGGAGAAGGAGCAGGAGGTGGAGAAGGAGCAGGAGGTGGAGAATGAGCAGGAGGTGGAGAAGGAGCAGGAGGTGGAGAAGTAGCAGGAGGTGGAGAAGGAGCAGGAGATGGAGGAGGGGCTCGAGGGCGAGAATGATCAGGAGGGTGTGAACGAGCAGTAGGCGGAGGAGGAGCGGGAGGCATAGAAGGAGCAGGAGGCGGAGAAGGAGCAGGAGGCGGAGAAGGAGCAGGAGGCGGAGAAGGAGCAGGAGGCGGAGAAGGAGCAGTAGGCGGAGAAGGAGCAGGAGGCGGAGAAGGAGCAGGAAGCGGAGAAGGAGCATGAGGTGGAGAACGAGCAGGAGGTGGAGGTGGAGTTAGATATGGAAAAGGAGCAGGAGGTGGAGAAGGAGCAGGAGATGAAGGAGGAGGAGCAGGAGTTGGAGAAGGAGCAGGAGGTGGAGAAGGAGCAGGAGGAGGAGAAGGAACAGGAGGTAGAGATGGAGCGGGAGGGGGAGAATGAGCAGGAGGCGGAGGGAGACGTGGAGCGGGAGGCATAGTAGGCGCAGTAGGCGGAGAAGGAGCAGTAGATGGAGAAGGAGCAGGAGGTGGAGATGGAGCACGAGGTGGAGAATGAACAGTTGGAGGAGAAGGAGGAGGAGGAGAAGGAGCAGTCGTTGGAGAAGGAGCATGAGGTGGAGAAGGAGCAGGATGTGGAGGTGGAGCTGGATATGGAAAAGGAGCAGGAGGTGGAGAAGGAAAGGAGATGAAGGAGGAGGAGAAGGAGGTGGAGAAGGAGCAGGAGGTGGAGAAGGAGCAGGAGGTGGAGAAGGAGCAGGAGGTGGAGAAGGAGCAGGAGGTAGAGAAGGAGCAGGAGGAGGAGAAGGAGCAGGACGGGAAAAGGAGCAGGAGCAGGAGGCGTGAAGGAGCAGGAGGGGAGAAGGAGCAGCAGGCAAGGCAGGAGCAGGAGGGGGAGAAGGAGCAGGAGGAGGAGTTTGACCAGGAAGTGGAGAAGGAGCAGGAGGGGGAGGTTGAGCAGAAAGAGGAGATGGAGCAGGTGGAGGGGAAGCAGCAGGAGGTGGAGGTGGAGCTGGATGTGGTGGAGGAGCATGAGGTGGAGAAGGAGCAGGAGGTGGAGAAGGAGCAGGAGGCGGAGGTGGAGCTGCAGGTGAAGAAGGAGCAGGACGGGGAGAAGGAGCTGGAGGAGGAGAAGGAGCTGGAGGAGGAGAACGAACAAGAGGAGGAGAAGGAGCAGGAGGGGTAGAAGGAGCAGGAGGGGTAGAAGGAGCAGGAGGTGGAGGAGGAGCAGAAGGAGGAGAAGGAGCAGAAGGTGGAGAAGGAGCAGGAAGAGAAGAAGGAGCAGGAGGAGGGGTTGAGCAGAGAAGGAGCAGGACGAGGAGAAGCAGCAGGAGGAGGAGAAGGAGCACGAAGAGAAGAATGAGCAGGAGGAGGAGATGGAGCCAGACGTTGAGCAGGAGCAGGAGGTGGAGAACGAGCAACAGGAGGAGAAGGAGCAGGAGAGGGAGAAGGAGCAGGAGAGGGTGAAGGAGCAGGAGAGGGAGAAGGAGCAGGATGGGGAGAAGGAGCAACAGGAGGAGAAGGAGCAGGAGGACGAGAAGGAGCAGGAGGACGAGAAGGAGCAGGAGGACGAGAAGGAGCAGGAAGACGAGAAGGATCAGGAAGACGAGAAGGATCAGGAAGACGAGAAGGATCAGGAAGACGAGAAGGATCAGGAGGAGGGGAAGAAGCAGGAGACGGAGAATGAGCAGTTGAGGGAGAGGGAACAGGAGGTGGAGGAGGGGCTCGAGGGCGAGAATGATCAGGAGGGTGTGAACGAGCAGTAGGCGGAGGAGGAGCGGGAGGCATAGAAAGAGCAGGAGGCGGAGAAGGAGCAGGAGGCGGAGAAGGAGCAGGAGGCTGAGAAGGAGCAGTAGGCGGAGAAGGAGCAGGAGGCGGAGAAGGTGCAGGAGGTGGAGAATGAGCAGGAGGTGGAGGTGGAGCTGGATATGGAAAAGGAGCAGGAGGTGGAGAAGGAGCAGGAGATGAAGGAGGAGCAGGAGGTGGAGAAGGAACAGGAGGTGGAGAAGGAGCAGGAGGTGGACAAGGAGCAGGAGTCAGAGGTAGAGATGGAGCGGGAGGCATAGAAGGAGCAGGAGGCGGAGAAGGAGCAGGAGGCGGAGAAGGAGCAGGAGGCGGAGAAGGAGCAGGAGGCGGAGAAGGAGCAGGAGTTGGAGAAGGAGCAGTAGGTGGAGAATGAACAGTTGATGGTGAAGGAGGAGGAGAAGAATGAGCAGTGGTTGGAGAAGGAGCATGAGGTGGAGAAGGAGCACGATGTGGAGGTGGAGCTGGATATGGAAAAAGAGCAGGAGGTGGAGAAGGAAAGGAGATGAAGGAGGAGCTGGAGGTGGAGAAGGAGCAGGAGGTGGAGAAGGAGCAGGAGGTGGAGAAGGAGCAGGAGGTGGAGAAGCAGCAGGAGGTGGATGAGGAGCAGGAGATGGACAAGGAGCAGGAGGTGGAGAAGGAGCAGGAGGTGAAGAAGGAGGAGTAGGTGGAGAAGGAGCAGGAGGTGGAGAAGGAGCAGGAGGTGGAGAAGGAGCAGTCGGAAGAGGTTGAGCTTGACGAGGAGAAGGAACAGGAGACGGAGAATGAGCAGGAGGTAGAGTAGGAGCAGGAGCAGGAGGGGGTGAAGGAGCAGGAGGGGAGAAGGAGCAGCAGGCAAGCCAGGAGCAGGAGGGGGAGAAGGAGCAGGAGGAGGAGTTTGACCAGGAATTGTAGAAGGAGCAGGAGGGTGAGGTTGAGCAGAAAGAGGATATGGAGCAGGTGGAGTGGAAGCAGCAGGAGGTGGAGGTGGAGCTGGAAGTGGTGGAGGAGCATGAGGTGGAGAAGGAGCAGGAGGCGGAGAAGGAGCAGGAGGTGGAGAAGGAGCAGGAGGTGGAGAAGGAGCAGGAGGCGGAGGTGGAGCTGCAGGTGAAGAAGGAGCAGGACGGGGAGAAGGAGCTGGAGGAGGAGAACGAACAAGAGGAGGAGAAGGAGCAGGAGGGGTAAAAGGAGCAGGAGGGGAAGAAGGAGCAGGAGGTGGAGGATGAGGAGGAGAAGGAGCGGAAGGTGGAGGAGGAGCAGGAAGAGAAGAAGGAGCAGGCGGAGGGGGTTGAGCAGAGAAGGAGCAGGACGTGGAGAAGCAGCAGGAGGAGGAGAAAGAGCACGAAGAGGAGAATGAGCAGGAGGAAGAGATGGAGCCACACGTTGAGAAGGAGCAGAAGGTGGAGAAGGAGCAACAGGAGGATAAGGAGCAGGAGAGGGAGAAGGAGCAGGAGAGGGTGAAGGAGCAGGAGGGGGAGAAGGAGCAGGATGGAGAGAAGGAGCAACAGGAGGAGAAGGAGAAGGAGGACGAGAAGGAGCAGGAAGACGAGAAGGAGCAGGAGGACGAGAAGGAGCAGGAGGACGAGAAGGAGCAGGAAGACGAGAAGGATCAGGAAGACGAGACGGATCAGGAAGACGAGAAGGATCAGGAAGACGAGAAGGATCAGGAGGAGGGGAAGAAGCAGGAGACGGAGAATGAGCAGTTGAGGGAGAGGGAACAGGAGTTGGAGGAGGGGCTCGAGGGCGAGAATGATCAGGAGGGTGTGAACGAGCAGTAGGCGGAGGAGGAGCGGGAGGCATAGAATGAGCAGGAGGCGGAGAAGGAGCAGGAGGCGGAGAAGGAGCAGGAGGCTGAGAAGGAGCAGTAGGCGGAGAAGGAGCAGGAGGCGGAGAAGGAGCAGGAGGTGGAGAATGAGCAGGAGGTGGAGGTGGAGCTGGATATGGAAAAGGAGCAGGAGGTGGAGAAGGAGCAGGAGATGAAGGAGGAGCAGGAGGTGGAGAAGGAGCAGGAGGTGGAGAAGGAGCAGGAGGTGGACAAGGAGCAGGAGTCGGAGGTAGAGATGGAGCGGGAGGCATAGAAGGAGCAGGAGGCGGAGAAGGAGCAGGAGGCGGAGAATGAGCAGGAGGCGGAGAAGGAACAGGAGGCGGAGAAGGAGCAGGAGTTGGAGAAGGAGCAGGAGGTAGAGAATGAACAGTTGATGGTGAAGGAGGAGGAGAAGAAGGAGCAGTGGTTGGAGAAGGAGCATGAGGTGGAGAAGGAGCAGGATGTGGAGGTGGAGCTGGATATGGAAAAAGAGCAGGAGGTGGAGAAGGAAAGGAGATGAAGGAGGAGCAGGAGGTGGAGAAGGAGCAGGAGGTGGAGAAGGAGCAGGAGGTGGAGAAGGAGCAGGAGGTGGAGAAGCAGCAGGAGGTGGAGGAGGAGCAGGAGATGGAGAAGGAGCAGGATGTGGAGAAGGAGCAGGAGGTGAAGAAGGAGGAGTAGGTGGAGAAGGAGCAGGAGGTGGAGAAGGAGCAGGAGGTGGAGAAGGAGCAGTCGGAAGAGGTTGAGCTTGACGAGGAGAAGGAACAGGAGACGGAGAATGAGCAGGAGGTAGAGTAGGAGCAGGAGCAGGAGGGGGTGAAGGAGCAGGAGGGGAGAAGGAGCAGCAGGCAAGCCAGGAGCAGGAGGGGGAGAAGGAGCAGGAGGAGGAGTTTGACCAGGAATTGTAGAAGGAGCAGGAGGGTGAGGTTGAGCAGAAAGAGGAGATGGAGCAGGTGGAGTGGAAGCAGCAGGAGGTGGAGGTGGAGCTGGAAGTGGTGGAGGAGCATGAGGTGGAGAAGGAGCAGGAGGCGGAGAAGGAGCAGGAGGTGGAGAAGGAGCAGGAGGTGGAGAAGGAGCAGGAGGCGGAGGTGGAGCTGCAGGTGAAGAAGGAGCAGGACGGGGAGAAGGAGCTCGAGGAGGAGAACGAACAAGAGGAGGAGAAGGAGCAGGAGGGGTAAAAGGAGCAGGAGGGGAAGAAGGAGCAGGAGGTGGAGGATGAGCAGAAGGAGGAGAAGGAGCGGAAGGTGGAGGAGGAGCAGGAAGAGAAGAAGGAGCAGGCGGAGGGGGTTCAGCAGAGAAGGAGCAGGACGAGGAGAAGCAGCAGGAGGAGGAGAAGGAGCACGAAGAGGAGAATGAGCAGGAGGAAGAGATGCAGCCAGACGTTGAGAATGAGCAGGAGGTGGAGAAGTTGCAACAGGAGGAGAAGGAACAGGAGAGGGAGAAGGAGCAGGAGAGGGAGAAGGAGCAGGAGGGGGAGAAGGAGCAACAGGAGGAGAAGGAGCAGGAGGACGAGAAGGAGCAGGAGGATGAGAAGGATCAGGAAGACGAGAAGGATCAGGAAGACTAGAAGGATCAGGAAGACGAGAAGGATCAGGAGGAGGGGAAGAAGCAGGAGACGGATAAGGAGCAGTTGAGGGAGAGGTCGCAGGAGATGGAGGAGGGGCTCGAGGGCGAGAATGATCAGGAGGGTGTGAACGAGCAGTAGGCGGAGGAGGAGCGGGAGGCATAGAAGGAGCAGGAGGCGGAGAAGGAGCAGGAGGCGGAGAAGGAGCAGGAGGCGGAGAAGGAGCAGTAGGCGGAGAAGGAGCAGAAGGCGGAGAAGGAGCAGGAAGCGGAGAAGGAGCAGGAGGTGGGGAAGGAGCAGGAGGTGGAGGTGGAGTTGGATATGGAAAAGGGGCAGGAGGTGGAGAAGGAGCAGGAGATGAAGGAGGAGGAGCAGGAGGTGGAGAAGGAGCAGGAGGTGGAGAAGGAGCAGGAGGAGGAGAAGGAGCAGGAGGTAGAGATGGAGCGGGAGGCATAGAAGGAGCAGGAGGCAGAGAAGGAGCAGTAGATGGAGAAGGACCAGGAGGTGGAGAAGGAGCACGAGGTGGAGAATGAACAGTTGGAGGAGAAGAAGGAGGAGGAGAAGGAGCAGTCGTTGGAGAAGGAGCATGAGGTGGAGAAGGAGCAGGATGTGGAGGTTGAGCTGGATATGGAAAAGGAGCAGGAGGTGGAGAAGGAAAGGAGATGAAGGAGGAGGAGCAGGAGGTGGAGAAGGAGCAGGAGGTGGAGAAGGAGCCGGAGTTGGAGTGGAGCAGGAGTTGGAGAAGGAGCAGGAGGTGGAGAAGGAGCAGGAGGAGGAGAAGGAGCAGGAGGAGGAGGTTGAGCGGGACGAGGAGAAGGAGCAGGATGGGAAAAAGGAGCAGGAGCAGGAGGCGTGAAGGAGCAGGAGGGGAGAAGGAGCAGCAGGCAAGGCAGGAGCAGGAGGGGGAGAAGGAGCAGGAGGAGGAGTTTGACCAGGAAGTGGAGAAGGAGCAGGAGGGGGAGGTTGAGCACGAAGAGAAGAATGCCAGGAGGAGGAGATGGAGCCAGACGTTGAGCAGGAGCAGGAGGTGGAGAACGAGCAACAGGAGGAGAAGGAGCAGGAGAGGAAGAAGGAGCAGGAGGGGGAGAAGGAGCAACAGGAGGAGAAGGAGCAGGAGGACGAGAAGGAGCAGGAGGACGAGAAGGAGCAGGAGGACGAGAAGGAGCAGGAAGACGAGAAGGATCAGGAAGACGAGAAGGATCAGGAAGACTAGAAGGATCAGGAAGACGAGAAGGATCAGGAGGAGGGGAAGAAGCAGGAGACGGAGAAGGAGCAGTTGAGGGAGAGGGAACAGGAGGTGGAGGAGGGGCTCGAGGGCGAGAATGATCAGGAGGGTGTGAACGAGCAGTTGGCGGAGGAGGAGCGGGAGGCATAGAAAGAGCAGGAGGCGGAGAAGGAGCAGGAGGCTGAGAAGGAGCAGGAGGCGGAGAAGGAGCAGGAGGCGGAGAAGGAGCAGGAGGTTGAGAATGAGCAGGAGGTGGAGGTGGAGCTGGATATGGAAAAGTAGCAGGAGGTGCAGAAGGAGCAGGAGATGAAGGAGGAGGAGCAGGAGGTGGAGAAGTAGCAGGAGGAGGAGAAGGAGCAGGAGGAGGAGGTTGAGCGGGACGAGGAGAAGGAGCAGGAGGGGTTGAGTGAGCAGGAGTGCGAGAGTGAGCAGGAGGTGGAGAAGGATCAGGACGGGGAAACGGAGCAGGAGGTATCGATGGAGCGGGAGGGGGAGAAGGAGCAGGAGTCGGAGGGAGAGATGGAGCGGGAGGCATAGAAGCAGCAGGAGGCGGAGAAGGAGCAGCAGGCAGAGAAGTAGCAGGAGGCGGAGAAGGAGCAGGAGGCGGAGAAGGAGCAGGAGGTGGAGAAGCAGGAAGAGGTGGAGAAGGAGCAGGAGGTGGAGAAGGAGCAGGAGGTGGAAAAGGAGCAGGAGGTGGAGAAGGAGCAGGAGTTGGAGAAGGAGCAGTAGTTCGAGGTTGAGCTTGACGAGGAGAAGGAACAGGAGACGGAGAAGGAGCAGGAGGTAGAGTAGGAGCTGGAGCAGGAGGGGGTGAAGGAGCAGGTGGGGAGAAGGAGCAGCAGGCAAGGCAGGAGCAGGAGGGGGAGAAGGAGCATGAGGAGGAGTTTGACCAGGAAGTGGAGAAGGAGCAGGAGGCAGAGGTTGAGCAGAAAGAGGAGATGGAGCAGGTGGAGGGGAAGCAGCAGGAGGTGGAGGTGGAGCTGGATGTGGTGGAGGAGCATGAGGTGGAGAAGGAGCAGGAGGCGGAGAAGGAGCAGGAGGTGGAGAAGGAGCAGGAGGTGGAGAAGGAGCAGGACGGGGAGAAGGAGCTGGAGGACGAGAAGGAGCTGGAGGAGGAGAACGAACAAGAGGAGGAGAAGGAGCAGGAGGGGTAGAAGGAGCAGGAGGGGTAGAAGGAGCAGGAGGTGGAGGAGGAGCAGAAGGAGGAGAAGGAGCAGAAGGTGGAGAAGGGGCAGGAAGAGAAGAAGGAACAGGAGGAGGGGTTGAGCAGAGAAGGAGCAGGACGAGGTGAAGCAGCAGGAGGAGGAGAAGGAGCACGAAGAGAAGAATGAGCAGGAGGAGGAGATGGAGCCAGACGTTGAGCAGGAGCAGGAGGTGGAGAACGAGCAACAGGAGGAGAAGGAGCAGGAGAGGGAGAAGGAGCAGGAGAGGGTGAAGGAGCAGGAGAGGGAGAAGGAGCAGGATGGGGAGAAGGAGCAACAGGAGGAGAAGGAGCAGGAGGACGAGAAGGAGCAGGAGGACGAGAAGGAGCAGGAGGACGAGAAGGAGCAGGAAGACGAGAAGGATCAGGAAGACGAGAAGGATCAGGAAGACGAGAAGGTTCAGGAGGAGGGGAAGAAGCAGGAGGCGGAGAATGAGCAGTTGAGGGAGAGGGAACAGGAGGTGGAGGAGGGGCTCGAGGGCGAGAATGATCAGGAGGGTGTGAACGAGCAGTAGGCGGAGGAGGAGCGGGAGGCATAGAAAGAGCAGGAGGCGGAGAAGGAGCAGGAGGCGGAGAAGGAGCAGGAGGCTGAGAAGGAGCAGTAGGCGGAGAAGGAGCAGGAGGCGGAGAAGGAGCAGGAGGTGGAGAATGAGCAGGAGGTGGAGGTGGAGCTGGATATGGAAAAGGAGCAGGAGGTGGAGAAGGAGCAGGAGGTGGAGAAGGAGCAGGAGGTGGACAAGGAGCAGGAGTCGGAGGTAGAGATGGAGCGGGAGGCATAGAAGGAGCAGGAGGCGGAGAAGGAGCAGGAGGCGGAGAAGGAGCAGGAGGCGGAGAAGGAGCAGGAGTTGGAGAAGGAGCAGTAGGTGGAGAATGAACAGTTGATGGTGAAGGAGGAGGAGAAGAAGGAGCAGTGGTTGGAGAAGGAGCATGAGGTGGAGAAGGAGCACGATGTGGAGGTGGAGCTGGATATGGAAAAAGAGCAGGAGGTGGAGAAGGAAAGGAGATGAAGGAGGAGCTGGAGGTGGAGAAGGAGCAGGAGGTGGAGAAGGAGCAGGAGGTGGAGAAGGAGCAGGAGGTGGAGAAGCAGCAGGAGGTGGATGAGGAGCAGGAGTCGGAGGTAGAGATGGAGCGGGAGGCATAGAAGGAGCAGGAGGCGGAGAAGGAGCAGGAGGCGGAGAAGGAGCAGGAGGCGGAGAAGGAGCAGGAGGCGGAGAAGGAGCAGGAGTTGGAGAAGGAGCAGTAGGTGGAGAATGAACAGTTGATGGTGAAGGAGGAGGAGAAGAAGGAGCAGTGGTTGGAGAAGGAGCATGAGGTGGAGAAGGAGCACGATGTGGAGGTGGAGCTGGATATGGAAAAAGAGCAGGAGGTGGAGAAGGAAAGGAGATGAAGGAGGAGCTGGAGGTGGAGAAGGAGCAGGAGGTGGAGAAGGAGCAGGAGGTGGAGAAGGAGCAGGAGGTGGAGAAGCAGCAGGAGGTGGATGAGGAGCAGGAGATGGACAAGGAGCAGGAGGTGGAGAAGGAGCAGGAGGTGAAGAAGGAGGAGTAGGTGGAGAAGGAGCAGGAGGTGGAGAAGGAGCAGGAGGTGGAGAAGGAGCAGTCGGAAGAGGTTGAGCTTGACGAGGAGAAGGAACAGGAGACGGAGAATGAGCAGGAGGTAGAGTAGGAGCAGGAGCAGGAGGGGGTGAAGGAGCAGGAGGGGAGAAGGAGCAGCAGGCAAGCCAGGAGCAGGAGGGGGAGAAGGAGCAGGAGGAGGAGTTTGACCAGGAATTGTAGAAGGAGCAGGAGGGTGAGGTTGAGCAGAAAGAGGATATGGAGCAGGTGGAGTGGAAGCAGCAGGAGGTGGAGGTGGAGCTGGAAGTGGTGGAGGAGCATGAGGTGGAGAAGGAGCAGGAGGCGGAGAAGGAGCAGGAGGTGGAGAAGGAGCAGGAGGTGGAGAAGGAGCAGGAGGCGGAGGTGGAGCTGCAGGTGAAGAAGGAGCAGGACGGGGAGAAGGAGCTGGAGGAGGAGAACGAACAAGAGGAGGAGAAGGAGCAGGAGGGGTAAAAGGAGCAGGAGGGGAAGAAGGAGCAGGAGGTGGAGGATGAGGAGGAGAAGGAGCGGAAGGTGGAGGAGGAGCAGGAAGAGAAGAAGGAGCAGGCGGAGGGGGTTGAGCAGAGAAGGAGCAGGACGTGGAGAAGCAGCAGGAGGAGGAGAAGGAGCACGAAGAGGAGAATGAGCAGGAGGAAGAGATGGAGCCACACGTTGAGAAGGAGCAGGAGGTGGAGAAGGAGCAACAGGAGGATAAGGAGCAGGAGAGGGAGAAGGAGCAGGAGAGGGTGAAGGAGCAGGAGGGGGAGAAGGAGCAGGATGGAGAGAAGGAGCAACAGGAGGAGAAGGAGAAGGAGGACGAGAAGGAGCAGGAAGACGAGAAGGAGCAGGAGGACGAGAAGGAGCAGGAGGACGAGAAGGAGCAGGAAGACGAGAAGGATCAGGAAGACGAGACGGATCAGGAAGACGAGAAGGATCAGGAAGACGAGAAGGATCAGGAGGAGGGGAAGAAGCAGGAGACGGAGAATGAGCAGTTGAGGGAGAGGGAACAGGAGGTGGAGGAGGGGCTCGAGGGCGAGAATGATCAGGAGGGTGTGAACGAGCAGTAGGCGGAGGAGGAGCGGGAGGCATAGAATGAGCAGGAGGCGGAGAAGGAGCAGGAGGCGGAGAAGGAGCAGGAGGCTGAGAAGGAGCAGTAGGCGGAGAAGGAGCAGGAGGCGGAGAAGGAGCAGGAGGTGGAGGTGGAGCTGGATATGGAAAAGGAGCAGGAGGTGGAGAAGGAGCAGGAGATGAAGGAGGAGCAGGAGGTGGAGAAGGAGCAGGAGGTGGAGAAGGAGCAGGAGTTGGACAAGGAGCAGGAGGCTGAGAAGGAGCAGGAGGCGGAGAAGGAGCAGGAGGCAGAGAAGGAGCAGGAGGCGGAGAAGGAGCAGGAGGCGGAGAAGGAGCAGGAGGCTGAGAAGGAGCAGTAGGCGGAGAAGGAGCAGGAGGCGGAGAAGGAGCAGGAGGTGGAGAATGAGCAGGTGGTGGAGGTGGAGCTGGATATGGAAAAGGAGCAGGAGGTGGAGAAGGAGCAGGAGATGAAGGAGGAGCAGGAGGTGGAGAAGGAGCAGGAGGTGGAGAAGGAGCAGGAGGTGGACAAGGAGCAGGAGTCGGAGGTAGAGATGGAGCGGGAGGCATAGAAGGAGCAGGAGGCGGAGAAGGAGCAGGAGTTGGAGAAGGAGCAGGAGGTGGAGAATGAACAGTTGATGGTGAAGGAGGAGGAGAAGAAGGAGCAGTGGTTGGAGAAGGAGCATGAGGTGGAGAAGGAGCAGGATGTGGAGGTGGAGCTGGATATGGAAAAAGAGCAGGAGGTGGAGAAGGAAAGGAGATGAAGGAGGAGCAGGAGGTGGAGAAGGAGCAGGAGGTGGAGAAGGAGCAGGAGGTGGAGAAGGAGCAGGAGGTGGAGAAGCAGCAGGAGGTGGAGGAGGAGCAGGAGATGGAGAAGGAGCAGGATGTGGAGAAGGAGCAGGAGGTGAAGAAGGAGGAGTAGGTGGAGAAGGAGCAGGAGGTGGAGAAGGAGCAGGAGGTGGAGAAGGAGCAGTCGGAAGAGGTTGAGCTTGACGAGGAGAAGGAACAGGAGACGGAGAATGAGCAGGAGGTAGAGTAGGAGCAGGAGCAGGACGGGGTGAAGGAGCAGGAGGGGAGAAGGAGCAGCAGGCAAGCCAGGAGCAGGAGGGGGAGAAGGAGCAGGAGGAGGAGTTTGACCAGGAATTGTAGAAGGAGCAGGAGGGTGAGGTTGAGCAGAAAGAGGAGATGGAGCAGGTGGAGTGGAAGCAGCAGGAGGTGGAGGTGGAGCTGGAAGTGGTGGAGGAGCATGAGGTGGAGAAGGAGCAGGAGGCGGAGAAGGAGCAGGAGGTGGAGAAGGAGCAGGAGGTGGAGAAGGAGCAGGAGGCGGAGGTGGAGCTGCAGGTGAAGAAGGAGCAGGACGGGGAGAAGGAGCTCGAGGAGGAGAACGAACAAGAGGAGGAGAAGGAGCAGGAGGGGTAAAAGGAGCAGGAGGGGAAGAAGGAGCAGGAGGTGGAGGATGAGCAGAAGGAGGAGAAGGAGCGGAAGGTGGAGGAGGAGCAGGAAGAGAAGAAGGAGCAGGCGGAGGGGTTTCAGCAGAGAAGGAGCAGGACGAGGAGAAGCAGCAGGAGGAGGAGAAGGAGCACGAAGAGGAGAATGAGCAGGAGGAAGAGATGCAGCCAGACGTTGAGAATGAGCAGGAGGTGGAGAAGTTGCAACAGGAGGAGAAGGAACAGGAGAGGAAGAAGGAGCAGGAGAGGGAGAAGGAGCAGGAGGGGGAGAAGGAGCAACAGGAGGAGAAGGAGCAGGAGGACGAGAAGGAGCAGGAGGATGAGAAGGATCAGGAAGACGAGAAGGATCAGGAAGACTAGAAGGATCAGGAAGACGAGAAGGATCAGGAGGAGGGGAAGAAGCAGGAGACGGATAAGGAGCAGTTGAGGGAGAGGTCGCAGGAGATGGAGGAGGGGCTCGAGGGCGAGAATGATCAGGAGGGTGTGAACGAGCAGTAGGCGGAGGAGGAGCGGGAGGCATAGAAGGAGCAGGAGGCGGAGAAGGAGCAGGAGGCGGAGAAGGAGCAGGAGGCGGAGAAGGAGCAGGAGGCGGAGAAGGAGCAGTAGGCGGAGAAGGAGCAGAAGGCGGAGAAGGAGCAGGAAGCGGAGAAGGAGCAGGAGGTGGGGAAGGAGCAGGAGGTGGAGGTGGAGTTGGATATGGAAAAGGGGCAGGAGGTGGAGAAGGAGCAGGAGATGAAGGAGGAGGAGCAGGAGGTGGAGAAGGAGCAGGAGGTGGAGAAGGAGCAGGAGGAGGAGAAGGAGCAGGAGGTAGAGATGGAGCGGGAGGCATAGAAGGAGCAGGAGGCGGAGAAGGAGCAGTAGATGGAGAAGGACCAGGAGGTGGAGAAGGAGCACGAGGTGGAGAATGAACAGTTGGAGGAGAAGAAGGAGGAGGAGAAGGAGCAGTCGTTGGAGAAGGAGCATGAGGTGGAGAAGGAGCAGGATGTGGAGGTTGAGCTGGATATGGAAAAGGAGCAGGAGGTGGAGAAGGAAAGGAGATGAAGGAGGAGGAGCAGGAGGTGGAGAAGGAGCAGGAGGTGGAGAAGGAGCCGGAGTTGGAGTGGAGCAGGAGTTGGAGAAGGAGCAGGAGGTGGAGAAGGAGCAGGAGGAGGAGAAGGAGCAGGAGGAGGAGGTTGAGCGGGACGAGGAGAAGGAGCAGGATGGGAAAAAGGAGCAGGAGCAGGAGGCGTGAAGGAGCAGGAGGGGAGAAGGAGCAGCAGGCAAGGCAGGAGCAGGAGGGGGAGAAGGAGCAGGAGGAGGAGTTTGACCAGGAAGTGGAGAAGGAGCAGGAGGGGGAGGTTGAGCACGAAGAGAAGAATGCCAGGAGGAGGAGATGGAGCCAGACGTTGAGCAGGAGCAGGAGGTGGAGAACGAGCAACAGGAGGAGAAGGAGCAGGAGAGGAAGAAGGAGCAGGAGGGGGAGAAGGAGCAACAGGAGGAGAAGGAGCAGGAGGACGAGAAGGAGCAGGAGGACGAGAAGGAGCAGGAGGACGAGAAGGAGCAGGAAGACGAGAAGGATCAGGAAGACGAGAAGGATCAGGAAGACTAGAAGGATCAGGAAGACGAGAAGGATCAGGAGGAGGGGAAGAAGCAGGAGACGGAGAAGGAGCAGTTGAGGGAGAGGGAACAGGAGGTGGAGGAGGGGCTCGAGGGCGAGAATGATCAGGAGGGTGTGAACGAGCAGTTGGCGGAGGAGGAGCGGGAGGCATAGAAAGAGCAGGAGGCGGAGAAGGAGCAGGAGGCTGAGAAGGAGCAGGAGGCGGAGAAGGAGCAGGAGGCGGAGAAGGAGCAGGAGGTTGAGAATGAGCAGGAGGTGGAGGTGGAGCTGGATATGGAAAAGTAGCAGGAGGTGCAGAAGGAGCAGGAGATGAAGGAGGAGGAGCAGGAGGTGGAGAAGTAGCAGGAGGAGGAGAAGGAGCAGGAGGAGGAGGTTGAGCGGGACGAGGAGAAGGAGCAGGAGGGGGTGAGTGAGCAGGAGTGCGAGAGTGAGCAGGAGGTGGAGAAGGATCAGGACGGGGAAACGGAGCAGGAGGTATCGATGGAGCGGGAGGGGGAGAAGGAGCAGGAGTCGGAGGGAGAGATGGAGCGGGAGGCATAGAAGCAGCAGGAGGCGGAGAAGGAGCAGCAGGCAGAGAAGTAGCAGGAGGCGGAGAAGGAGCAGGAGGCGGAGAAGGAGCAGGAGGTGGAGAAGCAGGAAGAGGTGGAGAAGGAGCAGGAGGTGGAGAAGGAGCAGGAGGTGGAAAAGGAGCAGGAGGTGGAGGAGGAGCAGGAGGTGGAGAAGGAGCAGGAGGTGGAGAAGGAGCAGGAGGTGGAGAAGGAGCAGTAGTTCGAGGTTGAGCTTGACGAGGAGAAGGAACAGGAGACGGAGAAGGAGCAGGAGGTAGAGTAGGAGCTGGAGCAGGAGGGGGTGAAGGAGCAGGTGGGGAGAAGGATCAGCAGGCAAGGCAGGAGCAGGAGGGGGAGAAGGAGCAGGAGGAGGAGTTTGACCAGGAAGTGGAGAAGGAGCAGGAGGCAGAGGTTGAGCAGAAAGAGGAGATGGAGCAGGTGGAGGGGAAGCAGCAGGAGGTGGAGGTGGAGCTGGATGTGGTGGAGGAGCATGAGGTGGAGAAGGAGCAGGAGGCGGAGAAGGAGCAGGAGGTGGAGAAGGAGCAGGAGGTGGAGAAGGAGCAGGACGGGGTGAAGGAGCTGGAGGACGAGAAGGAGCTGGAGGAGGAGAACGAACAAGAGGAGGAGAAGGAGCAGGAGGGGTAGAAGGAGCAGGAGGGGTAGAAGGAGCAGGAGGTGGAGGAGGAGCAGAAGGAGGAGAAGGAGCAGAAGGTGGAGAAGGGGCAGGAAGAGAAGAAGGAACAGGAGGAGGGGTTGAGCAGAGAAGGAGAAGGACGAGGAGAAGCAGCAGGAGGAGGAGAAGGAGCACGATGAGAAGAATGAGCAGGAGGAGGAGATGGAGCCAGACGTTGAAAAGGAGCAGGAGGTGGAGAAGGAGCAGGAGAGGGAGATGGAGCAGAAGAGGGAGAAGGAGCAGGAGGGGAAGAAGGATCAAGAGGAGGAGAAGGAGCAGGAGAACGAGAAGCAGCAGGAGGACGAGAAGGAGCAGGAGGACGAGAAGGAGCAGGAGGACGAGAACGATCAGGAAGACGAGAAGGATCAGGAAGACGAGAAGGATCAGGAGGAGGGGAAGAAGCAGGAGACGGAGAAGGAGCAGTTGATTGAGAGGGAACAGAAGGTGGAGGAGGGGCTCGACGGCGAGAATGATCAGGAGGGTGCGAACGAGCAGTAGGCGGAGGAGGAGCGGGAGGCATAGAAGGAGCAGGAGGCGGAGAAGGAGCAGGAGGCGGAGAAGGAGCAGGAGGTGGAGAAGGAGCAGGAGGTGGAGGTGGAGCTGGAAATGGAAAAGGAGCAGGAGGTGGAGAAGGAGCAGGAGATGAAGGAGGAGGAGCAGGAGGTGGAGAAGGAGCAGGAGGTGGAGATGGAGCAGGAGGTGGAGAAGGAGCAGGAGGTGGAGAAGGAGCAGGACGGGGAAAAGGAGCAGGAGGTAGAGATGGAGCGGGAGGGGGAGAAGGAGCAGGAGGCAGAGAAGGAGCAGGAGGCTGAGAAGGAGCAGGAGGCGGAGAAGGAGCAGTGGGTGGAGAAGGAGCAGGAGGTGGAGAAGGAGCAGGAGGTGGAGAATGAACAGTTGGAGGAGAAGGAGGAGAAGGAGCAGTGGTTGGAGAAGAAGCATGAGGTGGGGAAGGAGCAGAATGTGGAGGTGGAGCTGGATATGGAAAAAGAGCAGGAGGTGGAGAAAGAAAGGAGATGAAGGAGGAGCAGGAGGTGGAGAAGGAGCAGGATGTGGAGAAGGAGCAGGAGGGGGAGAAGGAGCAGGAGGTGGAGAAGGAGCAGGAGGTTAAGAAGGAGGAGGAGGTGGAGAAGGAGCAGGAGGTGGAGAAGGAGCAGGAGGTGGACAAGCAGCAGGAGGAGGAGAAAGAGCACGAAGAGAAGAATGAGCAGGAGGAGGAGATGGAGCCAGACGTTGAGAAGGAGCAGGAGGTGGAGAAGGAGCAACAGGAGGAGAAGGAGCAGGAGAGGGAGAAGGAGCGTGAGAGGGAGAAGGAGCAGGAGGGGGAGAAGGAGCAACAGGAGGAGAAGGAGCAGGAGGACGAGAAGGAGCAGGAGGACGAGAAGGATCAGGAAGACGAGAAGGATCAGGAAGACGAGAAGGATCAGGAAGACGAGAAGGATCAGGAGGAGGGGAAGAAGCAGGAGACGGAGAAGGAGCAGTTGAGGGAGAGGGAGCAGGAGATGGAGGAGGGGCTCGAGGGCGAGAATGATCAGGAGGGCGTGAACGAGCAGTAGGCGGAGGAGGAGCGGGAGGCATAGAAGGAGCAGGAGGCAGAGAAGGAGCAGGAGGCGGAGAAGGAGCAGGAGGCGGAGAAGGAGCAGGAGGCAGACAAGGAACAGGAGGTGGAGAAGGAGCAGGCGGAGAAGAAGGAACAGGAGAAGGAGAAGGAGCAGGAGATGGAGAAGGAGCAGGAGTTGGAGAAGGAGCAGGAGGAGAAGAAGGAGCAGGAGGTGGTGAATGAGCAGGAGTGGCGAAGAAGCAGCAAGTGGAGAAGGAGCTGGAGGTGGAGAAGGAGCAGGAGGGCGAGAAGGAGCATGAGGGGGAGAAGAAGCTGGAGGACGAGAAGGAGCAGGAGGGCGAGAAGGAGCGGGATGGCGAGATTGAGCAGGAGGTGGACAATGAGCCGGAGGCGGACAAGGAGCAGGAGGTGGAAAAAGATCAGCAGGTGGACACGGAGCAGGAGGTGCACAAGGAGCAGGAGGTTGACAAGGAGCAGGAGGTGTACAAGGAGCAGGAGGTGGACAAGGAGCAGGAGGTGGACAAGGAGCAGGAGGAGGAGAAGGACGTGGACCAGGAGAACGAGGTGGAGAAGGTGCACGAGGAGGAGAAGGAACAGGAAGTGGAGAAGACGCAATCGGTGGAGAAGGAGCAGGAGGAGGAGCAGGACCAGGAGGGGGAGTCGGTGAAGGAGTTGGAGAAGAAGCAGGAGGAGGAGCAGGAGCTGGAGTTGGAGAATGAGCAGGAGAAGAAGAAGGAGCAGGAGGAGGAGTACCAGCAGGAGGAGGAGAAGGAGCAGTAGATGTAGAGGGCGCAAGATGAGGAGATGGAGCAGGAGGTGGAGAAAGAGCAGGAGAAGGAGAAGGAGCAGAAGGTGAAGATGGAGCAGGAGTGGAGAAGGAGATGGAGAAGAAGCAGGAGCAGGAGGAGGAGTAGGAGCAGGAGGAGGAGAAGGAGCAGGAGGTGGACAAGGAGCAGGAGGAGGAGAAGGAACAGGAGGTGGAGAAGAAGCAATAGGTCGAGAAGGAGCAGGAGGTGGAGAAGGACCAGGAGGGGGTGTACGAGAAGGTGATGGAAAAGAAGCAGGAGGAGGAGCAGGAGCAGGAGGAGAAGGAGGATCAGGCGGAGGAGAAGGTGCAGGAGGTGGAGAAGTAGCAGGAGGTGGAGATGGAGCAGGAGTGGCGAAGGAGCAGGAGAAGAAAAAGGAGCAAGATGAGGAGTTGAAGCAGGAGGAGGAGAAGAAGTAGGAGGTCGAGAAGGCGCAAGATGAGGAGAAGTAGCAGGAGGTGAATAAGGAGCAGGAGAACGAGATGGAGCAGGAGGTGGAAAAGGAGTAGGAGGGAGACAAGGAGCAGGAGGGAGACAAGCAGCAGGAGGTGGAGGAGCAGGAATAGGAGAAGGAGGAGAAGAAGGAGCAGGAGGTGGTGAATGAGCAGGAGTGGAGAAGGAGCAGGAGATGGAGAAGGAGCAGGAGGGCGAGAAGGAGCAGGAAGTCGAGAAGCAGCAGGTGGGCAAGATGGAGCAGAAGGGCGAGAAGGCGCAGGAGGTGGTCAAGGAGCAGGAGGTGGATAAGCAGGAGGAGGAGAAGGAGCTGGAGAAGGAGCAGGAGGAGGAGAAGGAGCAGGAGGTGGAGATGGGGCAAGGGGAGGAGAAGGAGAAGGAGGTGGAGAAGGAGCAGGAGTGGAGAAGGAGCAGGAGGAGGAGAAGGAGCAGGAGAAGGAGATGGAGAAGTAGCAACAGGAGCAGAAGAAGGAGCAGGAGGAGAAGTAGCAGCAGGTGGAGACGGAGCAGAAACGGGAGACGGAGCAGAAGCGGGAGAAGGAGCAGAAGCGGCAGTCGGAGCAGGAGCGGGAGAAGGAGCATGAAGTGGAGAAGGAGCAGGAGGAGGAGGTTGAGCAAAAGTGGAGAAGGAGCAGGAGGTGGAGAATGATGAGGAGGTGGAGAATGAGCAGGGGTGGAGAACAAGGAGGAGGAGGAGATTGAGCAAGAGGAGGAGGGTTAGCTGGAGGAGCTGAAGGAGCAGGAGGAGGAGGAGAAGGAGCAGGTGGAGGTTGAGCAGCAGGTTGAGAAGGAGGAGGAGGTGGAGAAGGAGCAGGAGGAGGAGTTTGAGCCAGAAGGGGAGAAGGAGCAGGAGGGGGAGAAGTTGCAGGAGGGGGAGAAGGAGCAAGAGGTGGAGAAGGAGCAGGAGGGGGAGAAGGAGGAAATGGAGCAGGAGCTGAAGGAGGAGAAGGAGCAGGAGGTGGAGATGGAACGGAGTGGAGAAGGAGCAGGAGAAGAAGAAGGAGTAGGAGGAGGAGTAGGAGCAGGAGGTGGAGTAGGAGAAGGAGTTGGAGACGAAGCAGGAGGAGGAGGTTGAGCAGGAGAAGAAGAAGGAGCAGGAGGAGCTGGTGGAGAAGGAGCAGTTGGTGGAAGTTGAGCAGGAGTTGGAGAAGGAGCAGGAGGAGGAGGATGAAAAGGAGCAGGAGGTGGAGAAGGAGCAGGAGCAGGAGAAGGAGCAGGAGGTGGACAAGGAGCAGGAGGTGGACAACGAGCCGGAGGTGGACAAGGAGCAGGATGTTGACAAGGAGCAAGAGGTGGACAAGAAGCAGGAGGTGGACAAGGAACAGGAGGAGGAGAAGGAGGTGGAGGGGGAGAAGGAGGTGGAGAAGGAACAGGAGGAGGAGAAGGAAAAGGAGGTTGAGAAGAAGCAACAGGTGGAGAAGGAGCAGGAGGCGGAGAAGGACCAGGAGGGCGATTAGGAGAAGGAGTTAGAGAAGAAGCAGGAGGAAGAGAAGGAGCAGGAGGAGAAGAAGGAGCAGGAGGTGGAGAAGGAGCAGGAGGTGGAGAAGGAGCAGGAGGTGGAGAAGGAGCAGGAGGGCGAGAAGGAGCAGGAGGGCGAGAAGAAGCAGGAGGGTGAGAAGGAGCAGGAGGACGAGAAGGAGCTGGAGGACGAGAAGGAGCAGGAGGGCGAGAAGGAGCACCAGGTGGACAAGGAGCAGGAGGTGGACACGGAGCAGGAGGTGGACAACGAGCAGGAGGTGGACATGGAGCCGTAGGTGGACAAGGAGTAGTTGGTGGACAAGGAGCAGGAGGTGGACAAGGAGCAGGAGGAGGAGAAGGAGCAGGAGGGAGACAAGAAGCAGGAGGAAGACAAAGAGCAGGAGGTGGAGAAGGAGCTGGAGAAGAAGAAGGAGCAGGAGGGAGACAAGAACCAGGAGGAAGACAAAGAGCAGGAGGTGGAGAAGGAGCAGGAGGAGGAGAAGGAGTAGAAGAAGGAGCAGGAAGTGGACAAGGAGCAGGAGTTGGACATGGAGCAGAAGGTGGACAAGGAGCAGGAGGTGGACAAGGATCAGGAGGTGGGCACAGAGCAGGAGGTGCACAATGAGAAGGAGGTGGACAAGGAGCAGGAAGTGGACAAGGAGCAGGAGGAGGAGAGGGAACAGGAGGTGGAGAAGAAGCAATAGGTTGAGAAGGAGCAGGAGGCGGAGAAGGAGCAGGAGGTGGAGAAGGAGCAGGAGGTGGAGAAGGAGCAGGAGGTGGAGAAGGAGCAGGAGGGCGAGAAGGAGCAGGAGGGCGAGAAGAAGCAGGAGGGCGAGAAGGAGCAGGAGGACGAGAAGGAACTGGAGGACGAGAAGGAGCAAGAGGGCGAGAAGGAGCACCGGGTGGAAAAGGAGCAGGAGGTGGACACGGAGCAGGAGCTGGACAATGAGCAGGAGGTGGACATGGAGCCGGAGGTGGACAAGGAGTAGTTGGTGGACAAGGAGCAGGAGATGGACAAGGAGCAGGAGGAGGAGAAGGAGATGGAGGAGGAGAAGGAGGTGGAGAAGGAGCAGAAGGAGGAGAAAGGATAGGACGTGGAGAAGAAGCAATTGGTGGAGAAGGAGCAGGAGGCGGAGACGGACCAGGACGGGGAGTAGGAGAAGGATTTGGATAAGAAGCAGGAGGAGGAGCAGGAGCAGGAGGAGGAGAGGGATCAGGAAGTGGCGAAGGAGCAGGAGGAGGAGAAGGAGCAGGAGTGGAGAAGGAGCAGGAGGTTGGGAAGGAGCAGAAGGACGAGAAGTGAGCAGGAGGGCGAGAAGAAGCAGGAGAGCGAGAAGGAGCAGGAGGACGAGAAGGAGCTGGAGGACGAGAAGGAGCAGGAGGGCGAGAAGGAGCACCAGGTGGACAAGGAGCAGGAGGTGGACACGGAGCAGGAGGTGGACAACGAGCAGGAGGTGGACATGGAGCCGGAGGTGGACAAGGAGTAGTTGGTGGACAAGGAGCAGGAGGTGGACAAGGAGCAGGAGGAGGAGGAGGAGATGGAGGAGGAGAAGGAGGTGGAAAAGGAGCAGAAGGAGGAGAAAGGATAGGACGTGGAGAAGAAGCAATTGGTGGAGAAGGAGCAGCAGGCGGAGACGGACCAGGAGGGGGAGTAGGAGAAGGAGTTGGAGAAGAAGCAGGAGGAGGAGCAGGAGCAGGAGGAGAAGAGGGAGCAGGAAGTGGCGAAGGAGCAGGAGGAGGAGAAGGAGCAGGAGTGGAGAAGGAACAGGAGAAGAAGAAGGAGCAGGAGGGAGACAAGAAGCAGGAGGAAGACAAAGAGCAGGAGGTGGAGAAGGAGCAGGAGGAGGAGAAGGAGTAGAAGAAGGAGCAGGAAGTGGACAAGGAGCAGGAGTTGGACATGGAGCAGAAGGTGGACAAGGAGCAGGAGGTGGACAAGGATCAGGAGGGGGGCACAGAGCAGGAGGTGCACAATGAGAAGGAGGTGGACAAGTAGCAGGAAGTGGACAAGGAGCAGGAGGAGGAGAGGGAACAGAAGGTGGAGAAGAAGCAATAGGTTGAGAAGGAGCAGGAGGCGGAGAAGGAGCAGGAGGCGGAGAAGGAGCAGGAGGTGGAGAAGGAGCAGGAGGTGGAGAAGGAGCAGGAGGGAGAGAAGGAGCAGGAGGGCGAGAAGAAGCAGGAGGGCGAGAAGGAGCAGGAGGACGAGAAGGAGCTGGAGGACGAGAAGGAGCAGGAGGGCGAGAAGGAGCACCAGGTGGACAAGGAGCAGGAGGTGGACACGGAGCAGGAGGTGGACAATGAGCAGGAGGTGGACATGGAGCCGGAGGTGGACAAGGAGTAGTTGGTGGACAAGGAGCAGGAGGTGGACAAGGAGCAGGAGGAGGAGAAGGAGATGGAGGAGGAGAAGGAGGTGGAGAAGGAGCAGAAGGAGGAGAAAGGATAGGACGTGGAGAAGAAGCAATTGGTGGAGAAGGAGCAGGAGGCGGAGACGGACCAGGAGGGGGAGTAGGAGAAGGATTTGGATAAGAAGCAGGAGGAGGAGCAGGAGCAGGAGGAGAAGAGGGAGCAGGAAGTGGCGAAGGAGCAGGAGGAGGAGAAGGAGCAGGAGTGGAGAAGGAACAGGAGAAGAAGAAGGAGCAGGAGGGAGACAAGAAGCAGGGGGAAGACAAAGAGCAGGAGGTGGAGAAGGAGCAGGAGGAGGAGAAGGAGTAGAAGATGGAGCTGGAAGTGGACAAGGAGCAGGAGTTGGACATGGAGCAGAAGGTGGACAAGGAGCAGGAGGTGGACAAGGATCAGGAGGTGGGCACAGAGCAGGAGGTGCACAAGGAACAGGAGGAGGAGAAGGAGCAAGAGGTGGAGAAGGTGCAAGATGAGGAGAAGGAGCAGGAGGTGGAGAAGGAGCAGGAGTTGGAGATGGAGCAGGAGAAGGAGAAGGAGCATGAGGTGGAGATGGAGCAGGAGGTTAAGAAGGAGCAGGAGGTGGAGACGGAGCAGGAGGGAGACAAGGAGCAGGAGGAAGACAAAGAGCAGGAAGGTGGAGAAGGAGCAGGAGGAGGAGAAGGAGGAGAAGAAGGAGCAGGGGATGGTGAATGAGCAGGAGTGGGGAACGAGCAGGAGGTGGAGAAGGAGCAGGAGGGCAGGAAGTAGCAGGAGGGGGAGAAGGAGCAGGAGGTGTAGAAGGAGCAGGAGGAGGATAAGGAGCAGGAGGAGTAGAAGGAGCAGGAGTGGAGAAGGAGCAGGAGGAGAAGAAGGAGCAGGAGGAGGAGTAGGAGCAGGTGGAGGAGAAGGAGCAGGAGGTGGAGAAGGCGAAAGATGAGGAGAAGGAGCAGGAGGTGGAGAAGGAGCAGGAGGTGGAGAAGGAGCACGAATGGAGAAGGAGCAGGAGGTGGAGAAGGAGCAGGAGGGCAGGAAGGAGCAGGAGGGCGAGGAGGATCTGGAGGACGAGAAGTAGCAGGAGGGCGAGAAGGAGGACTAGGTGGACAAGGAGCAGGTGGTGGACAACGAGCAGGAGGTGGACAAGGATCAGGAGTTGGACACAGAGCAGTAGGTGGATAATGAGAAGGAGGTGGACAAGGAGCAGGAGGTGGACAAGGAGCAGGAGTAGGAGAAGGAGGTGGAGGAGGAGAAGAAGGTGGAGAAGGAGCAGGAGGAGGAGAGGGAACAGGAGGTGGTGAAGAAGCAACAGGTGGAGAAGGAGCAGGAGGCGGAAAAGGACCAGGAGGGTGAGTGGTAGAAGGAGTTGGAGAAGAAGCAGGAGCAGGAGCAGGAGGAGGAGGAGAAGAAGGAGCAGGAGGTGGAGAAGGAGCAGGAGGTGTAGAAGGAGCAGGAGGAGGAGAAGGAGCAGGAGGAGGAGAAGGAGCAGGAGTGGAGGAGGAGCAGGAGAAGAAGCAGGAGCAGGAGGAGGAGTAGGAGCAGGAGGAGGAGAAGGAGCAGGAGGTGGAGAAGGTGCAAGATGAGGAGAAGGAGCAGGAGCTGGAGAAGGAGCAGGAGAAGGAGAAGGAGCATGAGGTGGAGATGGAGCAGGAGGTGGAGAAGGAGCAGGAGGTGGAGAAGGAGCAGGAGGGAGACAAGGAGCAGTAGGAAGACAAAGAGCAGGAAGGTGGAGAAGGAGCAGGAGCATGAGAAGAAGGAGCAGGATGTGGTGAATGAGCAGGAGTGGGGAAGGAGCAGGAGGTGGAGAAGGAGCAGGAGGGCAGGAAATAGCAGGAGGGGGAGAAGGAGCAGGAGGTGGAAAAGGAGCAGGAGGTGGACAAAGTGCAGGAGGTGGACAAGGAGCAGGAGGTTGACAAGGAGCAGGAGTTGGACAAGAAGCAGGAGGTGGACAAGGAACAGGAGGAGGAGAAGGAGGTGGAGGGGGAGAAGGAGGTGGAGAACGAACAGGAGAAGGAACAGGATGTTGAGAAGAAGCAACAGGTGGAGAAGTAGCAAGAGGCGGAAAAGGACCAGGAGGGCGATGAGGAGAAGGAGTTGGACAAGAAGCAGGAGGAGGAGAAGGAGCAGGAGGAGAAGATGGAGCAGGAGGTGGAGAAGGAGCAGGAGGTGGAGAAGGAGCAGGAGGTGGAGAAGGAGCAGGAGGGCGAGAAGGAGCAGGAGGTGTAGAAGGAGCAGGAGGAGGAAAATGAGCAGGAGGAGTAGAAGGAGCAGGAGTGGAGAAGGAGCAGGAGGAGAAGAAGGAGCAGGAGGAGGAGTAGGAGCAGGTGGAGGAGAAGGAGCAGGAGGTTGAGAAGGCGAAAGATGAGGAGAAGGAGCAGGAGGTGGAGAAGGAGCAAGAGATGGAGAAGGAGCAAGAATGGAGAAGGAGCAGGAGGTGGAGAAGGAGCAGGAGGGCAGGAAGGAGCAGGAGGGTGAGAAGGCTCTGGAGGACGAGAAGTAGCAGGAGGGCGAGAAGGAGCACTAGGTGGACAAGGAGCAGGAGGTGGACAAGGAGCAGGAGGTGGACAAGGATCAGGAGTTGGACACAGAGCAGGAGGTGGATAATGAGAAGGAGGTGGACAAGGAGCAGGAGGTGGACAAGGAGCAGGAGTCGGAGAAGGAGGTGGAGGAGGAGAAGATGATGGAGAAGGAGCAAGAGGAGGAGAGGGAACAGGACGTGGAGAAGAAGCAACAGGTGGAGAAGGAGCAGGAGGCGGAAAAGGACCAGGAGGGTGAGTGGTAGAAGGAGTTGGAGAAGAAGTAGGAGCAGGAGCAGGAGGAGGAGGAGAAGAAGGAGCAGGAGGTGGAGAAGGAGCAGGAGGTGTCGAAGGAGCAGGAGGAGGAGAAGGAGCAGGAGGAGGAGAAGGAGCAGGAGTGGAGGAGGAGCAGGAGAAGAAGCAGGAGCAGGAGGAGGAGTAGGAGCAGGAGGAGGAGAAGGAGCAGGAGGTGGAGAAGGTGCAAGATGAGGAGAAGGAGCAGGAGGTGGAGAAGGAGCAGGAGAAGGAGAAGGAGCAGGAGGTGGAGATGGAGCAGGAGGTGGAGAAGGAGCAGGAGGTTGAGAAGGAGCAGGAGGGAGACAAGGAGCAGTAGGAAGACAAAGAGCAGGAAGGTGGAGAAGGAGCAGGAGCATGAGAAGAAGAAGCAGGATGCGGTGAATGAGCAGGAGTGGGGAAGGAGCAGGAGGTGGAGAAGGAGCAGGAGGGCAGGAAGTAGCAGGAGGGGGAGAAGGAACAGGACGTGGAAAAGGAGCAGGAGGTGGACAAAGTGCAGGAGTTGGACAAGGAGCAGGAGGTTGACAAGGAGCAGGAGGTGGACAAGGAGCAGGAGGTGGACAAGGAACAGGAGGAGGAGAAGGAGGTGGAAGAGGAGATGTAGGTGGAGAAGGAACAGGAGATGGAGAAGGACCAGGAGGGCGATTAGGAAAAGGAGCTGGAGAAGAAGCAGGAGGAGGAGGAGGAGCAGGAGGAGAAGGAGGAGCAGGAGGTGGAGAAGGAGCAGGAGATGGACAAGGAGCAGGTGGAGGAGAAGGAGGTGGAGGAGGAGAAGGAGGTGGAGACGGAGCAGGAGGAGGAAAAGGAACAGGAGGTGGAGAAGAAGCAATCGGTCGAGAAGGAGCAGGAGGCGGAGAAGGACCAGAAGGGGGAGTAGGAGTTGGAGAAGAAGCTGGAGGATGAGCATGAGCAGGAGGAGAAGAAGGAGCAGGAGGTGGGGAAGGAGCAGGAGGTGGAGAAGGAGCAGGAGGAGGAGAAGGAGCAGTAGTGCAGAAGGAGCAGGAGAAGAAGAAACAGCAGGAGGTGGAGAAGGGGCAAGAAGAGGAGAAGGAGCAGGAGGTGGAGATGGAGCAGGAGGTTGAGAAGGTGCAGGAGGTGGAGAAGTAGCAGGCGGGAGAAAAGGAGCAGGAGGAAGACAAGGAGCAGGAGGTGGAGAAGGAGCAGGAGGAGAAGAAGGAGGAGAAGAAGGAGCTGGAGGTGGTGAATGAGCAGGAGTGGAGAAGGAGCAGGAGGTGGAGTAGGAGCAGGAGGAGGAGAAGGAGAAGGAGGAGGAGAAGGAGCACAAGGAGGAGAAGGAGCAGGAGGGAGAAAAGGAGCAGGAGGAAGACAAGGAGCAGGAGGTGGAGAAGGAGCACGAGGAGGAGAAGGAGGAGAAGAAGGAGCAGGAGGTGGTGAATGAGCAGGAATGGAGAAGGAGCAGGAGGTGGAGAAGGAGCAGGAGGGCAGGAAGTAGCAGGAGGGCGAGAAGGAGCAGGAGGTGAACAAAGAGCAGGAGGTGGACAAGGAGCAGAAGGTGGACAAGGAGCAGGAGGTGGACAAGGAACAGGAGGAGGAGAAGAAGCAACAGGTGGAGAACGAGCAGGTGGCGGAAAAGGACCAGGAGAGCGACTATGAGAAGGATTTGGAGAAGAAGCAGGAGGAGGAGCAGGAGCTGGAGGAGAAGAAGGAGCAGGAGGTGGAGAAGGAGCAGGAGGTGGAAAAGGAGCAGGAGGGCGAGAAGGAGCAGGAGGGCGAGAAGGAGCAGGAGGGCGAGAAGGAGCTGGAGGACGAGATGGAGCAGGAGGGCGAGATGGAGCACTAGGTGGACAAGGAGCGGGAGGTGTACAATGAGCAGGAGGTGGACAAGGATCAGGAGGTGGATACGGAGCAGGAGGTGGATAATGAGCAGGAGGTGGACATGGAGACGGAGGTGGACAAGGAGCAGGAGGTAGATAAGGAGAAGGAGGTGGACAAGGAGCAGGAGGAGGAGAAGGAGATGGAGGAGGAGAAGGTCGTGGAGAAGGAACAGGAAGAGGAGAAGGAACAGGAGGTGGAGAAGAAGCAGGAGGAGGAGCAGGAGCAGGAGGTGGAGAAGGAGCAGGAGGTGGAGAAGGAGCAGGATGGCGAGAAGGAGCAGGAGGGCGAGAAGGAGCAGGAGGGCGAGAAGGAGCTGGAGGACGAGATGGAGCAGGAGGGCGAGATGGAGCACTAGGTGGACAAGGAGCAGGAGGTGGACAATGATCAGGAGGTGGACAAGGATCAGGAGTTGGATACGGAGCAGGAGGTGGATAATGAGCAGGAGGTGAACATGGAGACGGAGGTGGACAAGGAGCAGGTGGAGGAGAAGGAGGTGGAGGAGGAGAAGGAGGTGGAGACGGAGCAGGAGGAGGAAAAGGAACAGGAGGTGGAGTAGAAGCATGAGGAGGAGAAGGAGCAGTAGTGCAGAAGGAGCAGGAGAAGAAGAAACAGCAGGAGGTGGAGAAGGCGCAAGAAGAGGAGAAGGAGCAGGAGGTGGAGATGGAGCAGGAGGTTGAGAAGGAGCAGGAGGTGGAGAAGTAGCAGGCGGGAGAAAAGGAGCAGGAGGAAGACAAGGAGCAGGAGGTGGAGAAGGAGCAGGAGGAGGAGAAGGAGGAGAAGAAGGAGCTGGAGGTGGTGAATGAGCAGGAGTGGAGAAGGAGCAGGAGGTGGAGTAGGAGCAGGAGGAGGAGAAGGAGAAGGAGGAGGAGAAGGAGCACAAGGAGGAGAAGGAGCAGGAGGGAGAAAAGGAGCAGGAGGAAGACAAGGAGCAGGAGGTGGAGAAGGAGCACGAGGAGGAGAAGGAGGAGAAGAAGGAGCAGGAGGTGGTGAATGAGCAGGAATGGAGAAGGAGCAGGAGGTGGAGAAGGAGCAGGAGGGCAGGAAGTAGCAGGAGGGCGAGAAGGAGCAGGAGGTGAACAAAGAGCAGGAGGTGGACAAGGAGCAGAAGGTGGACAAGGAGCAGGAGGTGGACAAGGAACAGGAAGAGGAGAAGAAGCAACAGGTGGAGAACGAGCAGGTGGCGGAAAAGGACCAGGAGAGCGACTATGAGAAGGATTTGGAGAAGAAGCAGGAGGAGGAGCAGGAGCAGGAGGAGAAGAAGGAGCAGGAGGTGGAGAAGGAGCAGGAGGTGGAAAAGGAGCAGGAGGGCGAGAAGAATCAGGAGGGCGAGAAGGAGCAGGAGGGCGAGAAGGAGCTGGAGGACGAGATGGAGCAGGAGGGCGAAATGGAGCACTAGGTGGACAAGGAGCGGGAGGTGTACAATGAGCAGGAGGTGGACAAGGATCAGGAGGTGGATACGGAGCAGGAGGTGGATAATGAGCAGGAGGTGGACATGGAGATGGAGGTGGACAAGGAGCAAGAGGTAGATCAGGAGAAGGAGGTGGACAAGGAGCAGGAGGAGGAGAAGGAGATGGAGGAGGAGAAGGTCGTGGAGAAGGATCAGGAGGAGGAGAAGGAACAGGAGGTGGAGAAGAAGCAGGAGGAGGAGCAGGAGCAGGAGGTGGAGAAGGAGCAGGAGGTGGAGAAGGAGCAGGGGGGCGAGAAGGAGCAGGAGGGCGAGAAGGAGCAGGAGGGCGAGAAGGAGCTGGAGGACGAGATGGAGCAGGAGGGCGAGATGGAGCACTAGGTGGACAAGGAGCAGGAGGTGGACAATGATCAGGAGGTGGACAAGGATCAGGAGTTGGATACGGAGCAGGAGGTGGATAATGAGCAGGAGGTGAACATGGAGACGGAGGTGGACAAGGAGCAGGTGGAGGAGAAGGAGGTGGAGGAGGAGAAGGAGGTGGAGACGGAGCAGGAGGAGGAAAAGGAACAGGAGGTGGAGTAGAAGCAATCGGTCGAGAAGGAGCAGGAGGCGGAGAAGGACCAGAAGGGGGAGTAGGAGAAGGAGTTGGAGAAGAAGCTGGAGGATGAGCATGAGCAGGAGGAGAAGAAGGAGCAGGAGGTGGAGAAGGAGCAGGAGGTGGAGAAGGAGCAGGAGGAGGAGAAGGAGCAGTAGTGCAGAAGGAGCAGGAGAAGAAGAAACAGCAGGAGGTGGAGAAGGGGCAACAAGAGGAGAAGGAGCAGGAGGTGGAGATGGAGCAGGAGGTTGAGAAGGTGCAGGAGGTGGAGAAGTAGCAGGCGGGAGAAAAGGAGCAGGAGGAAGACAAGGAGCAGGAGGTGGAGAAGGAGCAGGAGGAGAAGAAGGAGGAGAAGAAGGAGCTGGAGGTGGTGAATGAGCAGGAGTGGAGAAGGAGCAGGAGGTGGAGTAGGAGCAGGAGGAGGAGAAGGAGAAGGAGGAGGAGAAGGAGCACAAGGAGGAGAAGGAGCAGGAGGGAGAAAAGGAGCAGGAGGAAGACAAGGAGCAGGAGGTGGAGAAGGAGCACGAGGAGGAGAAGGAGGAGAAGAAGGAGCAGGAGGTGGTGAATGAGCAGGAATGGAGAAGGAGCAGGAGGTGGAGAAGGAGCAGGAGGGCAGGAAGTAGCAGGAGGGCGAGAAGGAGCAGGAGGTGAACAAAGAGCAGGAGGTGGACAAGGAGCAGAAGGTGGACAAGGAGCAGGAGGTGGACAAGGAACAGGAGGAGGAGAAGAAGCAACAGGTGGAGAACGAGCAGGTGGCGGAAAAGGACCAGGAGAGCGACTATGAGAAGGATTTGGAGAAGAAGCAGGAGGAGGAGCAGGAGCAGGAGGAGAAGAAGGAGCAGGAGGTGGAGAAGGAGCAGGAGGTGGAAAAGGAGCAGGAGGGCGAGAAGGAGCAGGAGGGCGAGAAGGAGCAGGAGGGCGAGAAGGAGCTGGAGGACGAGATGGAGCAGGAGGGCGAGATGGAGCACTAGGTGGACAAGGAGCGGGAGGTGTACAATGAGCAGGAGGTGGACAAGGATCAGGAGGTGGATACGGAGCAGGAGGTGGATAATGAGCAGGAGGTGGACATGGAGACGGAGGTGGACAAGGAGCAGGAGGTAGATAAGGAGAAGGAGGTGGACAAGGAGCAGGAGGAGGAGAAGGAGATGGAGGAGGAGAAGGTCGTGGAGAAGGATCAGGAGGAGGAGAAGGAACAGGAGGTGGAGAAGAAGCAGGAGGAGGAGCAGGAGCAGGAGGTGGAGAAGGAGCAGGAGGTGGAGAAGGAGCAGGAGGGCGAGAAGGAGCAGGAGGGCGAGAAGGAGCAGGAGGGCGAGAAGGAGCTGGAGGACGAGATGGAGCAGGAGGGCGAGATGGAGCACTAGGTGGACAAGGAGCAGGAGGTGGACAATGATCAGGAGGTGGACAAGGATCAGGAGTTGGATACGGAGCAGGAGGTGCATAATGAGCAGGAGGTGAACATGGAGACGGAGGTGGACAAGGAGCAGGTGGAGGAGAAGGAGGTGGAGGAGGAGAAGGAGGTGGAGACGGAGCAGGAGGAGGAAAAGGAACAGGAGGTGGAGTAGAAGCAATCGGTCGAGAAGGAGCAGGAGGCGGAGAAGGACCAGAAGGGGGAGTAGGAGAAGGAGTTGGAGAAGAAGCTGGAGGATGAGCATGAGCAGGAGGAGAAGAAGGAGCAGGAGGTGGAGAAGGAGCAGGAGGTGGAGAAGGAGCAGGAGGAGGAGAAGGAGCAGTAGTGCAGAAGGAGCAGGAGAAGAAGAAACAGCAGGAGGTGGAGAAGGGGCAAGAAGAGGAGAAGGAGCAGGAGGTGGAGATGGAGCAGGAGGTTGAGAAGGTGCAGGAGGTGGAGAAGTAGCAGGCGGGAGAAAAGGAGCAGGAGGAAGACAAGGAGCAGGAGGTGGAGAAGGAGCAGGAGGAGAAGAAGGAGGAGAAGAAGGAGCTGGAGGTGGTGAATGAGCAGGAGTGGAGAAGGAGCAGGAGGTGGAGTAGGAGCAGGAGGAGGAGAAGGAGAAGGAGGAGGAGAAGGAGCACAAGGAGGAGAAGGAGCAGGAGGGAGAAAAGGAGCAGGAGGAAGACAAGGAGCAGGAGGTGGAGAAGGAGCACGAGGAGGAGAAGGAGGAGAAGAAGGAGCAGGAGGTGGTGAATGAGCAGGAATGGAGAAGGAGCAGGAGGTGGAGAAGGAGCAGGAGGGCAGGAAGTAGCAGGAGGGCGAGAAGGAGCAGGAGGTGAACAAAGAGCAGGAGGTGGACAAGGAGCAGAAGGTGGACAAGGAGCAGGAGGTGGACAAGGAACAGGAGGAGGAGAAGAAGCAACAGGTGGAGAACGAGCAGGTGGCGGAAAAGGACCAGGAGAGCGACTATGAGAAGGATTTGGAGAAGAAGCAGGACGAGGAGCAGGAGCAGGAGGAGAAGAAGGAGCAGGAGGTGGAGAAGGAGCAGGAGGTGGAAAAGGAGCAGGAGGGCGAGAAGGAGCAGGAGGGCGAGAAGGAGCAAGAGGGCGAGAAGGAGCTGGAGGACGAGATGGAGCAGGAGGGCGAGATGGAGCACTAGGTGGACAAGGAGCGTGAGGTGTACAATGAGCAGGAGGTGGACAAGGATCAGGAGGTGGATACGGAGCAGGAGGTGGATAATGAGCAGGAGGTGGACATGGAGACGGAGGTGGACAAGGAGCAGGAGGTAGATAAGGAGAAGGAGGTGGACAAGGAGCAGGAGGAGGAGAAGGAGATGGAGGAGGAGAAGGTCGTGGAGAAGGATCAGGAGGAGGAGAAGGAACAGGAGGTGGAGAAGAAGCAGGAGGAGGAGCAGGAGCAGGAGGTGGAGAAGGAGCAGGAGGTGGAGAAGGAGCAGGAGGGCGAGAAGGAGCAGGAGGGCGAGAAGGAGCAGGAGGGCGAGAAGGAGCTGGAGGACGAGATGGAGCAGGAGGGCGAGATGGAGCACTAGGTGGACAAGGAGCAGGAGGTGGACAATGATCAGGAGGTGGACAAGGATCAGGAGTTGGATACGGAGCAGGAGGTGGATAATGAGCAGGAGGTGAACATGGAGACGGAGGTGGACAAGGAGCAGGTGGAGGAGAAGGAGGTGGAGGAGGAGAAGGAGGTGGAGACGGAGCAGGAGGAGGAAAAGGAACAGGAGGTGGAGTAGAAGCATGAGGAGGAGAAGGAGCAGTAGTGCAGAAGGAGCAGGAGAAGAAGAAACAGCAGGAGGTGGAGAAGGCGCAAGAAGAGGAGAAGGAGCAGGAGGTGGAGATGGAGCAGGAGGTTGAGAAGGAGCAGGAGGTGGAGAAGTAGCAGGCGGGAGAAAAGGAGCAGGAGGAAGACAAGGAGCAGGAGGTGGAGAAGGAGCAGGAGGAGGAGAAGGAGGAGAAGAAGGAGCTGGAGGTGGTGAATGAGCAGGAGTGGAGAAGGAGCAGGAGGTGGAGTAGGAGCAGGAGGAGGAGAAGGAGAAGGAGGAGGAGAAGGAGCACAAGGAGGAGAAGGAGCAGGAGGGAGAAAAGGAGCAGGAGGAAGACAAGGAGCAGGAGGTGGAGACGGAGCACGAGGAGGAGAAGGAGGAGAAGAAGGAGCAGGAGGTGGTGAATGAGCAGGAATGGAGAAGGAGCAGGAGGTGGAGAAGGAGCAGTAGGGCAGGAAGTAGCAGGAGGGCGAGAAGGAGCAGGAGGTGAACAAAGAGCAGGAGGTGGACAAGGAGCAGAAGGTGGACAAGGAGCAGGAGGTGGACAAGGAACAGGAGGAGGAGAAGAAGCAACAGGTGGAGAACGAGCAGGTGGCGGAAAAGGACCAGGAGAGCGACTATGAGAAGGATTTGGAGAAGAAGCAGGAGGAGGAGCAGGAGCAGGAGGAGAAGAAGGAGCAGGAGGTGGAGAAGGAGCAGGAGGTGGAAAAGGAGCAGGAGGGCGAGAAGGAGCAGGAGGGCGAGAAGGAGCTGGAGGACGAGATGGAGCAGGAGGGCGAGATGGAGCACTAGGTGGACAAGGAGCAGGAGGTGGACAATGATCAGGAGGTGGACAAGGATCAGGAGTTGGATACGGAGCAGGAGGTGGATAATGAGCAGGAGGTGAACATGGAGGCGGAGGTGGACAAGGAGCAGGTGGAGGAGAAGGAGGTGGAGGAGGAGAAGGAGGTGGAGACGGAGCAGGAGGAGGAAAAGGAACAGGAGGTGGAGTAGAAGCAATCGGTCGAGAAGGAGCAGGAGGCGGAGAAGGACCAGAAGGGGGAGTAGGAGAAGGAGTTGGAGAAGAAGCTGGAGGATGAGCATGAGCAGGAGGAGAAGAAGGAGCAGGAGGTGGAGAAGGAGCAGGAGGTGGAGAAGGAGCAGGAGGAGGAGAAGGAGCAGTAGTGCAGAAGGAGCAGGAGAAGAAGAAACAGCAGAAGGTGGAGAAGGGGCAAGAAGAGGAGAAGGAGCAGGAGGTGGAGATGGAGCAGGAGGTTGAGAAGGTGCAGGAGGTGGAGAAGTAGCAGGCGGGAGAAAAGGATCAGGAGGAAGACAAGGGGCAGGAGGTGGAGAAGGAGCAGGAGGAGAAGAAGGAGGAGAAGAAGGAGCTGGAGGTGGTGAATGAGCAGGAGTGGAGAAGGAGCAGGAGGTGGAGTAGGAGCAGGAGGAGGAGAAGGAGAAGGAGGAGGAGAAGGAGCACAAGGAGGAGAAGGAGCAGGAGGGAGAAAAGGAGCAGGAGGAAGACAAGGAGCAGGAGGTGCAGAAGGAGCACGAGGAGGAGAAGGAGGAGAAGAAGGAGCAGGAGGTGGTGAATGAGCAGGAATGGAGAAGGAGCAGGAGGTGGAGAAGGAGCAGGAGGGCAGGAAGTAGCAGGAGGGCGAGAAGGAGCAGGAGGTGAACAAAGAGAAGGAGGTGGACAAGGAGCAGAAGGTGGACAAGGAGCAGGAGGTGGACAAGGAACAGGAGGAGGAGAAGAAGCAACAGGTGGAGAACGAACAGGTGGCGGAAAAGGACCAGGAGAGCGACTATGAGAAGGATTTGGAGAAGAAGCAGGAGGAGGAGCAGGAGCAGGAGGAGAAGAAGGAGCAGGAGGTGGAGAAGGAGCAGGAGGTGGAAAAGGAGCAGGAGGGCGAGAAGGAGCAGGAGGGCGAGAAGGAGCAGGAGGGCGAGAAGGAGCTGGAGGACGAGATGGAGCAGGAGGGCGAGATGGAGCACTAGGTGGACAAGGAGCGGGAGGTGTACAATGAGCAGGAGGTGGACAAGGATCAGGAGGTGGATACGGAGCAGGAGGTGGATAATGAGCAGGAGGTGGACATGGAGACGGAGGTGGACAAGGAGCAGGAGGTAGATAAGGAGAAGGAGGTGGACAAGGAGCAGGAGGAGGAGAATGAGATGGAGGAGGAGCAGGTCGTGGAGAAGGATCAGGAGGAGGAGAAGGAACAGGAGGTGGAGAAGAAGCAGGAGGAGGAGCAGGAGCAGGAGGTGGAGAAGGAGCAGCAGGTGGAGAAGGAGCAGGAGGGCGAGAAGGAGCAGGAGGGCGAGAAGGAGCAGGAGGGCGAGAAGGAGCTGGAGGACGAGATGGAGCAGGAGGGCGAGATGGAGCACTAGGTGGACAAGGAGCAGGAGGTGGACAATGATCAGGAGGTGGACAAGGATCAGGAGTTGGATACGGAGCAGGAGGTGGATAATGAGCAGGAGGTGAATATGGAGACGGAGGTGGACAAGGAGCAGGAGGTAGATAAGGAGAAGTAGGTGGACAAGGAGCAGGAGGAGGAGAAGGAGATGGAGGAGGAGAAGGACGTGGAGAAGGATCAGGAGGAGGAGAAGAAACATGGGGAGGAGAAGGAGCAGGCGGTGGAGAAGGAGCAGGAGGAGGAGAAGGAGCAGGAGTGCAGAATGAGCAGGAGAAGAAGAAACAGCAGGAGGTGGAGAAGGCGCAAGAAGAGGAGAAGGAGCAGGAGGAGGAGAAGGAGCATGAGGGGGAGTAGAAGCAGGAGGGCGAGAAGGAGCAGGAGGGCGAGAAGGAGCAGGAGGTGGACAAGGAGCAGGAGGTGGACAAGGAGCATGAGGTGGACAAGGAGCAGGAGGAGGAGAAGGACGTGGACGAGGAGAAGGAGGTGGAGAAGGAGCAGGAGGAGGAGGAGGAACAGGAAGTGGAGAAGATGCAATCGGTGGAGAAGGAGCAGGTGGCGGAGAAGGACCAGGAGGGGGAATAGATGAAGGAGTTGGAGAAGAAGCAGGAGGAGGAGTAGGAGCAGGAGATGGAGAAGGAGCAGGAGGAGGAGAAGGTGCAGGCGGAGGAGAAGGAGCAGGAGGTGGAGAAGGAGCAGGATGTGGAGAAGGAGCAGGAGGAGGAGAAGGAGCAGGAGGAGGAGAAGGAGCAGGAGTCGAGCATGAGCAGGAGAAGAAGATGAAGCAGGAGGAGGAGTAGGAGCAGGAGGATGAGAAGGAGCAGGAGGTGGAGAAGGAGCAGGAGGTGGAGAAGGAGCAGGAGGAGGAGCAGAGCAGGAGGAGGAGAAGACGTCCGAGGTGGAGATGGAGCAGGAGTGGAGAAGGAGCAGGAGAAGAAGATGGAGCAGGAGGAGGAGCAGGAGCAGGAGTGGAAAAGGAGCAGGAGAAGAAGAAGGAGCAGGAGGAGGAGCAGGAGTAGGAGGAGGAGTAGTAGCAGGAGGTAGAGAAGCAGCATGAGTTGGAGAAGGAGCAGGAGGTGAAGAAGGAGCAGGAGGGAGACAAGGAGCGGGAGGTGGAGAAGGAGCAGGAGGAGGAGAAGGAGGAGAAGAAGGAGCAGGAGCTGGTGAATGAGCAGGAATGTAGAAGGAGCAGCAAGTGGAGAAAGAGCTGGAGGTGGAGAAGGAGCAGGAGGACGAGAAGGAGCATGAGGGGGAGTAGAAGCAGGAGGGCGAGAAGGAGCAGGAGGGCGAGAAGGAGCAGGAGGGCGAGATGGAGCAGGAGGTGGACAAGGAGCAGGAGGTGGACAAGGAGCAGGAGGAGGAGAAGGACGTGGACGAGGAGAAGGAGGTGGAGAAGTAGCAGGAGGAGGAGGAGGAACAGGAAGTGGAGAAGATGCAATCGGTGGAGAAGGAGCAGGAGGCGGAGAAGGACCAGGAGGGGGAGTAGATGAAGGAGTTGGAGAAGAAGCAGGAGGAGGAGTAGGAGCAGGAGGTGGAGAAGGAGCAGGAGGAGGAGAAGGTGCAGGAGGAGGAGAAGGAGCAGGAGGTGGAGAAGGAGCAGGATGTGGAGAAGGAGCAGGAGGAGGAGAAGGAGCAGGAGGAGGAGAAGGAGCAGGAGTGGAGCATGAGCAGGAGAAGACGATGAAGCAGGAGGAGGAGAAGGTGCAGGAGGAGGAGAAGGAGCAGGAGGTGGAGAAGGAGCAGGATGTGGAGAAGGAGCAGGAGGAGGAGAAGGAGCAGGAGGTGGAGATGGAGCAGGAGTGGAGAACGAGCAGGAGAAGAAGATGGAGCAGGAGGAGGAGCAGGAGCAGGAGTGGAAAAGGAGCAGGAGAAGAAGAAGGAGCAGGAGGAGGAGCAGGAGTAGGAGGAGGAGTAGTCGCAGGAGGTAGAGAAGCAGCATGAGTTGGAGAAGGAGCAGGAGGTGAAGAAGGAGCAGGAGGGAGACAAGGAGCGGGAGGTGGAGAAGGAGCAGGAGGAGGAGAAGGAGGAGAAGAAGGAGCAGGAGGTGGTGAATGAGCAGGAATGGAGAAGGAGCAGCAAGTGGAGAAAGAGCTGGAGGTGGAGAAGGAGCAGGAGGACGAGAAGGAGCAGGAGGGCGAGAAGGAGCAGGAGGGCGAGATGGAGCAGGAGGTGGACAAGGAGCAGGAGGTGGACAAGGAGCAGGAGGAGGAGAAGGACGTGGACGAGGAGAAGGAGGTGGCGAAGGAGCAGGAGGAGGAGGAGGAACAGAAAGTGGAGAAGATGCAATCGGTGGAGAAGGAGCAGGAGTCGGGGAAGGACCAGGAGGGGGAGTAGATGAAGGAGTTGGAGATGAAGCAGGAGGAGGAGTAGGAGCAGGAGGTGGAGAAGGAGCAGGAGGAGGAGAAGGTGCAGGAGGAGGAGAAGGAGCAGGAGTGGAGAAGGAGCAGGAGAAGAAGATGGAGCAGGAGGAGGTGAAGGAGCAGGAGGAGGAGTAGTGGCAGGAGGAGGAGAAGGAGCAGGAGGTGGACAAGGCGCAAGATGAGCAGAAGGAGCAGGAGGTCGAGAAGGAAACGGAGGTGGAGAAGGAGCAGGAGGGGGAGAAGGAGCAGGAGGTGGAGAAGGAGTAGGAGGTGGAGAAGGAGCAGGAGGTGGAGAAGGAGCAGAGGGGAGAAAAGGATCTGGAGGAAGACAAGGAGCAGGAGGTGGAGAAGGAGTAGGAGGAGGAGGAGAAGGAGCAGGAGGTGGTGAAGGAGCAGTAGGTGGAGTAGGAGCAGGAGATGGAGAAGGAGCAGGAGGTGGAGCAGGAAAAGGCGAGCGAGAAGGAGCAGGAGGGCAAAAAGGAGCAGGATGGCGAGAAGGAGCAAGAGGGCGATAAGGACCAGGAGGGCGAGAAGGAGCAGGATGTGGAGAAGGAGCAGGAGATGGACAAGGAGCAGGAGGTGGACAAGGAGCAGGAGTTGGACAAGAATCAGGAGGTGGACACGGAGGAGGAGGTGGACAAGAAGCAGGAGGTGGAGAAGGAGCAGGAGGTGGAGAAGGAGCAGGAGGAGGAGAAGGAGCAGGAGTGCAGAAGGAGCAGGTGAAGAAGAAAGACCAGGAGGTGGAGAAGGCGCAAGAAGAGGAGAAGGAGCAGGAGCACGAGAAGGAGCATGAGGGGGATTAGAAGCAGGAGGGCGAGAAGGAGCAGGAGGGCGAGAAGGAGCTGGAGGGCGAGAAGGAGCAGGAGGGCGAGATGGAGCAGGAGGTGGACAAGCAGAATGAGGTGGACAAGGAGCAGGAGGAGGAGAAGGACGTGGACGAGGAAAAGGAAGTGGAGAAGGAGCAGGAGGAGGTGGAGGAACAGGAAGTGGAGAAGATGCAATCGGTGGAGAAGGAGCAGGAGGCGGAGAAGGACCAGGAGGGGGAGTAGATGAAGGAGCAGGAGAAGAAGAAACAGCAGGAGGTGGAGAAGGAGCAAGGTGAGGAGAAGGAGCAGGAGGTGGAGATGGAGCAGGAGGTGGAGATGGAGCAGGAGGTGGAGAAGTAGCAGGTGGGAGAAAAGCAACAGGTGGAAGACAAGGAGCAGGAGGTGGAGAAGGAGCAGGAGGAGGAGAAGGAGGAGAAGAATGAGCAGGAGGTGGTGAATGAGCAGGAGTGGAGAAGGAACAGAAGGTGGAGTAGGAGCAGGAGGAGGAGAAGGAGCAGGAGGAGGAGAAGGAGCAGGAGTGCAGAAGGAGCAGGTGAAGAAGAAAGAGGAGGAGGTGGAGAAGGCGCAAGAAGAGGAGAAGGAGCAGGAGGTGGAGAAGGAGCAGGAGGTGGGGATGGAGCAGGGGAAGGAGAAGGAGCAGGAGGTGGAGAAGGAGCATGAGGGAGAAAATCAGCAGGAGGAAGACAAGGAGCAGGAGGTGGAGAAGGAGCAGGAGGAGGAGAAGGAGGAGAAGAAGGAGCAGCAGGTGGTGAATGAGCAGGAGTGGAGAAGGAGCAGGAGGTTGAGAAGGAGCAGGTGGAGGAGAAGGAGAAGGAGCAGGAGGAGGAGAAGGAGCAGGAGGAAGAGGAGGACTAGGAGCAGGAGGTGGAGATGGAGCAGGAGGAGGAGAAGGAGCAGGAGGTGGAGATGAAGCAGGAGTGGAGAAGGAGCAGGAGAAGAAGAAGGAGCAGGAGGAGGTATGGCAGCAGATGGAGGAGAAGGAGCAGAAGGTGGAGAAGGCGCAAGATGAGGAGAAGGAGCAGGAGGTGGAGAAGGAGCAGGAGTGGAGGAGGAGCAGGAGAAGTAGAAGCAGCGCGAGGAGGTGTACGAGCAGGAGGAGGAGAAGCAGCAGGAGATGGAGAAGGCGGAAAATGAGGAGAAGGGGCAGGAGGTGGAGAATGAGCAGGAGGTGGAGAAGGAGCAGGAGATGGACAAGGAGCAGGTGGAGGAGAAGTAGGTGGAGCAGGAGAAGGAGGTGGAGACGGAGCAGGAGGAGGAGAAGGAACAGGAGGTGGAGAAGAAGCAATCGGTCGAGAAGGAGCAGGAGGCGGAGAAGGAGCAGGAGGTGGAGAAGGAGCAGGAGGTGGAGAAGGAGCAGGAGGAGGAGAAGGAGCAGGAGGAGGAGAAGGAGCAGTAGTGCAGAAGGAGCAGGAGAAGAAGAAACAGCAGGAGGTGGAGAAGGCGCAAGAAGAGGAGAAGGAGCAGGAGGTGGAGATGGAGCAGGAGGTGGAGAAGGAGCAGGAGGTGGAGAAGTAGCAGGCGGGAGAAAAGGAGCAGGAGGAAGACAAGGAGCAGGAGGTGGAGAAGGAGCAGGAGGAGGAGAAGGAGGAGAAGAAGGAGCTGGAGGTGGTGAATGAGCAGGAGTGGAGAAGGCGCAGGAGGTGGAGTAGGAGCAGGAGGAGGAGAAGGAGAAGGAGGACGAGAAGGAGCACGAGGAGGAGAAGGAGCAGGAGGGAGAAAATGAGCAGGAGGAAGACAAGGAGCAGGAGGTGGAGAAGGAGCACGAGGAGGAGAAGGAGGAGAAGAAGGAGCAGGAGGTGGTGAATGAGCAGGAATGGAGAAGGAGCAGGAGGTGGAGAAGGAGCAGGAGGGCAGGAAGTAGCAGGAGGGCGAGAAGGAGCAGGAGGTGAACAAGGAGCAGGTGGTGGACAAGGAGCAGGAGGTGGACAAGGAACAGGAGGAGGAGAAGAAGCAACAGGTGGAGAACGAGCAGGTGGCGGAAAAGGACCAGGAGGGCGAGTATGAGAAGGATTTGGAGAAGAAGCAGTTGGAGGAGCAGGAGCAGGAGGAGAAGAAGGAGCAGGAGGTGGAGAAGGAGCAGGAGGTGGAAAAGGAGCAGGAGGGCGAGAAGGAGCAGGAGGGCGAGAAGGAGCAGGAGGGCTAGAAGGAGCTGGAGGACGAGATGGAGCAGGAGGGCGAGACCGAGCACTAGGTGGACAAGGAGCGGGAGGTGTACAATGAGCAGGAGGTGGACAAGGATCAGGAGGTGGATACGGAGCAGGAGGTGGATAATGAGCAGGAGGTGGACATGGAGACGGAGGTGGACAAGGAGCAGGAGGTAGATAAGGAGAAGTAGGTGGACAAGGAGCAGGAGGAGGAGAAGGAGATGGAGGAGGAGAAGGTCGTGGAGAAGGATCAGGAGGAGGAGAAGGAACAGGAGGTGGAGAAGAAGCAGGAGGAGGAGCAGGAGCAGGAGGTGGAGAAGGAGCAGGAGGTGGAGAAGGAGCAGGAGGGCGAGAAGGAACAGGAGGGCGAGAAGGAGCTGGAGGACGAGATGCAGCAGGAGGGCGAGATGGAGCACTAGGTGGACAAGGAGCAGGAGGTGTACAATGATCAGGAGGTGGACAAGGAGACGGAGGTGGACAAGGAGCAGGACGTAGATAAGGAGAAGTAGGTGGACAAGGAGCAGGAGGAGGAGAAGGAGATGGAGGAGGAGAAGGACGTGGAGAAGGATCAGGAGGAGGAGAAGGAACATGGGGAGGAGAAGGAGCAGGAGGTGGAGAAGGAGATGGAGGAGGAGAAGGAGCAGGAGTGCAGAATGAGCAGGAGAAGAAGAAACAGCAGGAGGTGGAGAAGGCGCAAGAAGAGGAGAAGGAGCAGGAGGTGGAGATGGAGCAGGAGGAGGAGAAGGAGGAGAAGAATGAGCAGGAGGTCGTGAATGAGCAGGAGTGGAGAAGGAGCAGGAGGTGGAGTAGGAGCAGGAGGAGTAGAAGGAGAAGTAGGTGGAGAAGGAGCAGGAGGTGGAGAAGGAGCAGGAGGAGGAGAAGGAGCAGGAGGAGGAGAAGGAGCAGGAGTGCAGAAGGAGCAGGTGAAGAAGAAAGAGCAGGAGTTGGAGAAGGCGCAAGAAGAGGAGAAGGAGCAGGAGGACGAGAAGGAGCATGAGGGGGAGTAGAAGCAGGAGGGCGAGATGGAGCAGGAGGGCGAGAAAGAGCTGGAGGGCTAGATGGAGCAGGAGGGCGAGATGGAGCAGGAGGTGGACAAGGAGCATGAGGTGGACAAGGAGCAGGAGGAGGAGAAGGACATGGACGAGGAGAAGGAAGTGGAGAAGGATCAGGAGGAGGAGGAGGAACAGGAAGTGGAGAAGATGCAATCGGTGGAGAAGGAGCAGGAGGCGGAGAAGGACCAGGAGGGGGAGTAGATGAAGGAGTTGGAGAAGAAGCAGGAGGAGGAGTAGGAGCAGGAGGTGGAGAAGGAGCAGGAGGAGGAGAAGGAGCAGGATGTGGAGAAGGAGCAGGAGGAGGAGAAGGAGCAGGAGTGGAGCATGAGCAGGAGAAGAAGATGAAGCAGGAGGAGGAGTAGGAGCAGGAGGATGAGAAGGAGCAGGAGGTGGAGAAGGAGCAGGAGGTGGAGAAGGAGCAGGAGGAGGAGCAGAGCAGGAGGAGGAGAAGAAGTCCGAGGTGGAGATGGAGCAGGAGTGGAGAAGGAGCAGGAGAAGAAGATGGAGCAGGAGGAGGAGCAGGAGCCGGAGTGGAAAAGGAGCAGGAGAAGAAGAAGGAGCAGGAGGAGGAGCAGGAGTAGGAGGAGGAGCAGGAGTAGGAGGAGGAGTAGTAGCAGGAGGTAGAGAAGCAGCATGAGTTGGAGAAGGAGCAGGAGGTGAAGAAGGAGCAGGAGGGAGACAAGGAGCGGGAGGTGGAGAAGGAGCAGGAGGAGGAGAAGGAGCAGCAAGTGGAGAAAGAGCTGGAGGTGGAGAAGGAGCAGGAGGACGAGAAGCAGCATGAGGGGGAGTAGAAGCAGGAGGGCGAGAAGAAGCAGGAGGGCGAGAAGGAGCAAGAGGGCGAGATGGAGCAGGAGGTGGACAAGGAGCAGGAGGGGGACAAGGAGCAGGAGGAGGAGAAGGACGTGGACGAGGAGAAGGAGGTGGAGAATGAGCAGGAGGAGGAGGAGGAACAGGAAGTGGAGAAGATGCAATCTGTGGAGAAGGAGCAGGAGGCGGAAAGGACCAGGAGGGGGAGTAGATGAAGGAGTTGGAGAAGAAGCAGGAGGAAGAGTAGGAGCAGGAGTGGACAAGGCGCAAGATGAGCAGAAGGAGCAGGAGGTCGAGAAGGAAACGGAGGTGGAGAAGGAGCAGGAGGGGGAGATGGAGTAGGAGGTGGAGAAGGAGCAGGAGGAGGAGAAGGAGCAGGAGTGCAGAAGGAGCAGGTGAAGAAGAAAGACCAGGAGGTGGAGAAGGCGCAAGAAGAGGAGAAGGAGCAGGAGGGCGAGAAGGAGCTGGAGGGCGAGAAGGAGCAGGAGGGCGAGATGGAGCAGGAGGTGGACAAGGAGCAGGAGGTGGACAAGGAGCAGGAGGAGGAGAAGGACGTGGATGAGGAGAAGGAGGTGGAGAAGGAGCAGGAGGAGGAGGAGGAACAGGAAGTGGAGAAGATGCAATCGGTGGAGAAGGAGCAGGAGGCGGAGAAGGACCAGGAGGGGGAGCAGATGAAGGAGTTGGAGAAGAAGCAGGAGGAGGAGGAGCAGCAGGAGGTAGAGAAGCAGCATGAGTTGGAGAAGGAGCAGGAGGTAAAGAAGGAGCAGGAGGGAGACAAGGAGCGGGAGGTGGAGAAGGAGCAGGAGGAGGAGAAGGAGGAGAAGAAGTAGCAGGAGGTGGTGAATGAGCAGGAGTGGAGAAGGAGCAGCAAGTGGAGAAGGAGCAGGAGGTGGAGAAGGAGCAGGAGGAGGAGAAGGAGCAGGAGTGCAGAAGGAGCAGGTGAAGAAGAAAGAGCAGGAGGTGGAGAAGGCGCAAGAAGAGGAGAAGGAGCAGGAGGATGAGAAGGAGCATGAGGTGGAGTAGAAGCAGGAGGGCGAGAAGGAGCAGGAGGGCGAGAGGGAGCTGGAGGGAGAGAAGGAGCAGGAGGGCGAGATGGAGCAGGAGGTGGACAAGGAGCAGGAGGTGGACAAGGAGCAGGAGGAGGAGAAGGACGTGGACAAGGAGAAGGAGGTAGAGAAGGAGCAGGAGGAGGAGGAGGAACAGGAAGTGGAGAAGATGCAATCGGTGGAGAAGGAGCAGGAGGCGGAGAAGGACCAGGAGGGGGAGTATATGTTGGAGAAGAAGCAGGAGGAGGAGTAGGAGCAGGATGTGGAGAAGGAGCAGGAGGAGGAGAAGGTGCAGGAGGAGGAGAAGGAGCAGGAGGTGGAGAAGGAGCAGGATGTGGAGAAGGAGCAGGTGGAGGAGAAGGAGCAGGAGTGGAGCATGAGCAGGAGAAGAAGATGAAGCAGGAGGAGGAGTCGGAGCAGGAGGATGACAAGGAGCAGGAGGTGGAGAAGGAGCAGGAGGTGGAGAAGGAGCAGGAGGAGGAGCAGAGCTGGAGGAGGAGAAGAAGTCCGAGGTGGAGATGGAGCAGGAGTGGAGCATGAGCAGGAGAAGAAGATGAAGCAGGAGGAGGAGTCGGAGCAGGAGGATGACAAGGAGCAGGAGGTGGAGAAGGAGCAGGAGGAGGAGCAGGAGTAGGAGGAGGAGTAGTAGCAGGAGGTAGAGAAGCAGCATGAGTTGGAGAAGGAGCAGGAGGTGAAGAAGGAGCAGGAGGGAGACAAGGAGCGGGAGGTGGAGAAGGAGCAGGAGGAGGAGAAGGAGGAGAAGAAGGAGAAGGAGGTGGTAAATGAGCAGGAATGGAGAAGGAGCAGCAAGTGGAGAAAGAGCTGGAGGTGGAGAAGGAGCAGGAGGACGAGAAGGAGCATGAGGGGGAGTAGAAGCAGGAGGGCGAGACGGAGCAGGAGGGCGAGAAGGAGCAGGAGGGCGAGATGGAGCAGGAGGTGGACAAGGAGCAGGAGGTGGACAAGGAGCAGGAGGAGGAGAAGGACGTGGACGAGGAGAAGGAAGTGGTGAAGGAGCAGGAGGAGGAGGAGGAACAGGAAGTGCAGAAGATGCAATCGGTGGAGAAGGAGCAGGAGGCGGAGAAGGACCAGGAGGGGGAGTAGATGAAGGAGTTGGAGAAGAAGCAGGAGGAGGAGTAGGAGCAGGAGGTGGAGAAGGAGTAGGAGGAGGAGAAGGTGCAGGAGGAGGAGAAGGAGCAGGAGTGGAGAAGGAGCAGGAGAAGAAGATGGAGCAGGAGGAGGAGAAGGAGCAGGAGGAGGAGAAGGTGCAGGAGGAGGAGAAGGAGCAGGAGTGGAGAAGGAGCAGGAGAAGAAGATGGAGCAGGAGGAGGAGTAGTAGCAGGAGGAGGAGAAGGAGCACGAGGTGGACAAGGCGCAAGATGAGCAGAAGGAGCAGGAGGTCGAGAAGGAAACGGCGGTGGAGAAGGAGCAGTAGTGGTAGAAGGAGTAGGAGGAGGAGAAGGAGCAGGAGGTGGAGAAGGAGCAGGAGGTGGAGTAGGAGCAGGAGATGGAGAACGAGCAGGAGGTGGAGAAGGAACAGGGGAGCGAGAAGGAGCAGGATGGCGAGAAGGAGCAGGAGGGCGAGAAGGAGCAAGAGGGGGAGTAGAAGCAGGAGGGCGAGAAGGAGCAGGAGGGCGAGAAGGAGCAGGAGGGCAAGATGGAGCAGGAGGTGGACAAGGAGCTGAATACGATTAAAATCACTCAAGAGATGGTACTCAGTAAAATAATGGGACTCAAGGCGGATAAATCCCCTGGACCTGATGGCTTCCATCCTCGGGTCTTGAGGGAAGTGGCAGTAGGGATTGTGGATGCTTTGGTGATAGTTTTCCAAAATTCCCTGGACTCAGGAGAGGTCCCGGCAGATTGGAAAACTGCTAATGTAACACCGTTATTTAAAAAGGGTAGTAGGCAGAAGGCTGGAAATTATAGGCCAGTTAGCTTAACATCTGTGGTGGGTAAAATTTTGGAGTCTATTATTAAGGAGACAGTAACGGAACATTTCGATAAGCATCATTTAATAGGACAAAGTCAGCATGGCTTTATGAAGGGGAAGTCATGTCTGACAAATTTGCTTGAGTTCTTCGAGGATATAACGTATAGGGTGGATAAAGGGGAACCAGTGGACGTAGTGTATTTAGACTTCCAGAAGGCATTCGACAAGGTGCCACATAAAAGATTATTACTTAAGATAAAAAATCACGGGATTGGGGGTAATATTCTGGCATGGGTGGAGGATTGGTTATCGAACAGGAAGCAGAGAGTTGGGATAAATGGTTCATTTTCGGACTGGCAACCAGTAACCAGTGGTGTTCCACAGGGGTCGGTGCTGGGTCCCCAACTCTTTACAATCTATATTAACGATTTGGAGGAGGGGACCGAGTGCAACATATCAAAATTTGCAGATGATACAAAGATGGGAGGGAAAGTAGAGAGTGAGGAGGACATAAAAAACCTGCAAGGGGATATAGACAGGCTGGGTGAGTGGGCGGAGATTTGGCAGATGCAATATAATATTGGAAAATGTGAGGTTATGCACTTTGGCAGGAAAAATCAGAGAGCAAGTTATTTTCTTAATGGCGAGAGACTGGAAAGTAGTGCAGTACAAAGGGATCTGGGGGTCCTAGTGCAAGAAAATCAAAAAGTTGGTATGCAGGTGCAGCAGGTGATCAAGAAAGCCAACGGAATGTTGGCTTTTATTGCTAGGGGGATAGAATATAAAAACAAGGAGGTATTGCTGCAGTTATATAAGGTATTGGTGAGACCGCACCTGGAATACTGCATACAGTTTTGGTCTCCATACTTAAGAAAAGACATACTTGCTCTCGAGGCAGTACAAAGAAGGTTCACTCGGTTAATCCCGGGGATGAGGGGGCGGACATATGAGGAGAGGTTGAGTAGATTGGGACTCTACTCATTGGAGTTCAGAAGAATGAGAGGCGATCTTATTGAAACATATAAGATTGTGAAGGGTCTTGATCGGGTGGATGCAGTAAGGATGTTCCCAAAGATGGGTGAAACTAGAACTAGGGGGCATAATCTTAGAATAAGGGGCTGCTCTTTCAAAACTGAGATGAGGAGAAACTTCTTCACTCAGAGGGTGGTAGGTCTGTGGAATTTGCTGCCCCAGGAAGCTGTGGAAGCTACATCATTAGATAAATTTAAAACAGAAATAGACAGTTTCCTAGAAGTAAAGGGAATTAGGGGTTATGGGGAGCGGGCAGGAAATTGGACATGAAGCTGAGTTCGGATCGGTCAATGCCCTGTGGGTGGCGGAGAGGGCCAAGGGGCTATGTGGCCGGGTCCTGCTCCGACTTCTTGTGTTCTTTAGATTTGTGGTTGGGATCAGATCAGCCATGATCTTATTGAATGGCGGAGCAGGCTCGAGGGGCCGATTGGCCTACTCCTGCTCCAATTTCTTATGTTGTTATGTTCTTAAGGAGCAGGAGGTGGACAAGGAGCAGGAGGAGGAGAAGGACGTGGACGAGGAGAAGGAGGTGGAGAAGGAGCAGGAGGAGGAGGAGGAACAGGAAGTGCAGAAGATGCAATCGGTGGAGAAGGAGCAGGAGGCGGAGAAGGACCAGGAGGGGGAGTAGATGAAGGAGTTGGAGAAGAAGCAGGAGGAGGAGTAGGAGCAGGAGGTGGAGAAGGAGCAGGTGGAGGAAAAGATGCAGGAGGAGGAGAAGGAGCAGCAGTGGAGAAGGAGCAGGAGAAGAAGATGGAGCAGGAGGAGGAGAAGGAGCAGGAGGAGGAGAAGGTGCAGGAGGAGGAGAAGGAGCAGGAGTGGAGAAGGAGCAGGAGAAGAAGATGGAGCAGGAGGAGCAGTAGTAGCAGGAGGAGGAGAAGGAACAGGAGGTGGACAAGGCGCAAGATGAGCAGAAGGAGCAGGAGGTCGAGAAGGAAACGGAGGTGGACAAGGAGCAGGAGGTGGACAAGGAGCAGGAGGAGGAGAAGGACGTGGACGAGGAGAAGGAGGTGGAGAAGGAGCAGGAGGAGGAGGAGGAACAGGAAGTGGAGAAGATGCAATCGGTGGAGAAGGAGCAGGAGGCGGAGAAGGACCAAGAGGGGGAGTAGATGAAGGAGTTGGAGAAGAAGCAGGAGGAGGAGTAGGAGCAGGATGTGGAGAAGGAGCAGGAGGAGGAGAAGGTGCAGGAGGGGGAGAAGGAGCAGGAGGTGGAGAAGGAGCAGGATGTGGAGAAGGAGCAGGAGGAGGAGAAGGAGCAGGAGTGGAGCATGAGCAGGAGAGGAAGATGAAGCAGGAGGAGGAGTAGGAGCAGGAGGATGACAAGGAGCAGGAGGTGGAGAAGGAGCAGGAGGTGGAGAAGGAGCAGGAGGAGGAGCAGAGCAGGAGGAGAAGAAGTCCGAGGTGGAGATGGAGCAGGAGGAGGAGCAGGAGCAGGAGTGGAAAAGGAGCAGGAGAAGAAGAAGGAGCAGGAGGAGGAGCAGGAGTAGGAGGAGTAGTAGCAGGAGGTAGAGAAGCAGCATGAGTTGGAGAAGGAGCAGGAGGTGAAGAAGGAGCAGGAGGGAGACAAGGAGCGGGAGGTGGAGAAGGAGCAGGAGGAGGAGAAGGAGGAGAAGAAGGAGAAGGAGGTGGTAAATGAGCAGGAATGGAGAAGGAGCAGCAAGTGGAGAAAGAGCTGGAGGTGGAGAAGGAGCAGGAGGACGAGAAGGAGCATGAGGGGGAGTAGAAGCAGGAGGGCGAGAAGGAGCAGGAGGGCGAGAAGGAGCAGGAGGGCGAGATGGAGCAGGAGGTGGACAAGGAGCAGGAGGTGGACAAGGAGCAGGAGGAGGAGAAGGACGTGGACGAGGAGAAGGAGGTGGAGATGGAGCAGGAGGAGGAGGAGGAACAGGAAGTGCAGAAGATGCAATCGGTGGAGAAGGAGCAGGAGGCGGAGAAGGACCAGGAGGGGGAGTAGATGAAGGAGTTGGAGAAGAAACAGGAGGAGGAGTAGGAGCAGGAGGTGGAGAAGGAGCAGGAGGAGGAGAAGGTGCAGGAGGAGGAGAAGGAGCAGGAGTGGAGAAGGAGCAGGAGAAGAAGATGGAGCAGGAGGAGGAGAAGGAGCAGGAGGAGGAGAAGGTGCAGGAGGAGGAGAAGGAGCAGGAGTGGAGAAGGAGCAGGAGAAGAAGATGGAGCAGGAGGAGGAGTAGTAGCAGGAGGAGGAGAAGGAGCAGGAGGTGGACAAGGCGCAAGATGAGCAGAAGGAGCAGGAGGTCGAGAAGGAAACGGAGGTGGAGAAGGAGCAGGAGGGGGAGAAGGAGTAGGAGGAGGAGAAGGAGCAGGAGGTGGAGAAGGAGCAGGAGGTGGAGTAGGAGGAGGAGATGGAGAACGAGCAGGAGGTGGAGAAGGAACAGGGGAGCGAGAAGGAGCAGCAGGGCGAGAAGGAGCAGGAGGTGGAGAAGGAGCAGGAGGAGGAGCAGAGCAGGAGGAGGAGAAGAAGTCCGAGGTGGAGATGGAGCAGGAGTGGAGAAGGAGCAGAAGAAGAAGATGGAGCAGGAGGAGGAGCAGGAGCAGGAGTGGAAAAGGAGCAGGAGAAGAAGAAGGAGCAGGAGGAGGAGCAGGAGTAGGAGGCGGAGTAGTAGCAGGAGGTAGAGAAGCAGCATGAGTTGGAGAAGGAGCAGGAGGTGAAGAAGGAGCAGGAGGGAGACAAGGAGCGGGAGGTGGAGAAGGAGCAGGAGGAGGAGAAGGAGGAGAAGAAGGAGAAGGAGGTGGTAAATGAGCAGGAACGGAGAAGGAGCAGCAAGTGGAGAAAGAGCTGGAGGTGGAGAAGGAGCAGGAGGACGAGAAGGAGCATGAGGGGGAGTAGAAGCAGGAGGGCGAGAAGGAGCAGGAGGGCGAGAAGGAGCAGGAGGGCGAGATGGAGCAGGAGGTGGACAAGGAGCAGGAGGTGGACAAGGAGCAGGAGGAGGAGAAGGACGTGGACGAGGAGAAGGAGGTGGAGATGGAGCAGGAGGAGGAGGAGGAACAGGAAGTGCAGAAGATGCAATCGGTGGAGAAGGAGCAGGAGGCGGAGAAGGAGCAGGAGTGGAGCATGAGCAGGAGAGGAAGATGAAGCAGGAGGAGGAGTAGGAGCAGGAGGATGACAAGGAGCAGGAGGTGGAGAAGGAGCAGGAGGTGGAGAAGGAGCAGGAGGAGGAGCAGAGCAGGAGGAGGAGAAGAAGTCCGAGGTGGAGATGGAGCAGGAGTGGAGAAGGAGCAGAAGAAGAAGATGGAGCAGGAGGAGGAGTAGGAGCAGGAGTGGAAAAGGAGCAGGAGAAGAAGAAGGAGCAGGAGGAGGAGCAGGAGTAGGAGGAGGAGTAGTAGCAGGAGGTAGAGAAGCAGCATGAGTTGGAGAAGGTGCAGGAGGTGAAGAAGGAGCAGGAGGGAGACAAGGAGCGGGAGGTGGAGAAGGAGCAGGAGGAGGAGAAGGAGGAGAAGAAGGAGAAGGAGGTGGTAAATGAGCAGGAATGGAGAAGGAGCAGCAAGTGGAGAAAGAGCTGGAGGTGGAGAAGGATCAGGAGGACGAGAAGGAGCATGAGGGGGAGTAGAAGCAGGAGGGCGAGAAGGAGCAGGAGGGCGAGAAGGAGCAGGAGGGCGAGATGGAGCAGGAGGTGGACAAGGAGCAGGAGGTGGACAAGGAGCAGGAGGAGGAGAAGGACGTGGACGAGGAGAAGGAGGTGGAGATGGAGCAGGAGGAGGAGGAGGAACAGGAAGTGCAGAAGATGCAATCGGTGGAGAAGGAGCAGGAGGCGGAGAAGGACCAGGAGGGGGAGTAGATGAAGGGGTTGGAGAAGAAACAGGAGGAGGAGTAGGAGCAGGAGGTGGAGAAGGAGCAGGAGGAGGAGAAGGTGCAGGAGGAGGAGAAGGAGCAGGAGTGGAGAAGGAGCAGGAGAAGAAGATGGAGCAGGAGGAGGAGAAGGAGCAGGAGGAGGAGAAGGTGCAGGAGGAGGAGAAGGAGCAGGAGTGGAGAAGGAGCAGGAGAAGAAGATGGAGCAGGAGGAGGAGTAGTAGCAGGAGGAGGAGAAGGAGCAGGAGGTGGACAAGGCGCAAGATGAGCAGAAGGAGCAGGAGGTCGAGAAGGAAACGGAGGTGGAGAAGGAGCAGGAGGGGGAGAAGGAGTAGGAGGAGGAGAAGGAGCAGGAGGTGGAGAAGGAGCAGGAGGTGGAGTCGGAGCAGGAGATGGAGAACGAGCAGGAGGTGGAGAAGGAACAGGGGAGCGAGAAGGAGCAGCAGGGCGAGAAGGAGCAGGAGGGCGAGAAGGAGCAAGAGGGGGAGTAGAAGCAGGAGGGCGAGAAGGAGCACGAGGGCGAGAAGGAGCAGGAGGGCAAGATGGAGCAGGAGGTGGACAAGGAGCAGGAGGTGGACAAGGAGCAGGAGGAGGAGAAGGACGTGGACGAGGAGAAGGAGGTGGAGAAGGAGCAGGAGGAGGGGGAGGAACAGGAAGTGCAGAAGATGCAATCGGTGGAGAAGGAGCAGGAGGCGGAGAAGGACCAGGAGGGGGAGAAGGTGCAGGAGGAGGAGAAGGAGCAGGAGTGGACAAGGCGCAAGATGAGCAGAAGGAGCAGGAGGTCGAGAAGGAAACGGAGGTGGAGAAGGAGCAGGAGGGGGAGAAGGAGTAGGAGGTGGAGAAGGAGAAGGAGGAGGAGAAGGAGCAGGAGAAGGAGAAGGAGCAGGAGTGCAGAAGGAGCATGTGAAGAAGAAAGACCAGGAGGTGGAGAAGGCTCAAGAAGAGGAGAAGGAGCAGGAGGGCGAGAAGGAGCTGGAGGGCGAGAAGGAGCAGGAGGGCGAGATGGAGCAGGAGGTGGACAAGGAGCAGGAGGTGGACAAGGAGCAGGAGGAGGAGAAGGACGTGGATGAGGAGAAGGAGGTGGAGAAGGAGCAGGAGGAGGAGGAGGAACAGGAAGTGGAGAAGATGCAATCGGTGGTGAATGAGCAGGAGGCGGAGAAGGACCAGGAGGGGCAGTAGATGAAGGAGTTGGAGAAGAAGCAGGAGGAGGAGGAGTAGCAGGAGGTAGAGAAGCAGCATGAGTTGGAGAAGGAGCAGGAGGTAAAGAAGGAGCAGGAGGGAGAAAAGGAGCGGGAGGTGGAGAAGGAGCAGGAGGAGGAGAAGGAGGAGAAGAAGTAGCAGGAGGTGGTGAATGAGCAGGAGTGGAGAAGGAGCAGCAAGTGGAGAAGGAGCAGGAGGTGGAGAAGGAGCAGGAGGAGGAGAAGGAGCAGGAGTGCAGAAGGAGCAGGTGAAGAAGAAAGAGCAGGAGGTGGAGAAGGCGCAAGAAGAGGAGAAGGAGCAGGAGGACGAGAAGGAGCATGAGTGGGAGTAGAAGCAGGAGGGCGAGAAGGAGCAGGAGGTCGAGAAGGAGCTGGAGGGCGAGAAGGAGCAGGAGGGCGAGATGGAGCAGGAGGTGGACAAGGAGCAGGAGGTGGACAAGGAGCAGGAGGAGGAGAAGGACGTGGACGAGGAGAAGGAGGTGGAGAAGGAGCAGGAGGAGGAGGAGGAACAGGAAGTGCAGAAGATGCAATCGGTGGAGAAGGAGCAGGAGGCGGAGAAGGACCAGGAGGTGGAGTAGATGAAGGAGTTGGAGAAGAAGCAGGAGGAGGAGTAGGAGCAGGAGGTGGAGAAGGAGCAGGAGGAGGAGAAGGTGCAGGAGGAGGAGAAGGAGCAGGAGTGGAGATGGAGCAGGAGAAGAAGACGTAGCAGGAGGAGGAGAAGGAGCAGGAGGAGGAGAAGGTGCAGGAGGAGGAGAAGGAGCAGGAGTGGAGAAGGAGCAGGAGAACAAGATGGAGCAGGAGGAGGAGTAGTAGCAGGAGGAGGAGAAGGAACAGGAGGTGGACAAGGCGCAAGATGAGCAGAAGGAGCAGGAGGTCGAGAAGGAAACGGAGGTGGAGAAGGAGCAGGAGGGGGAGAAGGAGTAGGAGGAGGAGGAGAAGGAGCAGGAGTTGGAGAAGGAGCAGGAGGTGGAGTAGGAGCAGGAGATGGAGAACGAGCAGGAGGTGGAGAAGGAACAGGGGAGCGAGAAGGAGCAGGAGGGCGAGAAGGAGCAGGAGGGCGAGAAGGAGCAAGAGGGCGATCAGGATCAGGAGGGCGAGAAGGAGCAGGACGTGGACAAGGAGCAGGAGATGGACAAGGAGCAGGAGGTGGACAACGAGCAGGAGGTGGACAAGAATCAGGAGATGGACACGGAGGAGGAGATGGACAAGAAGCAGGAGGTGGACAAGGAGCAGGAGGTGGACAGGGAGCAGGAGGTGTAGAAGGAGGATGAGGTTAAGAAGGAGGTGAACAAGGAGCAGGAGGTGGACAAGGAGCAGGAGGTGGACACGGAGCAGGAGGAGGAGAAGGAGGTGGAGGAGCAGAAGGAGGTGGAGAAGGAGCAGGAGGAGGAGAACGAACAGGAGGACGAGAAGGAGCAGGTTGCGCAGAAAGAGCAGGAGTTGGAGAAGATGCTGGAAGAGGAGCAGGAGCAGGAGGAGAAGAAGGAGCAGGAGGTGGAGAAGGAGCAGGAGGTGGAGAAGGAGCAGGAGGAGGAGAAGGAGCAGGAGTGGAGCATGAGCAGGAGAAGAAGATGAAGCAGGAGGAGGAGTAGGAGCAGGAGGATGAGAAGGAGCAGGAGGTGGACAAGGCGCAACATGAGCAGAAGGAGCAGGAGGAGGAGAAGGAACAGGAGAAGGAGAAGAAGCAATAGGTGGAGCAGGAGCAGTAGGCGGAGAAGGACCAGGAGGAGGAGCAGGAGAAGGAGTTGGAGAAGAAGCAGGAGGAGGTGCAGGAGCAGGAGGAGAAGAAAGGGCAGGAGGTGGAGAAGGAGCAGGAGGTGGAGACGGAGCAGGAGGTGGACAAGGAGCAGGAGGTGGACAAGGAGCAGGAGGGGGACAAGGAGCAGGAGGAGGAGAAGGACGTGGACGAGGAGAAGGAGGTGGAGAAGGAGCAGGAGGAGGAGGAGGAACAGGAAGTGCAGAAGATGCAATCGGTGGAGAAGGAGCAGGAGGCGGAGAAGGACCAGGAGGGGGAGTAGATGAAGGAGTTGGAGAAGAAGCAGGAGGAGGAGGTGGAGAAGGAGCAGGAGGTGGAGAAGGAGCAGGAGGAGGAGAAGGAGCAGGAGTGGAGCATGAGCAGGAGAAGAAGATGAAGCAGGAGGAGAAGTAGGAGCAGGAGGATGAGAAGGAGCAGGAGGTGGAGAAGGAGCAGGAGGTGGAGAAGGAGCAGGAGGAGGAGCAGAGCAGGAGGAGGAGAAGAAGTCCGAGGTGGAGATGGAGCAGGAGTGGAGAAGGAGCAGAAGAAGAAGATGGAGCAGGAGGAGGAGCAGGAGCAGGAGTGGAAAAGGAGCAGGAGAAGAAGAAGGAGCAGGAGGAGGAGCAGGAGTAGGAGGCGGAGTAGTAGCAGGAGGTAGAGAAGCAGCATGAGTTGGAGAAGGAGCAGGAGGTGAAGAAGGAGCAGGAGGGAGACAAGGAGCGGGAGGTGGAGAAGGAGCAGGAGGAGGAGAAGGAGGAGAAGAAGGAGAAGGAGGTGGTAAATGAGCAGGAACGGAGAAGGAGCAGCAAGTGGAGAAAGAGCTGGAGGTGGAGAAGGAGCAGGAGGACGAGAAGGAGCATGAGGGGGAGTAGAAGCAGGAGGGCGAGAAGGAGCAGGAGGGCGAGAAGGAGCAGGAGGGCGAGATGGAGCAGGAGGTGGACAAGGAGCAGGAGGTGGACAAGGAGCAGGAGGAGGAGAAGGACGTGGACGAGGAGAAGGAGGTGGAGATGGAGCAGGAGGAGGAGGAGGAACAGGAAGTGCAGAAGATGCAATCGGTGGAGAAGGAGCAGGAGGCGGAGAAGGACCAGGAGGGGGAGTAGATGAAGGGGTTGGAGAAGAAACAGGAGGAGGAGTAGGAGCAGGAGGTGGAGAAGGAGCAGGAGGAGGAGAAGGTGCAGGAGGAGGAGAAGGAGCAGGAGTGGAGAAGGAGCAGGAGAAGAAGATGGAGCAGGAGGAGGAGAAGGAGCAGGAGGAGGAGAAGGTGCAGGAGGAGGAGAAGGAGCAGGAGTGGAGAAGGAGCAGGAGAAGAAGATGGAGCAGGAGGAGGAGTAGTAGCAGGAGGAGGAGAAGGAGCAGGAGGTGGACAAGGCGCAAGATGAGCAGAAGGAGCAGGAGGTCGAGAAGGAAACGGAGGTGGAGAAGGAGCAGGAGGGGGAGAAGGAGTAGGAGGAGGAGAAGGAGCAGGAGGTGGAGAAGGAGCAGGAGGTGGAGTCGGAGCAGGAGATGGAGAACGAGCAGGAGGTGGAGAAGGAACAGGGGAGCGAGAAGGAGCAGCAGGGCGAGAAGGAGCAGGAGGGCGAGAAGGAGCAAGAGGGGGAGTAGAAGCAGGAGGGCGAGAAGGAGCACGAGGGCGAGAAGGAGCAGGAGGGCAAGATGGAGCAGGAGGTGGACAAGGAGCAGGAGGTGGACAAGGAGCAGGAGGAGGAGAAGGACGTGGACGAGGAGAAGGAGGTGGAGAAGGAGCAGGAGGAGGGGGAGGAACAGGAAGTGCAGAAGATGCAATCGGTGGAGAAGGAGCAGGAGGCGGAGAAGGACCAGGAGGGGGAGAAGGTGCAGGAGGAGGAGAAGGAGCAGGAGTGGACAAGGCGCAAGATGAGCAGAAGGAGCAGGAGGTCGAGAAGGAAACGGAGGTGGAGAAGGAGCAGGAGGGGGAGAAGGAGTAGGAGGTGGAGAAGGAGAAGGAGGAGGAGAAGGAGCAGGAGAAGGAGAAGGAGCAGGAGTGCAGAAGGAGCATGTGAAGAAGAAAGACCAGGAGGTGGAGAAGGCTCAAGAAGAGGAGAAGGAGCAGGAGGGCGAGAAGGAGCTGGAGGGCGAGAAGGAGCAGGAGGGCGAGATGGAGCAGGAGGTGGACAAGGAGCAGGAGGTGGACAAGGAGCAGGAGGAGGAGAAGGACGTGGATGAGGAGAAGGAGGTGGAGAAGGAGCAGGAGGAGGAGGAGGAACAGGAAGTGGAGAAGATGCAATCGGTGGTGAATGAGCAGGAGGCGGAGAAGGACCAGGAGGGGCAGTAGATGAAGGAGTTGGAGAAGAAGCAGGAGGAGGAGGAGTAGCAGGAGGTAGAGAAGCAGCATGAGTTGGAGAAGGAGCAGGAGGTAAAGAAGGAGCAGGAGGGAGAAAAGGAGCGGGAGGTGGAGAAGGAGCAGGAGGAGGAGAAGGAGGAGAAGAAGTAGCAGGAGGTGGTGAATGAGCAGGAGTGGAGAAGGAGCAGCAAGTGGAGAAGGAGCAGGAGGTGGAGAAGGAGCAGGAGGAGGAGAAGGAGCAGGAGTGCAGAAGGAGCAGGTGAAGAAGAAAGAGCAGGAGGTGGAGAAGGCGCAAGAAGAGGAGAAGGAGCAGGAGGACGAGAAGGAGCATGAGTGGGAGTAGAAGCAGGAGGGCGAGAAGGAGCAGGAGGTCGAGAAGGAGCTGGAGGGCGAGAAGGAGCAGGAGGGCGAGATGGAGCAGGAGGTGGACAAGGAGCAGGAGGTGGACAAGGAGCAGGAGGAGGAGAAGGACGTGGACGAGGAGAAGGAGGTGGAGAAGGAGCAGGAGGAGGAGGAGGAACAGGAAGTGCAGAAGATGCAATCGGTGGAGAAGGAGCAGGAGGCGGAGAAGGACCAGGAGGTGGAGTAGATGAAGGAGTTGGAGAAGAAGCAGGAGGAGGAGTAGGAGCAGGAGGTGGAGAAGGAGCAGGAGGAGGAGAAGGTGCAGGAGGAGGAGAAGGAGCAGGAGTGGAGATGGAGCAGGAGAAGAAGACGTAGCAGGAGGAGGAGAAGGAGCAGGAGGAGGAGAAGGTGCAGGAGGAGGAGAAGGAGCAGGAGTGGAGAAGGAGCAGGAGAACAAGATGGAGCAGGAGGAGGAGTAGTAGCAGGAGGAGGAGAAGGAACAGGAGGTGGACAAGGCGCAAGATGAGCAGAAGGAGCAGGAGGTCGAGAAGGAAACGGAGGTGGAGAAGGAGCAGGAGGGGGAGAAGGAGTAGGAGGAGGAGGAGAAGGAGCAGGAGTTGGAGAAGGAGCAGGAGGTGGAGTAGGAGCAGGAGATGGAGAACGAGCAGGAGGTGGAGAAGGAACAGGGGAGCGAGAAGGAGCAGGAGGGCGAGAAGGAGCAGGAGGGCGAGAAGGAGCAAGAGGGCGATCAGGATCAGGAGGGCGAGAAGGAGCAGGACGTGGACAAGGAGCAGGAGATGGACAAGGAGCAGGAGGTGGACAAGGAGCAGGAGGTGGACAAGAATCAGGAGATGGACACGGAGGAGGAGATGGACAAGAAGCAGGAGGTGGACAAGGAGCAGGAGGTGGACAGGGAGCAGGAGGTGTAGAAGGAGGATGAGGTTAAGAAGGAGGTGAACAAGGAGCAGGAGGTGGACAAGGAGCAGGAGGTGGACACGGAGCAGGAGGAGGAGAAGGAGGTGGAGGAGCAGAAGGAGGTGGAGAAGGAGCAGGAGGAGGAGAACGAACAGGAGGACGAGAAGGAGCAGGTTGCGCAGAAAGAGCAGGAGTTGGAGAAGATGCTGGAAGAGGAGCAGGAGCAGGAGGAGAAGAAGGAGCAGGAGGTGGAGAAGGAGCAGGAGGTGGAGAAGGAGCAGGAGGAGGAGAAGGAGCAGGAGTGGAGCATGAGCAGGAGAAGAAGATGAAGCAGGAGGAGGAGTAGGAGCAGGAGGATGAGAAGGAGCAGGAGGTGGACAAGGCGCAACATGAGCAGAAGGAGCAGGAGGAGGAGAAGGAACAGGAGAAGGAGAAGAAGCAATAGGTGGAGCAGGAGCAGTAGGCGGAGAAGGACCAGGAGGAGGAGCAGGAGAAGGAGTTGGAGAAGAAGCAGGAGGAGGTGCAGGAGCAGGAGGAGAAGAAAGGGCAGGAGGTGGAGAAGGAGCAGGAGGTGGAGACGGAGCAGGAGGTGGACAAGGAGCAGGAGGTGGACAAGGAGCAGGAGGGGGACAAGGAGCAGCAGGAGGAGAAGGACGTGGACGAGGAGAAGGAGGTGGAGAAGGAGCAGGAGGAGGAGGAGGAACAGGAAGTGCAGAAGATGCAATCGGTGGAGAAGGAGCAGGAGGCGGAGAAGGACCAGGAGGGGGAGTAGATGAAGGAGTTGGAGAAGAAGCAGGAGGAGGAGGTGGAGAAGGAGCAGGAGGTGGAGAAGGAGCAGGAGGAGGAGAAGGAGCAGGAGTGGAGCATGAGCAGGAGAAGAAGATGAAGCAGGAGGAGAAGTAGGAGCAGGAGGATGAGAAGGAGCAGGAGGTGGAGAAGGAGCAGGAGGTGGAGAAGGAGCAGGAGGAGGAGCAGAGCAGGAGGAGGAGAAGAAGTCCGAGGTGGAGATGGAGTAGGAGTGGAGAAGGAGCAGAAGAAGAAGATGGAGCAGGAGGAGGAGCAGGAGTAGGAGGAGGAGTAGTAGCAGGAGGAGGTAAAGGAGCAGTAGGAGGAAAAGGAGCAGGAGTGGAGAAGGAGCAGGAGAAGATGAAGAGGCAGGAGGAGTAGGAGCAGGAGGAGGAGAAGGAACAGGAGGTGGAGACGGCGCAAGATAAGAAGCAGCAGCAGGTGGAGAAGGAGCAGGAGGTGGAGAAGGAGCTGGAGAAGGAGAAGGAGCAGGAGGTTGAGAACGAGCAGGAGGTGGAGACGGAGCAGGAGGAGGAGAAGGAGCAGGAGGGAGACAAGGAGCAGGAGGAAGACAAGGAGCAGGAGGTGGAGAAGGAGCAGGAGGTGGAGAAGGCGCAAGATGAGAAGCAGCTGGAGGTGGAGAAGGAGCAGGAGGTTGAGAACGAGCAGGAGGTGGAGACGGAGCAGGAGGGAGATAAGGAGCAGGAAGAAGACAAGGAGCAGGAGGTGGAAAAGGACCATGAGGAGGAGAAGGAGCAGGCGGAGAAGAAAGAACAGGAGAAGGAGAAGGAGCAGGAGATGGAGAAGGAGCAGGAGGAGGAGCAGAGCAGGAGGAGGAGACGAAGTCGGAGGTGGAGATGGAGCAGGAGTGGAGAAGGAGCAGGAGAAGAAGAAGGAGCAGGAGGAGGAGCAGGAGCAGGAGTGGAAAAGGAGCAGGAGAAGAACAAGGAGCAGGAGGAGGAGCAGGAGCAGGAGGAGGAGTAGTAGCAGGAGGTAGAGAAGCAGCATGAGTTGGAGAAGGAGCAGGAGGTGAAGAAGGAGCAGGAGGGAGACAAAGAGCGGGAGGTGGAGAAGGAGCAGGAGGAGGAGAAGGAGGAGAAGAAGTAGCAGGAGGTGGTGAATGAGCAGGAGTGGAGAAGGAGCAGCAAGTGGAGAAGGAGCAGGAGGTGGAGAAGGAGCAGGAGGACGATAAAGGAGCATGTGGGGGAGAAGAAGCAGGAGGGCGAGAAGGACGTGGACGAGGATAAGGAGGTGGTGAAAGAGCAGGAGGAGGAGGAGGAACAGGAAGTGGAGAAGATGCAATCGGTGGAGAAGCAGGAGGCGGAGAAGGACGAGGAGTGGGAGTAGGTGAAGGAGTTGGAGAAGAAGCAGGAGGAGGAGAAGGAGCAGGAGGAGGAGAAGGTGCAGGAGGAGGAGAAGGAGCAGGAGTGGCGAAGGAGCAGGAGGTGGAGAAGGAGTAGGAGTTCGAGAAGGAGCAGGAGGTGGAGGAGGAGCAGGAGGTGGAGAAGCAGAAGGAGTTGGAGAATAAGCAGGAGGAGGAGCTTGAGCAGGAGTGGGAGAAGGAGTTGGAGATGGAGCATGATGACGTTGAGCAGGAGGTGGAAATGGAGCAGGAGGTGGAGGACGAGGAGTAGGAGCAGGAGGTGAAGAAGGAGCTGGAGGAGGAGAAGGAGCAGGAGGAGGAGAAGGAGCAGGAGGAGGTGTTGCAGGAGGAGGAGGTGGAGCTGGAGGTGGAGAAGGAGCAGGTGGAGGAGGTGGAGCAGGTGGAGGATGTTGATCAGGAGGAGTAGAAGGAGCAGGAGGTGGAGAAGGAGAAGGAGTTGGAGAATAAGCAGGAGGTGGAGAAGGAGAAGGAGTTGGAGAATACGCAGGAGGAGCTTGAGCAGGAGTGGGAGAAGGAGTTGGAGATGGAGCAGGATGAGGTTGAGCAGGAGATGGAGAAGGAGCAGGAGGTGGAGAATGAGCCGGACGTAGAGAATGAGCCGAGGGTGGAGAAGGAGCCGGAGATGGAGATGGAGCCGGAGGTGGACAGGGGGCTGGAGGAGAAGAAGGAGATGAAGGAGGAGAAGGAACAGGAGGAAGAGAAGTAACAGGAGGAGGAGAAGGAGCACGAGGTGGAGCAGTCGGTGAAGAAGGGGCAGGTGGAGGAGGTGGAGCAGGAAGTGGAGAATGAGCAGGAGGAGGTGAAGGAGCAGGAGGTGGAGAAGGAGCAGGAGGTGGAGAAGGAGAAGGAGTTGGAGAATAAGCAGGAGGTGGAGAAGGAGAAGGAGTTGGAGAATAAGCAGGAGGAGGAGCTTGAGCAGGAGTGGGAGAAGGAGTTCGAGATGGAGCAGGATGAGGTTGAGCAGGAGATGGAGAAGGAGCAGGAGGTTGAGAATGAGCCGGACGTAGAGAAGGAGCCGAGGGTGGAGAAGGAGCCGGAGATGGAGCCGGAGGTGGAGAGGGGGCAGGAGGAGAAGAAGGAGCTGAAGGAGGAGAAGGAACAGGAAGAAGAGAAGTAACAGGAGGAGGAGAAGGAGCACGAGGTGGAGCAGTAGGTGAAGAAGGGGCAGGAGGAGCAGGTGGAGCAGGAGGAGTAGGTGGAGCAGGAGGTGGAGAAGGAGCAGGGGGAGGAGGTGGAGCAGGAGGAGGATATTGATCAGGAGGAGTAGAAGGAGCAGGAGGAGGTTGAGCAGGAGGTGGAAATGGAGCAGGAGGTGGAGGAGGAGGAGCAGGAGCAGGAGGTGAAGAAGGAGCAGGAGGAGGTGAAGTAGCAGGAGGAGGAGAAGGAGCAGGAGTGGGAGAAGGAGCAGGAGGAGAAGAAGGAGCAGGAGGTGGAGAAGGAGCAGGAGGAGGAGAAGGAGCAGGAGGGGGAGCAGGAGCAGGAAGAGGAGAAGGAGCAGGAGGGGGAGAAGGAGCAGGAGGGGGAGAAGGTTGCAGGAGGAGGAGAAGGAGCAGGAGGAGGAGAAGGAGCTGCAGGTGGACAAGGTGCAGGAGGTGGACAAGGTGCAGGAGGTGAACAAGGAGCAGGAGCTTGAAAAGGATCAGGAGGTTGACAAGGAGCAGGAGGAGGAGAAGGAGGTGGAGAAGGTGTTGGAGAAGGAGCGGGAGTTGGAGAATACGCAATCGGTGGAGAAGGAGCAGGAGGCGGAGAAGGACCAGGACGGGGAGCAGGAGCACTCGGCGGAGAAAGAGAAGGATTAGCAGAAGGAGCAGCAGTTGGAGAAGAAGCAGGAGTATGAGGTTGAGCAGGAGTACGAGAAGGAGCAGGAGGAGGTTGAGCAGGTGATGGAGAAGGAGCATGAGGTGGAGAAGGAGCCGCAGGTGGAGAAGGAGCCGGAGGTGGAGAAGGAGCAGGAGGAGGAGAAGGAGCAGGAGGTGGAGAAGGAGCAGGAGGTGGAGAAGGAGCAGGAGGAAGAGAAGTAGCAGGATGTGCAGAAGAAGCAGGAGGGGGACAAGGAGCAGGAGGCGGAGAAGGAGCATGAGTGGGAGCAGGAGCACGAGGCAGAGAAAGAGCAGGAGGAGGAGAAGGAGTAGGAGGTGGAGAAGGAGCAGGAAGTGGAGAAGGAGAAGGAGTTGGAGAATAAGCAGGAGGTGGAGAAGGAGAAGGAGTTGGAGAATAAGCAGGAGGAGGAGCTTGAGCAGGAGTGGGAGAAGGAGTTGGAGATGGAGCAGGATGAGGTTGATCAGGAGATGGAGAAGGAGCAGGATGTGCAGGTCGATCAGGAGGAGGAGCTGTTGCAGGAGGAGGAGGTGGACCTGGAGGTGGAGAAGGAGCAGGTGGAGGAGGTGGAGCAGGAGGAGGATGTTGATCAGGAGGAGTAGAAGGAGCAGGAGGAGCTTGAGCAGGAGGTGGATATGGAGCAGGAGGTGGAGGAGGAGGAGGAGGAGCAGGAGGTGAAGAAGGAGCAGGAGGAGGAGACGTAGCAGGAGTAGGAGAAGGAGCAGGAGGGGTAGAAGGAGCAGGAGGGGGAGAAGGAGCAGGCGGGGGAGAAGGAGCATGAGGAGGAGGATGAGCCGGAGGTGGAGAAGGATCCGGAGGTGGAGAAGGAGCAGGAGGAGGAGAAGGAGCAGGAGGTGGAGATGGAGCAGGAGGTGGAGAAGGAGCAGGAGGAGGAGAAGGAGCTGGAGGAGGAGAAGCAGCAGGATGAGGTGGAGCAGCAGGAGGAGGTGGAGCAGGAGGAGGAGGTTGAGCAGGAGGAGGTGAAGGAGCAGCAGGAGGTTGAGCAGGAGGTAGAGTAGGAGGAGGAGATGGAGCAGGGGGAGGATGAGCAGGAGGTGGAGAAGGAGTCGGAGGAGGATGTGGATCAGGAGGAGGAGGTGCTGCAGGAGGAGGAGGTGGAGAAGGCGCAGGTGGAGGAGTTGGAGCAGGAGGAGGATGTTGATCAGGAGGAGTAGAAGGAGCAGGAGGAGGTTGAGCAGGAGGTGGAAATGGAGCAGGAGGTGGAGAAGGAGCAGGAGGAGGAGAAGGAGCAGGAGGTGGAGAAGGAGCAGGAGCAGGAGGAGGAGAAGGAGCTGGAGGAGCAGAAAGAGCAGGAGGAGGAGATGGAGCAAGAGGGGGAGAAGGAGCAGGAGGGTGAGAAGGAGCAAGAGGAGGAGAAGGAGCAGGAGGATGAGAAGAAGCTGGAGGTGGACAAGGTGCAGGAGGTGGACAAGGTGCAGGAGGTGGACAAGGAGCAGGAGGTTGAAAAGGATCAGGAGGTTGACAAGGAGCAGGAGCAGGAGATTGAGGTGGAGAAGGTGTTGGAGAAGGAGCGGGAGTTGGAGAATACGCAATCGGTGGAGAAGGAGCAGGAGGCGGAGAAGGACCAGGACGGGGAGCAGGAGCACTCGGCGGAGAAAGAGAATGATTAGCAGAAGGAGCAGCAGTTGGAGAAGAAGCAGGAGTATGAGGTTGAGCAGGAGTACGAGACGGAGCAGGAGGAGGTTGAGCAGGTGATGGAGAAGGAGCATGAGGTGGAGAAGGAGCCGCAGATGGAGAAGGAGCCGGAGGTGGAGAAGGAGCAGGAGGAGGAGAAGGAGCAGGAGGTGGAGAAGGAGCAGGAGGTGGAGAAGGAGCAGGAGGAAGAGAAGTAGCAGGATGTGCAGATGAAGCAGGAGGGGGACAAGGAGCAGGAGGGGGACATGGAGCAGGAGGCGGAGAAGGAGCATGAGGGGGAGCAGGAGCACGAGGCGGAGAATGAGCAGGAGGAGGAGAAGGAGCAGGAGGTGGAGAAGGAGCAGGAGGTGGAGAAGGAGAAGGAGTTGGAGAATAAGCAGGAGGTGGAGAAGGAGAAGGAGTTGGAGAATACGCAGGAGGAGCTTGAGCAGGAGTGGGAGAAGGAGTTGGAGATGGAGCAGGATGAGGTTGAGCAGGAGATGGAGAAGGAGCAGGAGGTGGAGAATGAGCCGGACGTAGAGAAGGAGCCGAGGGTGGAGAAGGAGCCGGAGATGGAGATGGAGCCGGAGGTGGACAGGGGGCTGGAGGAGAAGAAGGAGATGAAGGAGGAGAAGGAACAGGAGGAAGAGAAGTAACAGGAGGAGGAGAAGGACCACGAGGTGGAGCAGTCGGTGAAGAAGGGGCAGGTGGAGGAGGTGGAGCAGGAAGTGGAGAATGAGCAGGAGGAGGTGAAGGAGCAGGAGGTGGAGAAGGAGCAGGAGGTGGAGAAGGAGGAGTTGGAGAATAAGCAGGAGGAGGAGCTTGAGCAGGAGTGGGAGAAGGAGTTCGAGATGGAGCAGGATGAGGTTGAGCAGGAGATGGAGAAGGAGCAGGAGGTTGAGAATGAGCCGGACGTAGAGAAGGAGCCGAGGGTGGAGAAGGAGCCGGAGATGGAGCCGGAGGTGGAGAGGGGGCAGGAGGAGAAGAAGGAGCTGAAGGAGGAGAAGGAACAGGAAGAAGAGAAGTAACAGGAGGAGGAGAAGGAGCACGAGGTGGAGCAGTAGGTGAAGAAGGGGCAGGAGGAGCAGGTGGAGCAGGAGGAGGAGGTGGATCAGGAGGTGGAGAAGGAGCAGGGTGAGGAGGTGGAGCAGGAGGAGGATATTGATCAGGAGGAGTAGAAGGAGCAGGAGGAGGTTGAGCAGGAGGTGGAAATGGAGCAGGAGGTGGAGGAGGAGGAGCAGGAGCAGGAGGTGAAGAAGGAGCAGGAGGAGGTGAAGTAGCAGGAGGAGGAGAAGGAGCAGGAGTGGGAGAAGGAGCAGGAGGAGAAGAAGGAGCAGGAGGTGGAGAAGGAGCAGGAGGAGGAGAAGGAGCAGGAGGGGGAGCAGGAGCAGGAAGAGGAGAAGGAGCAGGAGGGGGAGAAGGAGCAGGAGGGGGAGAAGGTTGCAGGAGGAGGAGAAGGAGCAGGAGGAGGAGAAGGAGCTGCAGGTGGACAAGGTGCAGGAGGTGGACAAGGTGCAGGAGGTGAACAAGGAGCAGGAGCTTGAAAAGGATCAGGAGGTTGACAAGGAGCAGGAGGAGGAGAAGGAGGTGGAGAAGGTGTTGGAGAAGGAGCGGGAGTTGGAGAATACGCAATCGGTGGAGAAGGAGCAGGAGGCGGAGAAGGACCAGGACGGGGAGCAGGAGCACTCGGCGGAGAAAGAGAAGGATTAGCAGAAGGAGCAGCAGTTGGAGAAGAAGCAGGAGTATGAGGTTGAGCAGGAGTACGAGAAGGAGCAGGAGGAGGTTGAGCAGGTGATGGAGAAGGAGCATGAGGTGGAGAAGGAGCCGCAGGTGGAGAAGGAGCCGGAGGTGGAGAAGGAGCAGGAGGAGGAGAAGGAGCAGGAGGTGGAGAAGGAGCAGGAGGTGGAGAAGGAGCAGGAGGAAGAGAAGTAGCAGGATGTGCAGAAGAAGCAGGAGGGGGACAAGGAGCAGGAGGGGGACATGGAGCAGGAGGCGGAGAAGGAGCATGAGTGGGAGCAGGAGTACGAGGCAGAGAAAGAGCAGGAGGAGGAGAAGGAGCAGGAGGTGGAGAAGGAGCAGGAAGTGGTGAAGGAGAAGGAGTTGGAGAATAAGCAGGAGGTGGAGAAGGAGAAGGAGTTGGAGAATAAGCAGGAGGAGGAGCTTGAGCAGGAGTGGGAGAAGGAGTTGGAGATGGAGCAGGATGAGGTTGATCAGGAGATGGAGAAGGAGCAGGATGTGCAGGTCGATCAGGAGGAGGAGCTGTTGCAGGAGGAGGAGGTGGACCTGGAGGTGGAGAAGGAGCAGGTGGAGGAGGTGGAGCAGGAGGAGGATGTTGATCAGGAGGAGTAGAAGGAGCAGGAGGAGCTTGAGCAGGAGGTGGAAATGGAGCAGGAGGTGGAGGAGGAGGAGGAGGAGCAGGAGGTGAAGAAGGAGCAGGAGGAGGAGACGTAGCAGGAGTAGGAGAAGGAGGAGGAGGGGTAGAAGGAGCAGGAGGAGGAGAAGGAGCAGGAGGTGGAGAAGGAGCAGGAGGAGGAGAAGGAGCTGGAGGAGGAGAAGGAGCAGGAGGAGGAGAAGGAGCAGGAGGGGGAGAAGGAGCAGGCGGGGGAGAAGGAGCATGAGGAGGAGGATGAGCAGGAGGAGGAGAAGGAGCAGGAGGGGAGCAGGAGCACAAGGCGGAGAAAGAGCAGGAGGAGGAGAAGGAGCCGGAGGTGGAGAAGGATCCGGAGGTGGAGAAGGAGCAGGAGGAGGAGAAGGAGCAGGAGGTGGAGATGGAGCAGGAGGTGGAGAAGGAGCAGGAGGAGGAGAAGGAGCTGGAGGAGGAGAAGCAGCAGGATGAGGTGGAGCAGCAGGAGGAGGTGGAGCAGGAGGAGGAGGTTGAGCAGGAGGAGGTGAAGGAGCAGCAGGAGTTTGAGCAGGAGGTAGAGTAGGAGGAGGAGATGGAGCAGGGGGAGGATGAGCAGGAGGTGGAGAAGGAGTCGGAGGAGGAGGTGGATCAGGAGGCGGAGGTGCTGCAGGAGGAGGAGGTGGAGAAGGCGCAGGTGGAGGATTTGAAGCAGGAGGAGGATGTTGATCAGGAGGAGTAGAAGGAGCAGGAGGAGGTTGAGCAGGAGGTGGAAATGGAGCAGGAGGTGGTGGAGGAGGAGGAGGAGCAGGAGGTGAAGAAGGAGCAGGAGTAGAAGTAGCAGGAGGAGGAGAAGGAGCAGGAGGTGGAGAAGGAGCAGGAGGAGGAGAAGGAGCAGGAGGTGGAGAAGGAGCAGGAGCAGGAGGAGGAGAAGGAGCTGGAGGAGGAGAAAGAGCAGGAGGAGGAGAAGGAGCAAGAGGGGGAGAAGGAGCAGGAGGGTGAGAAGGAGCAAGAGGAGGAGAAGGAGCAGGAGGATGAGAAGAAGCTGGAGGTGGACAAGGTGCAGGAGGTGGACAAGGTGCAGGAGGTGGACAAGGAGCAGGAGGTTGAAAAGGATCAGGAGGTTGACAAGGAGCAGGAGCAGGAGATTGAGGTGGAGAAGGTGTTGGAGAAGGAGCGGGAGTTGGAGAATACGCAATCGGTGGAGAAGGAGCAGGAGGCGGAGAAGGACCAGGACGGGGAGCAGGAGCACTCGGCGGAGAAAGAGAATGATTAGCAGAAGGAGCAGCAGTTGGAGAAGAAGCAGGAGTATGAGGTTGAGCAGGAGTACGAGACGGAGCAGGAGGAGGTTGAGCAGGTGATGGAGAAGGAGCATGAGGTGGAGAAGGAGCCGCATATGGAGAAGGAGCCGGAGGTGGAGAAGGAGCAGGAGGATTAGAAGGAGCAGGAGGTGGAGAAGGAGCAGGAGGAAGAGAAGTAGCAGGATGTGCAGATGAAGCAGGAGGGGGACAAGGAGCAGGAGGGGGACATGGAGCAGGAGGCGGAGAAGGAGCATGAGGGGGAGCAGGAGCACGAGGCGGAGAATGAGCAGGAGGAGGAGAAGGAGCAGGAGGTGGAGAAGGAGCAGGAGGTGGAGAAGGAGAAGGAGTTGGAGAATAAGCAGGAGGTGGAGAAGGAGAAGGAGTTGGAGAATACGCAGGAGGAGGAGAAGGAGAAGGAGTTGGAGAATACGCAGGAGTAGCTTGAGCAGGAGTGGGAGAAGGAGTTGGAGATGGAGCAGGATGAGGTTGAGCAGGAGATGGAGAAGGAGCAGGAGGTGGAGAATGAGCCGGACGTAGAGAAGGAGCCGAGGGTGGAGAAGGAGCCGGAGATGGAGATGGAGCCGGAGGTGGACAGGGGGCTGGAGGAGAAGAAGGAGATGAAGGAGGAGAAGGAACAGGAGGAAGAGAAGTAACAGGAGGAGGAGAAGGAGCACGACGTGGAGCAGTCGGTGAAGAAGGGGCAGGTGGAGGAGGTGGAGCAGGAAGTGGGGAATGAGCAGGAGGAGGTGAAGGAGCAGGAGGTGGAGAAGGAGCAGGAGGTGGAGAAGGAGAAGGAGTTGGAGAATAAGCAGGAGGTGGAGAAGGAGAAGGAGTTGGAGAATAAGCAGGAGGAGGAGCTTGAGCAGGAGTGGGAGAAGGAGTTCGAGATGGAGCAGGATGAGGTTGAGCAGGAGATGGAGAAGGAGCAGGAGGTTGAGAATGAGCCGGACGTAGAGAAGGAGTCGAGGGTGGAGAAGGAGCCGGAAATGGAGATGGAGCCGGAGGTGGAGAGGGGGCAGGAGGAGAAGAAGGAGCTGAAGGAGGAGAAGGAACAGGAAGAAGAGAAGTAACAGGAGGAGGAGAAGGAGCACGAGGTGGAGCAGTAGGTGAAGAAGGGGCAGGAGGAGCAGGTGGAGCAGGAGGAGGAGGTGGAGCAGGAGGTGGAGAAGGAGCAGGGGGAGGAGGTGGAGCAGGAGGAGGATATTGATCAGGAGGAGTAGAAGGAGCAGGAGGAGGTTGAGCAGGAGGTGGAAATGGAGCAGGAGGTGGAGGAGGAGGAGCAGGAGCAGGAGGTGAAGAAGGAGCAGGAGGAGGTGAAGTAGCAGGAGGAGGAGAAGGAGCAGGAGGGGGAGAAGGAGCAGGAGGGGAAGAAGGAGCAGGAGGTGGAGAAGGAGCAGGAGGAGGAGAAGGAGCAGGAGGGGGAGCAGGAGCAGGAAGAGGAGAAGGAGCAGGAGGGGGAGAAGGAGCAGGAGGGGGAGAAGGTTGCAGGAGGAGGACAAGGAGCAGGAGGAGGAGAAGGAGCTGCAGGTGGACAAGGTGCAGGAGGTGGACAAGGTGCAGGAGGTGAACAAGGAGCAGGAGCTTGAAAAGGATCAGGAGGTTGACAAGGAGCAGGAGGAGGAGAAGGAGGTGGAGAAGGTGTTGGAGAAGGAGCGGGAGTTGGAGAATACGCAATCGGTGGAGAAGGAGCAGGAGGCGGAGAAGGACCAGGACGGGGAGCAGGAGCACTCGGCGGAGAAAGAGAAGGATTAGCAGAAGGAGCAGCAGTTGGAGAAGAAGCAGGAGTATGAGGTTGAGCAGTAGTACGAGAAGGAGCAGGAGGAGGTTGAGCAGGTGATGGAGAAGGAGCATGAGGTGGAGAAGGAGCCGCAGGTGGAGAAGGAGCCGGAGGTGGAGAAGGAGCAGGAGGAGGAGAAGGAGCAGGAGGTGGAGAAGGAGCAGGAGGTGGAGAAGGAGCAGGAGGAAGAGAAGTAGCAGGATGTGCAGAAGAAGCAGGAGGGGGACAAGGAGCAGGAGGGGGACATGGAGCAGGAGGCGGAGAAGGAGCATGAGTGGGAGCAGGAGCACGAGGCAGAGAAAGAGCAGGAGGAGGAGAAGGAGCAGGAGGTGGAGAAGGAGCAGGAAGTGGAGAAGGAGAAGGAGTTGGAGAATAAGCAGGAGGAGGAGCTCGAGCAGGAGTGGGAGAAGGAGTTGGAGATGGAGCAGGATGAGGTTGATCAGGAGATGGAGAAGGAGCAGGATGTGCAGGTCGATCAGGAGGAGGAGCTGTTGCAGGAGGAGGAGGTGGACCTGGAGGTGGAGAAGGAGCAGGTGGAGGAGGTGGAGCAGGAGGAGGATGTTGATCAGGAGGAGTAGAAGGAGCAGGAGGAGCTTGAGCAGGAGGTGGAAATGGAGCAGGAGGTGGAGGAGGAGGAGGAGGAGCAGGAGGTGAAGAAGGAGCAGGAGGAGGAGACGTAGCAGGAGTAGGAGAAGGAGCAGGAGGGGTAGAAGGAGCAGGAGGAGGAGAAGGAGCAGGAGGTGGAGAAGGAGCAGGAGGAGGAGAAGGAGCTGGAGGAGGAGAAGCAGCAGGAGGAGGAGAAGGAGCAGGAGGGGGAGAAGGAGCAGGCGGGGGAGAAGGAGCATGAGGAGGAGGATGAGCAGGAGGAGGAGAAGGAGCAGGAGGGGAGCAGGAGCACAAGGCGGAGAAAGAGCAGGAGGAGGAGAAGGAGCAGGAGGTGGAGAAGGTGCAGGCGGTGCAGAAGGAGCAGGAGGAGGAGAAGGAGCAGGAGGTGGAGAAGGAGCAGGAGGTGGAGAAGGAGCAGGAGGAAGAGAAGTAGTAGGATGTGCAGAAGAAGCAGGAGGGGGACAAGGAGCAGGAGGGGTACATGGAGCAGGAGGCGGAGAAGGAGCAGGAGGGGGAGAAGGAGATGGAGTTGGAGAATAAGCAGGAGGAGGAGCTTGAGCAGGAGTGAGAGAAGGAGTAGGAGATGGAGCAGGAGGAGGTTGAGCAGGAGATGGAGAAAGAGCAGGAGGTGAAGAATGAGCCCGACGTAGAGAAGGAGCCGAGGGTGGAGAAGGAGCCAGAGATGGAAATGGAGCCGGAGGTGGAGAGAGGGCAGGAGGGGAAGAAGGAGCTGAAGGAGGAGAAGGAACAGGAGGAAGAGAAGTAACAAGAGGAGGAGAAGGAGCACGAGGTGAAGAAGCAAGTGGAGAATGAGCAGGAGGAGGAGGTGGAACAGGAGGTGGAGAAGGAGGAGGAGGTGGAGCAGGAGGTGAAGAAGGGGCAGGAAGGGGAGGAGGAGGAGAAGGAGCAGGAGGTGGAGATGGAGCAGGATTGGAGAAGAAGCAGGTGGAGAAGAAGGACCAGGAGGAGGAGAAGCAGCAGGAGGAGAAGCAGCAGGAGGAGGAGGTTGAGCAGGAGGAGGTGAAGGAGCAGCAGGAGGTTGAGCAGGAGGTAGAGTAGGAGGAGGAGATGGAGCAGGGGGAGGATGAGCAGGAGGTGGAGAAGGAGTAGGAGGAGGAGGTGGATCAGGAGGAGGAGGTGCTGCAGGAGGAGGAGGTGGAGCTGGAGGTGGAGAAGGAGCAGGTGGAGGAGTTGGAGCAGGAGGAGGATGTTGTTCAGGAGGAGTAGAAGGAGCAGGAGGAGGTTGAGCAGGAGGTGGAAATGGAGCAGGAGGTGGAGGAGTAGGAGGAGCAGGAGGTGAAGAAGGAGCAGGAGGAGGAGAATTAGCAGGAGGAGGAGAAGGAGCAGGAGGGGGAGAAGGAGCAGGAGGAGGAGAAGGAGCAGGAGGTGGAGAAGGAGCAGGAGCAGGAGGAGGAGAAGGAGCTGGAGGAGGAGAAGGAGCAGGAGGAGGAGAAGGAGCAGGAGGGGGAGAAGGAGCAGGAGGGGGAGAAGGAGCAGGAGGGGGAGAAGGAGCAGGAGGGGGAGAAGGAGCAGGAGGGGGAGAAGGAGCAAGAGGAGGAGAAGGAGCAGGAGGAGGAGAAGAAGCTGGAGGTGGACAAGGTGCAGGAGGTGGACAAGGTGCAGGAGGTGGACAAGGAGCAGGAGGTTGAAAAGGATCAGGAGGTTGACAAGGAGCAGGAGGAGGAGAAGGAGGTGGAGAAGGTGTTGGAGAAGGAGCGGGAGTTGGAGAATACGCAATCGGTGGAGAAGGGGCAGGAGGCGGATAAGGACGAGGACGGGGAGCAGGAGCACTCGGCGGAGAAAGAGAAGGATTAGCAGAAGGAGCAGCAGTTGGAGAAGAAGCAGGAGTATGAGGTTTAGCAGGAGTACGAGACGGAGCAGGAGGAGGTTGAGCAGGTGATGGAGAAGGAGCATGAGGTGGAGAAGGAGCCGCAGGTGGAGAAGGAGCCGGAGGTGGAGAAGGAGCAGGAGGAGGAGAAGGAGCAGGAGGTGGAGAAGGAGCAGGAGGTGGAGAAGGAGCAGGAGGAAGAGGAAGAGAAGTAGCAGGATGTGCAGAAGAAGCAGGAGGGGGACAAGGAGCAGGAGGGGGACATGGAGCAGAAGGCGGAGAAGGAGCATGAGGGGGAGCAGGAGCACGAGGCGGAGAAAGAGCAGGAGGAGGAGAAGGAGCAGGAGGTGGAGAAGGAGCAGGAGGTGGAGAAGGAGAAGGAGTTGGAGAATAAGCAGGAGGTGGAGAAGGAGAAGGAGTTGGAGAATCAGCAGGAGGAGGAGCTTGAGCAGGAGATGGAGAAGGAGCAGGAGGTCGAGAATGAGCCGGACGTCGAGAAGGAGCCGAGGGTGGAGAAGGAGCCGGAGATGGAGCTGGAGGTGGAGACGGGTCAGGAGGAGAAGAAGGAGCTGAAGGAGGAGAAGGAATAGGAGGAAGAGAAGTAACAGGAGGAGGAGAAGGAGCAAGAGGTGGAGCAGTAGGTGAAGAAGTGGCAGGAGGAGGAGGTGGAGCAGGAAGTGGAGAATGAGCAGGAGGAGGAGGTGGAGCAGGAGGTGGAGAAGGAGGAGGAGGTGGAGCAGGAGGTGAAGAAGGGGCAGGAAGGGGAGGAGGAGGAGAAGGAGCAGGAGGTGGTGATGGAGCAGGATTGGAGAAGGAGCAGGAGGAGAAGAAGGAGCAGGAGGAGGAGGAGCAGCAGAAGGAGGAGAAGGTAGGGGAGTCTATAACGAGGGGGCACAGATTTAAGGTGAGAGGGGAGAGATACAAAAGGATCCAGAGGGGCAATTTTTTCACTCAAAGGGTGGTGAGTGTCTGGAACGAGCTGCCAGAGGCAGTAGTAGAGGCGGGTACAATTTTGTCTTTTAAAAAGCATTTGGACAGTTGCATGGGGAAGATGGGTATCGAGGGATATGGGCCAAGTGCAGGCAATTGGGACTAGCTTAGTGGTACAAAACTGGGCGACATGGACATGTTGGGCCGAAGGGCCTGTTTCCATGTTGCAACTTCTATGATTCTATGATTCTATAAGCAGCAGGAGGAGCAGGAGGAGGAGGGTGAGCAGGAGGAGGTGAAGGAGCAGCAGGAGTTTGAGCAGGAGGTAGAGTAGGAGGAGGAGATGGAGCAGTGGGAGGATGAGCAGGAGGTGGAGAAGGAGTAGGAGGTGTAGATTTAGCAGCATGAGGAGATGGAGCAGGAGGAGAAGGAAGTGGCGAATGAGCAGTAAGGGGAGAAGGAGCAGTAGGAAGAGGTGGACCAGGAGGAGGAGGTGGAGCAGGAGGAGGAGGTGGAGCAGGAGGTGGGGAAGGAGCAGGGGGAGGAGGTGGAGCAGGAGGAGGATGTTGATCAGGAGGAGGAGAAGGAGCAGGAGATTGTTGAGCAGGAGGTGGAAATGGAGCAGGAGGTGGAGGAGGAGGAGAAGGAGCAGGAGGTGAAGAAGGAGCAGGAGGAGGAGAAGGAGCAGGAGGAGGAGAAGGAGCAGGAGGAAGTTGAGCAGGAATTGGAGAAGGAGCAGGATTTGGAGAAGGAGCAGAAGGAGGAGAACAAGCAGGAGGTGGCGAAGGAGCTGGAGGAGGAGAAAGAGCAGGAGGAGGAGGTGGATCAGGAGGAGGAGGTGTTGCAGGAGGAGGAGGTGGAGCTAGAGGTGGAGAAGGAGCAGGTGGAGGAGGTGGAGCAGGAGGAGGATGTTGATCAGGAGGAGTAGAAGGAGCAGGAGGAGGTTGAGCAGGAGGTGGAAATGGAGCAGGAGGTGGAGGAGGAGGAGCAGGAGCAGGAGGTGAAGAAGGAGCAGGAGGAGGTGAATTAGCAGGAGGAGGAGAAGGAGCAGGAGGGGGAAAAGGAGCAGGTGGAGGAGAAGGAGCAGGAGGTGGAGAAGGAGCAGGAGGGGGAGATGGAGCAGGAGGGGGAGAAGGAGCAGGAGGGGGTGAAGGAGCAGGAGGAGGAGAAACAGCAGGAGGAGGAGAAGGAGCTGGAGGTGGACAAGGTGCAGGTGATGGACAAGGAGCAGGAGTTGGACAAGGAGCAGGAGGTTGAAACGGATCAGGACGTTGAAAAGGAGCAGGAGGAGGAGAAGGAGGTGGAGAAGCTGTTGGAGGAGGAGAAGGAGCGGGAGGTGGAGAATACGCAATCGGTTGAGAAGGAGCAGGAGGCGGAGAAGGACCAGGACGGGGAGCAGGAGCACTCGGCGGAGAAAGAGAAGGATTAGGAGAAGGAGCAGCAGTTGGAGAAGAAGCAGGAGTATGAGGTGAGCAGGAGTACGAGAAGGAGCAGGAGGAGGCTGAGCAGTTGATGGAGAAGGAGCATGAGGTGGAGAAGGAGCCGGAGGTGGAGAAGGATCCGGAGGTGGAAAATGAGCAGGAGGAGGAGAAGGAGCAGGAGGTGGAGGTGGAGCAGGAGGTGGATAAGGAGCAGGAGGAAGAGAAGTAGTCGGATGTGCAGAAGAAGCAGGAGGGGGACAAGGAGCAGGAGGGGGACATGGAGCAGGAGGCGGAGAAGGAGCAGGAGTGGGAGCAGGAGCAGGAGGAGGAGAAGGAGCAGAAGGGGGAGAAGGAGCAGGAGGGTGAGTAGGAGCAGGAGGGGGAGAAGGAGCAGGAGGGGGAGAAGGAGCAGAAGGAGGAGAAGGAGCAGGAGGAGGAGAAGGAGCTGGAGATGGACAAGGTGCAGGAGGTGGACAAGGTGCAGGAGGTGGACAAGGAGCAGGAGGAGGAGAAGGAGGTGGAGAAGGTGTTGGAGAAGGAGCGGGAGTTGGAGAATACGCAATCGGTGAAGAAGGAGCAGGATGCGGAGAAGGACCAGGACGGGGAGCAGGAGCACTCGGCGGAGAAAGAGAAGGATTAGCAGAAGGAGCAGCAGTTGGAGAAGAAGCAGGAGTATGAGGTTGAGCAGGAGTACGAGAAGGAGTCGGAGGAGGTTGAGCAGGTGATGGAGAAGGAGCATGAGGTGGAGAAGAAGCCGCAGGTGGAGAAGGAGCCGGAGGTGGAGAAGGAGCAGGAGGAGGAGAAGGAGCAGGAGGTGGAGAAGGAGCAGGAGGTGGAGAAGGAGCAGGAGGAAGAGAAGTAGCAGGATGTGCAGAAGAAGCAGGAGGGGGACAAGGAGCAGGAGGGGGACATGGAGCAGGAAGCGGAGAAGGAGCATGAGGAGGAGCAGGAGCACGAGGCAGAGAAAGAGCTGGAGGAGGAGAAGGAGCAGGAGGTGGAGAAGGAGCAGGAGCTGGAGAAGCAGAAGGAGTTGGAGAATAAGCAGGAGGAGGAGCTTGAGCAGGAGTGGGAGAAGGAGTTGGAGATGGAGCATGATGACGTTGAGCAGGAGGTGGAAATGGAGCAGGAGGTGGAGGAGGAGGAGTAGGAGCAGGAGGTGAAGAAGGAGCTGGAGGAGGAGAAGGAGCAGGAGGAGGAGAAGGAGCAGGAGGAAGTTGAGCAGGAATTGGAGAAGGAGCAGGATTTGGAGAAGGAGCAGAAGGAGGAGAACAAGCACAAGGTGGCGAAGGAGCTGGAGGAGGAGAAGGAGCAGGAGGAGGAGGTGGATCAGGTGGAGGATGTTGATCAGGAGGAGTAGAAGGAGCAGGAGGAGGTTGAGCAGGAGGTGGAAATGGAGCAGGAGGTGGAGGAGGAGGAGTAGGAGGAGGTGAAGAAGGAGCAGGAGGAGGAGAAGTAGCAGGAGGAGGGGAAGGAGCAGGAGGGGGAGAAGGAGCAGGAGGAGGAGAAGGAGCAGGAGGAGGAGAATGAGCAGGAGGTGGAGAAGGAGGTGGAGCAGCAAGTGGAGAATGAGCAGCAGGAGGAGGTGGAGCAGGAGGAGGAGTTGGAGCAGGATGTGGAGAAGGAGGAGGAGGAGGAGGTCGAGTAGGAGGAGGAGAAGTAGCAGGAGGAGGTTGAGCTGGAGATAGAGAAGAAGTCGGAGGAGGAGAAGGAGCAGAAGGAGTAGTTTGAGGAGGAGGAGAAGAAGGAGCAGTAGCTGGAGAAGGAGCAGGAGGTGGAGAAGGAGCAGGAGGGGGAGAAGGATCAGGAGGGTGAGAATGAGCAGGCGGAGGAGAAGGAGCAGGAGGAGGAGATGGAGCAGCAGGAGGTTAGCATTAGGGTTAGGGTTAGGTTAGTGCATTAGGGTTAGGGTTAGGGTTAGGGTTAGGTTGTTTCGTGCGGGCCGGAGGGGAGTTACACCCTCTTGTGTTCGTATTCTCACTCAACGCTTGAGCTTCTTGTCACTTATACCTGCCACTTTCGGTTGGCCCACGCTTTACCTTACCACCTGTCTTATTTTTCTTGCCGATCTCTTCTTCGTCGTTTCTTGAGCAGTAATCCTTTGATCCCGCTTTGGGGTTATTGTCAGTTCCTGAGTTTACCAACTTATGGTCTCTATGTAGTGTTTAGTTATTATTTATTTTGTTTTTGGTGTTGGCATCTACCCTTTAGTTTTAGTAGTGTTAGGGTTATGTTGTATTGAGGTTGGGGGGTTCAGGTTAGGGTTCGGGTTGCTGCATTGGGGTTTGTGTTAGGGTTAGGCGAGGGTCAGGGTTGCAGTTAGGGTTAGGTTTTAGTGGTGGGGTGCATCTGTGTAAGGGTTAGGTGTTTAGGGGTGGGTTGGGGGTGGGGTTAAGTTTTAGCGGTAGGGTTGGGTGGTGTCTGTAGGCTTATGTTGTATTGAGGTTGGGTGGTTCAGGTTAGGGTTAGGGTTGCTGCATTGGGGTTAGTGTTAGGGTTAGGTGAGGTTCAGGGCTGCAGTTAGGTTCAGGGGTGTATCAGGGTTAGGCTTTAGGGGTGGGGTGGGGTGCATCAGGGTTAGGTTTTAGGGGTGGAGTGGGGTGCATCAGGGTTAGGGTTAGGTGGGGTTGGGGTTACGTTTTAGGGATAGGGTTGGGTGGTGTCTGTCATGGGCCAATGGAGTGCTTTGGAGTTAGGGTTGGGGCTTTGGTCTGTTTGTTGTCGGCAGTGGGGGTTTAGTGGTTTTGGTTAGGTCTAACAGTAGGGGTTACGTCTGTTTATTGTGGTTAGGGTAGGGTGTGGTTGCGGTTTGAGAGGTTTATCAAGATGGGGTTGGGATTTGTGGTAATTCAGGTCGGGGCAGTTTTGTGTTTTAATATTGGATTTTCCCTAATTTAGATCTGATTTAAGCCCTTTGGTAGCTGAGTTTGTAGTGTTATTATCCAGTGTTTTTCCCTCCTCTTCCTTTGTGAGGTTGTCCAGTTCATGTTGGTCTCCAACCCCATAAATTCCAGGGATTCAAGACCATGCTCCATGAAGTGTCGGGAGGTAGGTTTGTATACATCCTTTGTTCTAATAGCACTGAGGTGCCCTGTGAGCCTCATCCTTAGGCTATTCCCTGTTTCTCCTACATACAAGATGTGGCATTGTTTGCATCGAATTGCATAGACAGCACTGTGCTGTTCACATGTATATCTCTGTTTAATTAGGGCTGCTTTTCCTGTGTGTCTATTTTGTATAATTTTGCGGAGAAAACCTGATTTCGAAGGTCCGATTCCCCCAAAAAATTCCCATAACCGCTGCCACCCACCTCCCGGGGGGAGAGGAGGGCGAAAGAAAGGACCCCCAGCCCCAGAGAGACCCAGTAAACCCTTTTATTTACGGGCCCTGCGCTCGTGTTTCAACCGAGAAAACTCCATATCCCACAATGCCTCACGCGGCGCTAGCTTTTCAGTCGCTGCGAAAAAAACCCGATCTCAAAGATAAAAATCACCCGGTGAACGCTCAAAATCTAAAGACGAAATAAAGTTATCAGAGTCTCACTCGTGTCCCCAACTCCTCCAGATCGCCGGGGAAAGGGTTTCTTTCAAAAAACCGGAGGTCGATATCCAGGAGCTCCCTGCTGTCGCGTTCCCCGCAGCACCAGGCATCTCTTAAAGGGTCCGTCCCCGCATCAATATCAAGAGACCGTGTCTATTATTCCGACGGGAACTCCAACTTTTTTCAAAAAAACCTGTCATCTTTTGTGCCCTTAATGCTGTCCTAAACCTCGTTGGGGGGTGGGGGAGGGTTGGATGATGAGTTCCATGTCTGTCAGTCTCACATTTCCAGCCATGCTTTTTTTAATCTGCAACTTTTTAAAAAAAATTTAAATTTTAAAATCCTCCTTGGTGCTCCCTATTTTTATAGTTTTCCTAAGTTTGCTTGCTGCTTTTTTTGTGGGGGGGCGAAAGGGGAACAAAAAGTTATTTAACCATCTCCCTCACTGATCAAGTTTAGACTTCAGGTATTTGCAAGAGATATTCTCTGGGTTTTCCCTTTCTTGGCATTTATATCTTTTTTTGTCTGTGGTAATGCAAAGCGTGTCACTCCTGAATGTTAGGTTGTATGGTGTGGGCAGGAAGGTAGTTACACCCTCTTGTGTTCGTATTCTCACTCAACCCTTGAGCTTCTTGTCACTTATACCTGCCACTTTTGGTTGGCCCACGCTTTACCTTACCACCTGGCTTCTTTTTCTTGCCGATCTCTTCTTAGTAATTTCTTGATCCGTAATCCTTTGATCCCCCTCTGGGGTTATAATCAGTTCCTGGGTTTTGCCAATTTATGGTCTCTATGTAGTATTTAGTGATTATTATTGGTGTTGGAACCCTACCCTTTATTTTAAGTAGTGTTCGGGTTATGTTGTATTGAGGTTGGGGGGTTCAGGTTAGGGTTAGCGTTGCTGCATTGGGGTTAGTGTTGGGGTTAGGTGAGGGTCAGGGTCGCAGTTAGTTTCAGGGCTATATTGGGGATAGGTTGGGGTGTATCAGGGTTAGGGTTAGGTGTTTAGGGGTGGGGTGGGGTTAGGGTTAAGTTTTAGGGGTAGGGTTGGGTGCATTAGGGTTATGTTTTAGGGGTAGGGTTGGGTGCATCAGGGTTAGGGTTAGGTGTTCAGGGGTAGGGTAGGATGCATCAGGGTTAGGGTTAGGTGTTTAGGGGTAGGGTAGGGCGCATCAGGGTTAGGGTCCAGGGTCAGAGTTATGATTAGATTCAGGGCTAGCAGGTTAGGGTTATGGGGTAGGGTTGCATTAGGCGTAGGTTTAAGTGAGGTTCAGGGTTTGGAGTAGGGTGCAGTGTGTTAGGTTTCGGTTTTAGGGGTGGGGTGGGAGATTAGGGTTGCTGAATTAGAGTTAGGGTTAGGCTTTAGGGGTAGTGTGGGGTGCGTTAGAGTTAGGGTTAGGGTTAGGGTTAGGGTGAGGGTTAGGGTCAGGGTGAGGGTTAGGGTAAGGGTGAGGGATAGGGTTAGCGTTATGGTGAGGGTTAGGGTTAGGGTGAGGGTGAGGGTTAGGATTAGGGTTAGGGTTAGGCTTAGGGTTAGGGTTCGGTTGTATGGTGTGGGCAGGAGGGTAGTTACACCCTCTTGTGTTCGTATTCTCACTCAACGCTTGAGCTTCTTGTCACTTATACCTGCCACTTTTGGTTGGCCCACGCTTTACCTTACCACCTGGCTTCTTTTTCTTGCCGATCTCTTCTTAGTAATTTCTTGATCCGTAATCCTTTGATCCCCCTCTGGGGTTATAATCAGTTCCTGGGTTTTGCCAATTTATGATCTCTATGTAGTATTTAGTTATTATTTGCTTACTTGTATATTATTATTGGTGTTGGAACCCTACCCTTTATTTTAAGTAGTGTTAGGGTTATGTTGTATTGAGGTTGGGGGGTTCAGGTTAGGTTTAGGTTTGCTGCGTTGAGGTTAGTGTTATGGTTAAGTGAGGGTCACGGTCGCAGTAAGGTTCAGGGCTATATTGGGGTTAGGTTGGGGTGAATCAGTGTTAGGGTTAGGTGTTTAGTGGTGGGGTAGGCTGCATCAGGGTTAGGGTTATGTGTTTAGGGGTAGGGTAGGGTGCATCAGGGTTAGGGTTAGGTGTTTAGGGGTAGGGTAGGGTGCATCAGGGTTAGGGTTAGGGTTAGGGTTAGGGTTAGGTTAGGGTTACGTTAGGGTTAGGGTTAGGGTTAGGGTTACAATGCATTAGGGTTAGGGCTAGGGTTAGGGTTCGGGTTAGGGTTACGCTGCATTAGGGTTAGTGTTAGGGTTAGGTTAACGCGACATTAGGCTTAGGGTTAGGGTTCGGGTTAGGGTTAGGTTTACGCTGCATTAGTGTTAGGGTTAGGGTTAGGGTTAGGATTCGGGGACTGCATTACGGTTAGGGTTAGGGTTAGGTTTAGGGTTAGGGTTAGGGTTACGCCGCATTAGGCTTAGGGTTAGGGTTAGGGTTAGGTTGTATGGTGTGGGCAGGAAAGTAGTTACACCCTCTTGTGTTCATATTCTCTCTCAACCATTGAGCTTCTTGTCACTTATACCTGCCACTTTTGGTTGGCCCACGCTTTACCCTACCACGTGTCTTCTTTTTCTTTCCGATCTCTTCTTAGTAATTTCTTGATCTGTAATCCTTTGATCCCCCTCTGGGGTTATAATCAGTTCCTGGGTTTTGCCAATTTATGGTCTTTATGTAGTATTTAGTTATTATTTGCTTACTTGTATATTATTATTGGTGTTGGAACCCTACCATTTATTTTAAGTCGCGTTAGGTTTATGTTGTATTGAGGTTGGGGGGTTCAGGTTAGGGTTAGGTTTGCTGCATTGGGTTTAGTGTTGGGGTTAGGTGAGGGTCAGGGTCGCAGTTAGGTTCAGGGCGATATTGGGTTTAGGTTGGGGTGAATCAGGGTTAGGGTTAGGTGTCTAGTGGTCGGGTAGGGTGCATCAGGGTTAGGGTTAGGTGTTTAGGGATTGGGTACGTTGCATCAGGGTTAGGGTTAGCTGTTAAGGGGTCGGGTAGAGTGCATCAAGGTTAGGGTCGAGGGTCAGAGTTGTGATTAGGTTCAGGGCTAGGGGGTCAGGTTTATGGGTTAGGGTTGCATTAGGGGTAGGGTTAAATGAGGGTCAGTGTTTGGAGAAGGGTGGGGTGTGTTAGGTTTCGGTTTTAGGGGTGGGGTGGGAGATTAGGGTTGCTGTATTAGAGTTACGGTTAGGCTTTAGGGGTAGAGTGGGGTGCATTGGAGTTAGGATTTGGGATATGGATGGGGTCTGTTTGTAGTTAGGGTTGGTGCTTTGGTCTGTTTGTTGTGGGCAGTGTGGGGTTCAGTGGTTTTGGTTAGCTCAAACAGTAGGGGTTAGCTCTGTTTATTGTGATTAGGGTAGTGTGTGGTTGCGGTTTGAGAGGTTTATCAAGCTGGGGTTGGGATTTGTGGTAATTAAGGTCGGGGCAGTTTTGTTTTTTAATGTTGGATTTCCCCCATTTTAGATCTGATTTAAGCCCTTTGGTAACTGAGTTTGTAGGGTTGTTATCCAGTGTTTTTCCCTCCTCTTCCTTTGTGAGGTTGTCCAGTTCATGTTGGTCTCCAACCCCATAAATTCCAGGGATTCAAGACCATGCTCCATGAAGTGTCGGGAGGTAGGTTTGTATACATCCTTTGTTCTAATAGCACTGAGGTGCCCTGTGAGCCTCATCCTTAGACTATTCCCTGTTTCTCCTACATACAAGATGTGGTATTGTTTGCAGCGAATTGCAAATACAGCATTGTGCTGTTCACATGTAATTTGTTTAATTAGGGCTGCTTTTCCTGTGCGTCTATTTTGTATCATTTTACGGATTATTAGGTATTTACACATCCCATATCTTGGGTTTGTGCAGTTCTGTGTTGTCTGTTTTCTTATTCTACTAGGAACCAGCATATCCCGAAGGTTTCGAGTTCTTTTGTATGCTGACGTTATGTTGTATCGGCTAAGTGTGTCAACATCCTCTTTTAGTTTTCCAAATTGGGTTTTAATCACTCCGTGTATTAGTTTGGTCGTTGTATCGTATGTCGTTATCAGTGGTAGTCTTGCTACTTCTCTGTTTGGCCGTGGGCTATTCAGTCCCCTCAGGAAATCAGACTTAAGGTGCCTGAGGAACCTTTTCGTGTAACCTCTCTGTCTCAGTGCAGTAAATAGGGTTGTGGTGGCTTCCCTAAAGTCCTCTCCGTTTGTGCATATGCGGTGAAAACGTGTCAGTTGTGACTTCACCAGCCCCCGAAAGGTATGTTTTGGATGGTGGCTGTTTATGTGCAGGAGTGTGTGTGTGTCTGTTTCTTTAAAGAATACCTTTGTTGCTAGCTTGTGGCTGTTATTCTCCTGTTGTAATTTAAATACTGTGGTGTCCAGGAAATCCACACTTTCTCTATGTGTTGTAACTATAAGTTTAATCGATTGGTGGTGACTGTTGAGAATACCTACAAATTCTTGCAATTCTGTTTCTGTGTGAGTCCAGACTCTGCATATGTCATCCAGGTTAGGGTTAGGGTTAGGGTTAGGGTTAGGGTTAGGGTTAGGGTTAGGGTTAGGGTTAGGTTGTATGGTGTGGGCAGGAGGGTAGTTACACCCTCTTGTGTTCGTATTCTCACTCAACCCTTGAGCTTCTTGTCACTTATACCTGCCACTTTTGGTTGGCCCACGCTTTACCTTACCACCTGGCTTCTTTTTCTTGCCGATCTCTTCTTAGTAATTTCTTGATCCGTAATCCTTTGATCCCCCTCTGGGGTTATAATGAGTTCCTGGGTTTTGCCAATTTATGGTCTCTATGTAGTATTTAGTTATTATTATTGGTGTTGGAACCCTACCCTTTATTTTAAGTAGTGTTAGGGTTATGTTGTATTGAGGTTGGGGGGGTTCAGGTTAGGGTTAGGGTTGCTGCACTGGGGTTAGTGTTGGGGTTAGGTGAGGGTCAGGGTCGCAGTTAGGTTCAGGGCTATATTGGGGTTAGGTTGGGGTGCATCAGGGTTAGGGTTAGGTGTTTAGGGGTGGGGTGGGGTTAGGGTTAGGTGTTTAGGGGTAGGGTTGGGTGCATCAGGGTTAGGGTTAGGTGTTTAGGGGTAGGGTAGGGTGCATAAGGGTTAGGGTCCAGGGTCAGAGTTGTGATTAGATTCAGGGCTGGGGGGTTGGAATTATGGGTTAGGGTTGCATTAGGGGTAGGGTTAAGTGAGGGTCAGGGTTTAGGAGTCGGGTGGGGTGTGTTAGGCTTAGATTTTAGGGGTGGGGTGGGAGATTAGGTTTGCTGTATTAGAGTTACGGTTAGGCTTTAGGGGTAGAGTGGGGTGCATTTGGAGTTAGGATTTGGGATATGGATGGGGTCTGTTTGTAGTTAGGGTTGGGGCTTTGGTCTTTTTGTTGTGGGAAGTTTGAGGTTTAGTGGTTTTGGTTAGCTTAAACAGTAGGGGTTAGCTCTGTTTATTGTGATTAGGGTAGGGTGTGGTTGCGGTTTGAGAGGTTTATGAAGCTGGGGTTGGGATTTGTGGTAATTAAGGTCGGGGCAGTTTTGTTTTTTGATGTTGGATTTCCCCCATTTTAGATCTGATTTAAGCCCTTTGGTAACTGAGTTTGTTGGGTTGTTATCCAGTGTTTTTCCCTCCTCTTCCTTTGTGAGGTTGTCCAGTTCATGTTGGTCTCCAACCCCATAAATTCCAGGGATTCAAGACCATGCTCCATGAAGTGTCGGGAGGTAGGTTTGTATACATCCTTTGTTCTAATAGCACTGAGGTGCCCTGTGAGCCTCATCCTTAGACTATTCCCTGTTTCTCCTACATACAAGATGTGGCATTGTTTGCATCGAATTGCATATACAGCATTGTGCTGTTCACATGTAATTCTTTGTTTAATTAGGGCTGCTTTTCCTGTGTGTCTATTTTGTATCATTTTGCGGATTATTAGGTATTTACACATCCCATATCTTGGGTTTGTGCAGTTCTGTGTTGTCTGTTTTCTTATTCTACTAGGAACCAGCATATCCCGAAGGTTTCGAGTTCTTTTGTATGCTGACGTTATGTTGTATCGGCTAAGTGTGTCAACATCCTCTTTTAGTTTTCCAAATTGGGTTTTAATCACTCCGTGTATTAGTTTGGTCGTTGTATCGTATGTCGTTATCAGTGGTAGTCTTGCTACTTCTCTGTTTGGCCGTGGGCTATTCAGTCCCCTCAGGAAATCAGACTTAAGGTGCCTGAGGAACCTTTGCGTGTAACCTCTCTGTCTCAGTGCAGTAAATAGGGTTGTGGTGGCTTCCCTAAAGTCCTCTCCGTTTGTGCATATGCGGTGAAAACGTGTCAGTTGTGACTTCACCAGCCCCCGAAAGGTATGTTTTGGATGGTGGCTGTTTATGTGCAGGAGTGTGTGTGTGTCTGTTTCTTTAAAGAATACCTTTGTTGCTAGCTTGTGGCTGTTATTCTCCTGTTGTAATTTAAATACTGTGGTGTCCAGGAAATCCACACTTTCTCTATGTGTTGTAACTATAAGTTTAATCGATTGGTGGTGACTGTTGAGAATACCTACAAATTCTTGCAATTCTGTTTCTGTGTGAGTCCAGACTCTGCATATGTCATCCAGGTTAGGGTTAGGGTTAGGGTTAGGGTTAGGGTTAGGTTGTATGGTGTGGGCAGGAGGGTAGTTACACCCTCTTGTGTTCGTATTCTCACTCAACGCTTGAGCTTCTTGTCACTTATACCTGCCACTTTTGGTTGGCCCACGCTTTACCTTACCACCTGGCTTCTTTTTCTTGCCGATCTCTTCTTAGTAATTTCTTGATCCGTAATCCTTTGATCCCCCTCTGGGGTTATAATGAGTTCCTGGGTTTTGCCAATTTATGGTCTCTATGTAGTATTTAGTTATTATTATTGGTGTTGGAACCCTAACCTTTATTTTAAGTAGTGTTAGGGTTATGTTGTATTGAGGTTGGGGGGGTTCAGGTTAGGGTTAGGGTTGCTGCACTGGGGTTAGTGTTGGGGTTAGGTGAGGGTCAGGGTCGCAGTTAGGGTCAGGGCGATATTGGGGTTAGGGTTAGGGTTAGGGTTAGGGTTAGGGTTAGGGTTAGGGTTAGGTTGTATGGTGTGGGCAGGAGGGTAGTGACACCCTCTTGTGTTCGTATTCTCACTCAACCCTTGAGCTTCTTGTCACTTATACCTGCCACTTTTGGTTGGCCCACGCTTTACCTTACCACCTGGCTTCTTTTTCTTGCCGATTTCTTCTTAGTAATTTCTTGATCCGTAATCCTTTGATGCCCCTCTGGGGTTATAATGAGTTCCTGGGTTTTGCCAATTTATGGTCTCTATGTAGTATTTAGTTATTATTATTGGTGTTGGAACCCTACCCTTTATTTTAAGTAGTGTTAGGGTTATGTTGTATTGAGGTTGGGGGGTTCAGGTTAGGGTTAGGGTTGCTGCACTGGGGTTAGTGTTGGGGTTGGGTGAGGGTCAGGGTCGCAGTTAGGTTCAGGGCTATATTGGGGTTAGGTTGGGGTGCATCAGGGTTAGGGTTAGGTGTTTAGGGGTGGGGTGGGGTTAGGGTTAGGTGTTTAGGGGTAGGGTTGGGTGCATCAGGGTTAGGGTTAGGTGTTTAGGGGTAGGGTAGGGTGCATCAGGGTTAGGGTCCAGGGTCAGAGTTGTGATTAGATTCAGGGCTGGGGGGTTGGAATTATGGGTTAGGGTTGCATTAGGGGTAGGGTTAAGTGAGGGTCAGGGTTTAGGAGTAGGGTGGGGTGTGTTAGGCTTAGATTTTAGGGGTGGGGTGGGAGATTAGGTTTGCTGTATTAGAGTTACGGTTAGGCTTTAGGGGTAGAGTGGGGTGCATTTGGAGTTAGGATTTGGGATATGGATGGGGTCTGTTTGTAGTTAGGGTTGGGGCTTTGGTCTTTTTGTTGTGGGAAGTTTGAGGTTTAGTGGTTTTGGTTAGCTTAAACAGTAGGGGTTAGCTCTGTTTATTGTGATTAGGGTAGGGTGTGGTTGCGGTTTGAGAGGTTTATGAAGCTGGGGTTGGGATTTGTGGTAATTAAGGTCGGGGCAGTTTTGTTTTTTGATGTTGGATTTCCCCCATTTTAGATCTGATTTAAGCCCTTTGGTAACTGAGTTTGTTGGGTTGTTATCCAGTGTTTTTCCCTCCTCTTCCTTTGTGAGGTTGTCCAGTTCATGTTGGTCTCCAACCCCATAAATTCCAGGGATTCAAGACCATGCTCCATGAAGTGTCGGGAGGTAGGTTTGTATACATCCTTTGTTCTAATAGCACTGAGGTGCCCTGTGAGCCTCATCCTTAGACTATTCCCTGTTTCTCCTACATACAAGATGTGGCATTGTTTGCATCGAATTGCATATACAGCATTGTGCTGTTCACATGTAATTCTTTGTTTAATTAGGGCTGCTTTTCCTGTGTGTCTATTTTGTATCATTTTGCGGATTATTAGGTATTTACACGTCCCACATTTTGGGTTTGTGCAGTTCTGGGTTGTCTGTTTTCTTATCCTACTCTGAACCAGCATGTCCCGAAGGTTTCGAGTTCTTTTGTATGCTGACGTTATGTGGTATCGACTAAGTGTGTCAACATCCTCTTTTAGTTTCCCAAATTGTTTTTTAATCACTCCGTGTATTAGTTTGGTCGTTGTATCGTATGTCGTTATCAGTGGTAGTCTTGCTACTTCTCTGTTTGGCCGTGGGCTATTCAGTCCCCTCAGGAAATCAGACTTAAGGTGCCTGAGGAACCTTTTTGTGTAACCTCTCTGTCTCAGTGCAGTAAATAGGGTTGTGGTGGCTTCCCTAAAGTCCTCTTCGTTTGTGCATATGCGGTGAAAACGTGTCAGTTGTGACTTCACCAGCCCCCGAAAGGTATGTTTTGGATGGTGGCTGTTTATGTGCAGGAGTGTGTGTGTGTCTGTTTCTTTAAAGAATACCTTTGTTGCTAGCTTGTGGCTGTTATTCTCCTGTTGTAATTTAAATACTGTTGTGTCCAGGAAATCCACACTTTCTCTATGTGTTGTAACTTTAAGTTTAATAGATTGGTGGTGACAGTTGAGAATACCTACAAATTCTTGCAATTCTGTTTCTGTGTGAGTCCAGACTCCGCATATGTCATCCAGTTTAGGGTTAGGGTTAGGGTTAGGGTTAGGGTTAGGGTTAGGGTTAGGGTTAGGGTTACGCTGCATTAGGGTTAGGGTTAGGGTTAGGGTTAGGGTTAGGGTTAGGGTTAGGTTGTATGGTGTGGGCAGGAGGGTAGTTACACCCTCTTGTGTTCGTATTCTCACTCAACGCTTGAGCTTCTTGTCACTTATACCTGCCACTTTTGGTTGGCCCACGCTTTACCTTACCACCTGGCTTCTTTTTCTTGCCGATCTCTTCTTAGTAATTTCTTGATCCGTAATCCTTTGATCCCCCTCTGGGGTTATAATGAGTTCCTGGGTTTTGCCAATTTATGGTCTCTATGTAGTATTTAGTTATTATTATTGGTGTTGGAACCCTACCCTTTATTTTAAGTAGTGTTAGGGTTATGTTGTATTGAGGTTGGGGGGGTTCAGGTTAGGGTTAGGGTTGCTGTACTGGGGTTAGTGTTGGGGTTAGGTGAGGGTCAGGGTCGCAGTTAGGTTCAGGGCTATATTGGGGTTAGGGTTAGGGTTAGGGTTAGGGTTAGGGTTAGGTTGTATGGTGTGGGCATTAGGGTTAGGGTTAGGGTTAGGGTTAGGGTTAGGGTTAGGGTTAGGGTTAGGGTTAGGGTTAGGGTTAGGGTTAGGGTTAGGGTTAGGGTTAGGGTTAGGGTTAGGGTTAGGGTTAGGTTGTATGGTGTGGGCATTAGGGTTAGGGTTAGGGTTAGGTTGTATGGTGTGGGCAGGAGGGTAGTTACACCCTCTTGTGTTCGTATTCTCACTCAACCCTTGAGCTTCTTGTCACTTATACCTGCCACTTTTGGTTGGCCCACGCTTTACCTTACCACCTGGCTTCTTTTTCTTGCCGATCGCTTCTTAGTAATTTCTTGATCCGTAATCCTTTGATCCCCCTCTGGGGTTATAATCAGTTCCTGGGTTTTGCCAATTTATGGCCTCTCTGTCGTATTTAGTTATTATTATTGGTGTTGGAACTCTACCCTTTATTTTACGTAGTGTTAGGGTTATGTTGTATTGAGGTTGGGGGGTTCAGGTTAGGGTTAGGGTTGCTGCACTGGGGTTAGTGTTGGGGTTAGGTGAGGGTCAGGGTCGCAGTTAGGTTCAGGGCTATATTGGGGTTAGGTTGGGGTGCATCAGGGTTAGGGTTAGGTGTTTAGGGGTGGGGTGGGGTTAGGGTTATGTTTTAGGGGTAGGGTTGGGTGCATCAGGGTTAGGGTTAGGTGTTTAGGGGTAGGGTAGGGTGCATCAGGGTTAGGGTTAGGTGTTTAGGGGTAGGGTAGGGTGCATCAGGGTTAGGGTCCAGGGTCAGAGTTGTGATTAGATTCAGGGCTGGGGGGTTGGAGTTATGGGTTAGGGTTGCATTAGGGGTAGGGTTAAGTGAGGGTCAGGGTTTAGGAGTAGGGTGGGGTGTGTTAGGCTTAGATTTTAGGGGTGGGGTGGGAGATTAGGTTTGCTGTATTAGAGTTACGGTTAGGCTTTAGGGGTAGAGTGGGGTGCATTTGGAGAGTTGTGATTAGATTCAGGGCTGGGGGGTTGGAGTTATGGGTTAGGGTTGCATTAGGGGTAGGGTTAAGTGAGGGTCAGGGTTTAGGAGTAGGGTGGGGTGTGTTAGGCTTAGATTTTAGGGGTGGGGTGGGAGATTAGGTTTGCTGTATTAGAGTTACGGTTAGGCTTTAGGGGTAGAGTGGGGTGCATTTGGAGTTAGGATTTGGGATATGGATGTGGTCTGTTTGTAGTTAGGGTTGGGGCTTTGGTCTGTTTGTTGTGGGCAGTGTGGGGTTTAGTGGTTTTGGTTAGCTTAAACAGTAGGGGTTAGCTCTGTTTATTGTGATTAGGGTAGGGTGTGGTGTGGTTGCGGTTTGGGAGGTTTATCAAGTTGGGGTTGGGATTTGTGGTAATTAAGGTCGGGGCAGTTTTGTTTTTTGATGTTGGATTTCCCCCATTTTAGATCTGATTTAAGCCCTTTGGTAACTGAGTTTGTAGGGTTGTTATCCAGTGTTTTTCCCTCCTCTTCCTTTGTGAGGTTGTCCAGTTCATGTTGGTCTCCAACCCCATAAATTCCAGGGATTCAAGACCATGCTCCATGAAGTGTCGGGAGGTAGGTTTGTATACATCCTTTGTTCTAATAGCACTGAGGTGCCCTGTGAGCCTCATCCTTAGACTATTCCCTGTTTCTCCTACATACAAGATGTGGCATTGTTTGCATCGAATTGCATAAACAGCATTGTGCTGTTCACATGTAATTCTTTGTTTAATTAGGGCTGCTTTTCCTGTGTGTCTATTTTGTATCATTTTGCGGATTATTAGGTATTTACACGTCCCACATTTTGGGTTTGTGCAGTTCTGGGTTGTCTGTTTTCTTATCCTACTCCGAACCAGCATGTCGCGAAGGTTCCGAGTTCTTTTGTATGCCGACGTTATGTGGTATCGACTAAGTGTGTCAACATCCTCTTTTAGTTTCCCAAATTGGGTTTTAATCACTCCGTGTATTAGTTTGGTCATTGTATCGTATGTCGTTATCAGTGGTAGTCTTGCTACTTCTCTGTTTGGCCGTGGGCTATTCAGTCCCCTCAGGAAATCAGACTTAAGGTGCCTGAGGAACCTTTTTGTGTAACCTCTCTGTCTCAGTGCAGTAAATAGGGTTGTGGTGGCTTCCCTAAAGTCCTCTCCGTTTGTGCATATGCGGTGAAAACGTGTCAGTTGTGACTTCACCAGCCCCCGAAAGGTATGTTTTGGATGGTGGCTGTTTATGTGCAGGAGTGTGTGTGTGTCTGTTTCTTTAAAGAATACCTTTGTTGCTAGCTTGTGGCTGTTATTCTCCTGTTGTAATTTAAATACTGTGGTGTCCAGGAAATCCACACTTTCTCTATGTGTTGTAACTTTAAGTTTAATAGATTGGTGGTGACTGTTGAGAATACCTACAAATTCTTGCAATTCTGTTTCTGTGTGAGTCCAGACTCCCCATATGTCATCCAGGTATCTGTAATAACACATCGGGAGCTTGGAACACTTTTCAAAGACTGTGTTTTCCCAGTCTGCCATGTATATGTTTGCGTAGGCCGGGGCAAATTTCTTGCCCATAGCCGTGCCCTTAATCTGTAGGTAGAATTGCTCCTGGAATTCAAAGTCATTTTTTGTTAGTCCTCGGTGTAATAGCTGGATTATGGCTGCATCTGGTCTGTGGGGTTGGGGGAACTTTCTAAGGATATTTTCCACTGCCTGTATGCCTCTGTCTGTTTCTATGTTTGTGTATAGGCTTTCAATGTCCATGGTAAAGAGTATTGCGTTCGGGGGTACGGTCAGTGAGTTCACTATTTCTATGAAGTGGTAAGTGTCTTTAATGTAGCTAGGGTGCTTCTGTGATAAGGGGTTTAGGAATGAGTCAATGTATTCTGCTATCCTGTAGGATTCACTACCACAGTCTGACACAATGGGTCTTCCTGGTGGGATTTCTCCTGGTACAGTCCATGTGTCAGGGTGCTTGTGTATTTTGGGTAGTATGTAGAATTTTCTGGGTTGTGGTTGTTCCCCCCTTAGGTATTCCACTTGTTTCTGATTCAAGTGTTTAGATTTCTTTAGTTCTGTTAAAATGTTTCCAATCTCTTTTCGTGTGTCCTGGTAAATTGGTCCTGCTAATTTCGTGTAGTGGGCTGTATTATTAAGCTGTCTGTGAGCTTCAAGTAGATACTGTTGCCTATCCATGATCACTATACTACTGCCCTTATCTGCTGGTTTTATGATTATATCTAGATTGTTTCTAAGTTCTATGATTGCCCGTCTCTCTCTTCCAGTGAGGTTTTGCTTGTCTGTCTGTTTAGGGATTTTTTCAATTTGTGATTGAGTCTGTTTAATAAAGTTTAGGATTTCTGGCTCTATTTTATTGTTTGGTGGGGTCCATTCTGATGGTGGTGTAAAAGGTTGCTTGTCTGTTTCTGAATCGCTAAAGTAATCGGTCAGTTTTACTCTCCTGTAAAACCTTTTCAGATCTTCCTGAATTTGTACTTTACAATGTTTTGGGGTTGGAACAAATGTAAGGCCCTTGTTTAAAACCCTCTCCTGTACCTCTGTGGGGTTAAAGAGTTGGGAAATATTAATAACAGTTTTTCCCAGGTGTAATCTACCCTTCTCTTGGGTTAATGTCCTTTTTAGTTTAAAGACTTCATCCACTGGTTTATTATGTTATGGGCAGTGCTATCTGTCCAATGGATGTGGTCAGCCCCCACTTTAAAGGATCTAGCATTAATTGCTGGTATGTAATTCTGTTTTTTTATATGCTGGTTAATTCCTCTGATTGTATCCCTCTCCGTTTCTGGAAGTAAGTTACTGAAGTTAATTTCCGGCACCCAGATCTGAGCATTTGGGAATGTGCTCTTAGCCAATTTAAGTAATGACTGCAGTTGCTTGGTTGCAGTCAGTGGTCTCTGCGTTCGATTATTAATGCCAACTGAGAGCACCACCTTTTTGGTCTCCGGACAGGGTTCCAATTTGTCCAGAATTGCTGTGACATGAATGAATTTAGCTCCTGGAAAGCTATCAATTTGGGTGGTGGGATTTGGGCATCTTTTTATCTTGGAGAGGTTGGAATCTCCTATTATTAAAATGGATTTTCTGGGTTCCAATTTCCAGGTAATGTTTTTTCGGCTGGTGTTGGGGTGCCTCGTCACTCTCTGTGCATCTTCCCCTTCAGAGTCAGGTTCTGCCCCTGTTGGTGTGTTTTCTGTTTCTATGTCTGCTACCCCTGCCTCCCCTATTGTGTTCCCTACCTCGGCTTCAGCTATTTCTGCCTCTCCTACTGTGTTGTCTGTCTGGGCTCTCATTGTTCCTGTCCTCATTTCTGTGTCTATTGGGTTTACCTGTCCGGTCTGGTCGCTCCTTTGTTTCTGTGAAAGGGGTTGTTTTGTGACACTGATCTCGGGCTCTAGAACTGCTGTATTTCTTGGGATGGTTGGTTTGGTACTGTCTTTCTTTTGTCTCTGTGGGAGCGGTTGGTACGTGACCCTGGTTTTGGGGTACAGGAATGTTGTGCATGGATTTGTCCCTGGTGTAGGAGGGGTTCTCCCTTCTGTTTGTTTTGGGTCTGAGGAATCCCTAGTGATTTGGTTTAATATGGTCTGATGTTGGTTCCCCATGTAGTGCTGGGGTCTACGTGGCTCAGGCTCTTGAGAGCCAAGTGTGATGTCCAGGTCCCTAATGATGGCCACATTGGAAATCCTGGTCCTTGGCCTGTGGGGTGGGGTAGGGCTAGTCGCCGCCCTGGATGGCGGGGAAGGGGGGGTCACTGCCCTGGACCGCAAGGAAGGGGGGGTTTCAGTGGTCTGCTGGTGGTGTGATGAAGTCGGGGTAGCTGGCCCACGGGGTGGGGGGGTCTGTCGGTGGCGTGACGAAGTCATGGCAGCTGGCTCAAAGGGTGGGGGTGTGTGTTGGTGGTGTGACGAAGTCGTGGCAACTGGTGCAAGGGGTGGGGGGGTCCATCGGTGGCATGACGAAGTCATGGCAGCTGGCTCCAAGGGTGGGGGGGTGTGTTGGTGGTGTGACGAAGTCGTGGCAACTGGTGCAAGGGGTGGGGGGGTCTGCCGGTGGCGTGCTGAAGTCATGGCAGCTGGCTCAAAGGGTGGGGGGGTGTGTCGGTGGCTTGACGAGGTTGTGGCAGTTGGCTCACGGGGTGGGGGTGTCCGTCGGTGGCGTGACAAAGTCGTGGCAGCTGGCCCACGGGGTAGGGGGGGGTTTTCAGTCCGTCTGCGGCATGAGGGGGCTGTGATCGCAGGCTGGTGGAACAAGGCTGCCCAGGTATTTGGCCTATGGCGTGGGGGCGTCCTAGTCCGTGTGCCGGTCCGCTGTTCTGTCCCCAATTGTGTGCTGGTCCCTTGCTCTGTCAACCGTGATGCTAATCCCACCACATGTCTCTTTGCCTCATCAATTGATTGAATTTTGAATTTATGTCTAAGACTCTTTTTAATCCAATTAGTGGCTTTCGCCATCATTTCTTCCAGGCGCTCTGTCACTGCAGCCTGAGCAAATTCATTTTCTAATTCTTCCAGGTTTGTTGTATAGTGCTCAATTAGAATCTGTCTGGTCTGTTTTGCCCAATTTTCTGAATTCAAAGCCAATTTGGTTAGGGTTTCCTGTGACGGTTTTGCCGGTTTTATAAAGCAGGTTAGTTTATCAGCTTGTTTTAAGATGCCCTTAGGGGGCTGATTCTGGCCCTTTAAGAATATTAGATGGTGGATTGTCTGGAAAATTCTATAAAGTATTCTCACTGTTGTAGCAAATTCATCCCTGGCTACGGGGAGACACCTATGTGTACCAGGGTCCGACCTCATATGCGTACGGTTGTCAGACAACCTGCATGTGTTCCGCATAGTGTTAGCCATTCCCTGGGTGTAGAAAGGTGCAAAAGGTTTTAAAAGATGTTACTAGCTTCTATTTGGTAATAGAGGTCCCCGCTAGTAACTGTAATCTCACCCCACGGTGGCTCCCTGGCTCAGATGGTCTCCTGCCTGGGACTGCGTCCTCCAAACACTCCCCAGCTCAGCCGGCTGTCCCGCCTGGAAAGGCTCTTTTTCCACCGGTCTCACCTCCCCTCCGGTGGCTCTCTGGCTTCGATGGTTCTCTGCCTGCAACAGTACTATCCAAAAACTCTTTCGTTCAGTAAGTTCTCCGGCCTGGAATCTTTTTTTCTCCGACGTTTCGCTTATCCTTAAGCTTCATCAGGGAGAAAGGATTTTAACTTTGTTTACAGTTGCTTATAAGTCCGGAGCCTTGGACTGGCCCCTCCCCTGTGTGCTACTGTTGGCTGAAGTTTTGTTCCCGCCCACAAGCAGGCTAGCCTTGACCTGGGATTGGTTAGAATTTCTGTCCTGTATGTAATGAGTCCTGTCTCATGCAGGGCTGGCCCCGCCCCCTTCGCTCCACGTGTTCGTTATTTTTAAATTATATTTTTTTAACCTAATGTTTTAATGTTCCTTTAGTTTATCTTAGATGTTTGGGGTTATTTTTTTTGAGGTAATGTTTTTTAAAAATATTGCTTTTTAACCTTTGAATCTGTTTTAATGCTCCAGGTCATTCTGGCGCCAAGGAGTCTGACTGTCTGCTGACCCCGGGGCTTGATTACCTGTCCGCCTCACCTCATTTTTTAAATAAAAACATGAAGCTACTTCTCCAAACCCCCACCTCCGGCTATGCCTTTTAATTATGAGGGTATTTTAAACAATTAATTAAACTTCCCACCGATTTCCTCCTTTTTAAACCCGATCGCTCGTTAAACGAAACTCAATCTCCCAGAATGCCTCACGCGTCGCTCGCTTTTCAGCGGCCGCGCAGAAAAAAACCGATTTCCAAGGTCCGATTCCCCAAAAAAACTCCCGAATCCGCCGCCACCCACCCCCCCGGGGGGAGAGGAGGGGGAAAGAAAGGTCCCCCAGCCCCAAAAAAGCAAAGTAAACCCTTTTATTTAAGAGCGTTGCCCTCGTGTTTGACCCGAGAGAACTCCATATCCCAGAATGCCTCACGCGGCGCTCGCTTTTCAGCGGCCGCGTGGAACAAAATTTTGATTTCCAAGGTCCGATTCCCCATAAAAACTCCCGTAACCGCTGCCACCCGCCCCCCGGGGGGAGAGGAGGGGGAAAGAAAGGTCCCCCAGCCCCAGAGAGACCAAGTAAACCCTTTTATTTACGGGTCTTGCCCTCGTGTTTGACCCGAGAGAACTCCATATCCCAGAATGCCTCACGCGGCGCTCGCTTTTCAGTCGCTGAGAAAAAAAACCCGATTTCAAAGATAAAAATCACCCGGTGAACGCTCAAAATCTAAAGACTAGATAAAGTTATCGGATTCTCACCCGTGTCCCCAACTCCTCCAGATTCCCGGGGAAAGGGTTTCTTTTAAAAAAACCGAGGTCGATATCCAGCAGCTCCCTGCTGTCGCGTTCCCCGCAGCACCAGGCATCTCTTAAAGGGGCCGTCCCCGCAGCACCAGGCATCTCTTAAAGGGGCCGTCCCCGCATCAATGTCCAGAGACCGTGTCTATGGGAACTACAACTTTTTTAAAAAATATGTAATCTTTTGTGCCCTTATTGCTGTCCCAAACCTCGTCGGGGGGGGGGGGGGTTTGGGAAGATGAGTTCCATGTCTGTCAGACCCACATTTCCAGCCATGCTTTATTTTAAGTGCACCTTTTAAATATTTTAGATTTTAAAATTTAAAAAAACTCCTTGGTGCTCCCTATTTTTATAAGTTGCTTGCTGCTTTTTTTGTGGGGGGGCAAAAGGGGAACAAAAAGTTATTTAACCATCTACCTCACTGATCAAGTTTAGATTTAAGGTATTTGCAAGATATATTCTCTGGGTTTTCTTTTCTTGGCATTTATATCTTTTTTTGTCTGTGGTAATGTAAAGCGTGTCACTCCTGAATGTTAGGTTGTATGGTGTGGGCAGGAGGGTAGTTACACCCTCTTGTGTTCGTTTTCTCACTCAACACTTGAGCTTCTTGTCACTTATACCTGCCACTTTTGGTTGGCCCACGCTTTACCTTACCACCTGGCTTCTTTTTCTTGCCGATCGCTTCTTAGTAATTTCTTGATCCGTAATCCTTTGATCCCCCTCTGGGGTTATAATCAGTTCCTGGGTTTTGCCAATTTATGGCCTCTCTGTCGTATTTAGTTATTATTATTGGTGTTGGAACTCTACCCTTTATTTTACGTAGTGTTAGGGTTATGTTGTATTGAGGTTGGGGGGTTCAGGTTAGGGTTAGGGTTGCTGCACTGGGGTTAGTGTTGGGGTTAGGTGAGGGTCAGGGTCGCAGTTAGGTTCAGGGCTATATTGGGGTTAGGTTGGGGTGCATCAGGGTTAGGGTTAGGTGTTTAGGGGTGGGGTGGGGTTAGGGTTATGTTTTAGGGGTAGGGTTGGGTGCATCAGGGTTAGGGTTAGGTGTTTAGGGGTAGGGTAGGGTGCATCAGGGTTAGGGTTAGGTGTTTAGGGGTAGGGTAGGGTGCATCAGGGTTAGGGTCCAGGGTCAGAGTTGTGATTTGATTCAGGGCTGGGGGGTTGGAGTTATGGGTTAGGGTTGCATTAGGGGTAGGGTTAAGTGAGGGTCAGGGTTTAGGAGTAGGGTGGGGTGTGTTAGGCTTAGATTTTAGGGGTGGGGTGGGAGATTAGGTTTGCTGTATTAGAGTTACGGTTAGGCTTTAGGGGTAGAGTGGGGTGCATTTGGAGAGTTGTGATTAGATTCAGGGCTGGGGGGTTGGAGTTATGGGTTAGGGTTGCATTAGGGTTAGGGTTAGGGTTAGGGTTAGGGTTAGGGTTAGGGTTAGGGTTAGGTTTTAAAATGGTGGGCAGAGGGGGGAAACGCCCTCCCTATGTTGTCTGCCTCTTGGTTCTGGCCCGCACCTCAGACTGTTGCTGTTGTCCAAATGAATGCACCTTGTGCTTTAGCTTTAGGCACCATCCAGAGTTCCTGCTTGGCTACTACTGAATGTGTCCTGTCCTCCAGCCTTAAGTACCATCCATCGTTCCTTCTTGGAACACTCCGACCGGTTTCGCCATCTTGCGGCTCATCAGGGAGCTACAAACAAACAGACCAAGTCCTTAGTGCGTCACTTGCAAAGGTTAGGTTTTAAAATGGTGGGCAGAGGGGGGAAACGCCCTCCCTATGTTGTCTGCCTCTTGGTTCTGGCCCGCACCTCAGACTGTTGCTGTTGTCCAAATGAATGCACCTTGTGCTTTAGCTTTAGGCACCATCCAGAGTTCCTGCTTGGCTACTACTGAATGTGTCCTGTCCTCCAGCCTTAAGTACCATCCATCGTTCCTTCTTGGAACACTCCGACCGGTTTCGCCATCTTGCGGCTCATCAGGGAGCTACAAACAAACAGACCAAGTCCTTAGTGCGTCACTTGCAAAGGTTAGGTTTTAAAATGGTGGGCAGAGGGGGGAAACGCCCTCCCTATGTTGTCTGCCTCTTGGTTCTGGCCCGCACCTCAGACTGTTGCTGTTGTCCAAATGAATGCACCTTGTGCTTTAGCTTTAGGCACCATCCAGAGTTCCTGCTTGGCTACTACTGAATGTGTCCTGTCCTCCAGCCTTAAGTACCATCCATCGTTCCTTCTTGGAACACTCCGACCGGTTTCGCCATCTTGCGGCTCATCAGGGAGCTACAAACAAACAGACCAAGTCCTTAGTGCGTCACTTGCAAAGGTTAGGTTTTAAAATGGTGGGCAGAGGGGGGAAAACGCCCTCCCTATGTTGTCTGCCTCTTGGTTCTGGCCCGCACCTCAGACTGTTGCTGTTGTCCAAATGAATGCACCTTGTGCTTTAGCTTTAGGCACCATCCAGAGTTCCTGCTTGGCTACTACTGAATGTGTCCTGTCCTCCAGCCTTAAGTACCATCCATCGTTCCTTCTTGGAACACTCCGACCGGTTTCGCCATCTTGCGGCTCATCAGGGAGCTACAAACAAACAGACCAAGTCCTTAGTGCGTCACTTGCAAAGGTTAGGTTTTAAAATGGTGGGCAGAGGGGGGAAACGCCCTCCCTATGTTGTCTGCCTCTTGGTTCTGGCCCGCACCTCAGACTGTTGCTGTTGTCCAAATGAATGCACCTTGTGCTTTAGCTTTAGGCACCATCCAGAGTTCCTGCTTGGCTACTACTGAATGTGTCCTGTCCTCCAGCCTTAAGTACCATCCATCGTTCCTTCTTGGAACACTCCGACCGGTTTCGCCATCTTGCGGCTCATCAGGGAGCTACAAACAAACAGACCAAGTCCTTAGTGCGTCACTTGCAAAGGTTAGGTTTTAAAATGGTGGGCAGAGGGGGGAAACGCCCTCCCTATGTTGTCTGCCTCTTGGTTCTGGCCCGCACCTCAGACTGTTGCTGTTGTCCAAATGAATGCACCTTGTGCTTTAGCTTTAGGCACCATCCAGAGTTCCTGCTTGGCTACTACTGAATGTGTCCTGTCCTCCAGCCTTAAGTACCATCCATCGTTCCTTCTTGGAACACTCCGACCGGTTTCGCCATCTTGCGGCTCATCAGGGAGCTACAAACAAACAGACCAAGTCCTTAGTGCGTCACTTGCAAAGGTTAGGTTTTAAAATGGTGGGCAGAGGGGGGAAACGCCCTCCCTATGTTGTCTGCCTCTTGGTTCTGGCCCGCACCTCAGACTGTTGCTGTTGTCCAAATGAATGCACCTTGTGCTTTAGCTTTAGGCACCATCCAGAGTTCCTGCTTGGCTACTACTGAATGTGTCCTGTCCTCCAGCCTTAAGTACCATCCATCGTTCCTTCTTGGAACACTCCGACCGGTTTCGCCATCTTGCGGCTCATCAGGGAGCTACAAACAAACAGACCAAGTCCTTAGTGCGTCACTTGCAAAGGTTAGGTTTTAAAATGGTGGGCAGAGGGGGGAAACGCCCTCCCTATGTTGTCTGCCTCTTGGTTCTGGCCCGCACCTCAGACTGTTGCTGTTGTCCAAATGAATGCACCTTGTGCTTTAGCTTTAGGCACCATCCAGAGTTCCTGCTTGGCTACTACTGAATGTGTCCTGTCCTCCAGCCTTAAGTACCATCCATCGTTCCTTCTTGGAACACTCCGACCGGTTTCGCCATCTTGCGGCTCATCAGGGAGCTACAAACAAACAGACCAAGTCCTTAGTGCGTCACTTGCAAAGGTTAGGTTTTAAAATGGTGGGCAGAGGGGGGAAACGCCCTCCCTATGTTGTCTGCCTCTTGGTTCTGGCCCGCACCTCAGACTGTTGCTGTTGTCCAAATGAATGCACCTTGTGCTTTAGCTTTAGGCACCATCCAGAGTTCCTGCTTGGCTACTACTGAATGTGTCCTGTCCTCCAGCCTTAAGTACCATCCATCGTTCCTTCTTGGAACACTCCGACCGGTTTCGCCATCTTGCGGCTCATCAGGGAGCTACAAACAAACAGACCAAGTCCTTAGTGCGTCACTTGCAAAGGTTAGGTTTTAAAATGGTGGGCAGAGGGGGGAAACGCCCTCCCTATGTTGTCTGCCTCTTGGTTCTGGCCCGCACCTCAGACTGTTGCTGTTGTCCAAATGAATGCACCTTGTGCTTTAGCTTTAGGCACCATCCAGAGTTCCTGCTTGGCTACTACTGAATGTGTCCTGTCCTCCAGCCTTAAGTACCATCCATCGTTCCTTCTTGGAACACTCCGACCGGTTTCGCCATCTTGCGGCTCATCAGGGAGCTACAAACAAACAGACCAAGTCCTTAGTGCGTCACTTGCAAAGGTTAGGTTTTAAAATGGTGGGCAGAGGGGGGAAACGCCCTCCCTATGTTGTCTGCCTCTTGGTTCTGGCCCGCACCTCAGACTGTTGCTGTTGTCCAAATGAATGCACCTTGTGCTTTAGCTTTAGGCACCATCCAGAGTTCCTGCTTGGCTACTACTGAATGTGTCCTGTCCTCCAGCCTTAAGTACCATCCATCGTTCCTTCTTGGAACACTCCGACCGGTTTCGCCATCTTGCGGCTCATCAGGGAGCTACAAACAAACAGACCAAGTCCTTAGTGCGTCACTTGCAAAGGTTAGGTTTTAAAATGGTGGGCAGAGGGGGGAAACGCCCTCCCTATGTTGTCTGCCTCTTGGTTCTGGCCCGCACCTCAGACTGTTGCTGTTGTCCAAATGAATGCAGCCCCCCCTGGACACAGAGAGAGGAACAGCTCCCCCTCGACACAGACAGAGGAACAGCGCCCCCACTGGACACAGACAGAGGAACAGCGCCCCCTGGACACAGACAGAGGAACAGCGCCCCCTGGACACAGACAGAGGAACAGCACCTCCTGGACACAGACAGAGGAACAGCGCTGGGTTAGGGTTAGGGTTAGGGTTAGGGTTAGGGTTAGGGTTAGGGTTAGGGTTAGGGTTAGGGTTAGGGTTAGGGTTAGGGTTAGGGTTAGGGTTAGGGTTAGGGTTAGGGTTAGGGTTAGGGTTAGGGTTAGGGTGAGGGTTAGGGTGAGGGTTAGGGTGAGGGTTAGGGTTAGGGTTAGGGTTAGGGTTAGGGTTAGGGTTAGGGTTAGGGTTAGGGTTAGGGTTAGGGTTAGGGTTAGGGTTAGGGTTAGGGTTAGGGTTAGGGTTAGGGTTAGGGTTAGGGTTAGGGTTAGGGTTAGGGTTAGGGTTAGGGTTAGGGTTAGGGTTAGGGTTAGGGTTAGGGTTACGCTGCATTAGGGTTAGGGTTAGGGTTAGGGTTAGGGTTAGGGTTAGGGTTAGGGTTAGGGTTAGGGTTAGGGTTAGGGTTAGGGTTAGGGTTAGGGTTAGGGTTAGGGTTAGGGTTAGGGTTAGGGTTAGGGTTAGGGTTAGGGTTAGGGTTAGGGTTAGGGTTAGGGTTAGGGTTAGGGTTAGGGTTAGGGTTAGGGTTAGGGTTAGGGTTAGGGTTAGGGTTAGGGTTAGGGTTAGGGTTAGGGTTAGGGTTAGGGTTAGGGTTAGGGTTAGGGTTAGGGTTAGGGTTAGGGTTAGGGTTAGGGTTAGGGTTAGGGTTAGGGTTAGGGTTAGGGTTAGGGTTAGGGTTAGGGTTAGGGTTAGGGTTAGGGTTAGGGTTAGGGTTAGGGTTAGGGTTAGGGTTAGGGTTAGGGTTAGGGTTAGGGTTAGGGTTAGGGTTAGGGTTAGGGTTAGGGTTAGGGTTAGGGTTAGGGTTAGGGTTAGGGTTAGGGTTAGGGTTAGGGTTAGGGTTAGGGTTAGGGTTAGGGTTAGGGTTAGGGTTAGGGTTAGGGTTAGGGTTAGGGTTAGGGTTAGGGTTAGGGTTAGGGTTAGGGTTAGGGTTAGGGTTAGGGTTAGGGTTAGGGTTAGGGTTAGGGTTAGGGTTAGGGTTAGGGTTACGCTGCATTAGGGTTAGGGTTAGGGTTAGGGTTAGGGTTAGGGTTAGGGTTAGGGTTAGGGTTAGGGTTAGGGTTAGGGTTAGGGTTAGGGTTAGGGTTAGGGTTAGGGTTAGGGTTAGGGTTAGGGTTAGGGTTAGGGTTAGGGTTAGGGTTAGGGTTAGGGTTAGGGTTAGGGTTAGGGTTAGGGTTAGGGTTAGGGTTAGGGTTAGGGTTAGGGTTAGGGTTAGGGTTAGGGTTAGGGTTAGGGTTAGGGTTAGGGTTAGGGTTAGGGTTAGGGTTAGGGTTAGGGTTAGGGTTAGGGTTAGGGTTAGGGTTAGGGTTAGGGTTAGGGTTAGGGTTAGGGTTAGGGTTAGGGTTAGGGTTAGGGTTAGGGTTAGGGTTAGGGTTAGGGTTAGGGTTAGGGTTAGGGTTAGGGTTAGGGTTAGGGTTAGGGTTAGGGTTAGGGTTAGGGTTAGGGTTAGGGTTAGGGTTAGGGTTAGGGTTAGGGTTAGGGTTAGGGTTAGGGTTAGGGTTAGGGTTAGGGTTAGGGTTAGGGTTAGGGTTAGGGTTAGGGTTAGGGTTACGCTGCATTAGGGTTACGCTGCATTAGGGTTAGGGTTAGGGTTAGGGTTAGGGTTAGGGTTAGGGTTAGGGTTAGGGTTAGGGTTAGGGTTAGGGTTAGGGTTAGGGTTAGGGTTAGGGTTAGGGTTAGGGTTAGGGTTAGGGTTACGCTGCATTAGGGTTAGGGTTAGGGTTAGGGTTAGGGTTAGGGTTAGGGTTAGGGTTAGGGTTAGGGTTAGGGTTAGGGTTAGGGTTAGGGTTAGGGTTAGGGTTAGGGTTAGGGTTAGGGTTAGGGTTAGGGTTAGGGTTAGGGTTAGGGTTAGGGTTAGGGTTAGGGTTAGGGTTAGGGTTAGGGTTAGGGTTAGGGTTAGGGTTAGGGTTAGGGTTAGGGTTAGGGTTAGGGTTAGGGTTAGGGTTAGGGTTAGGGTTAGGGTTAGGGTTAGGGTTAGGGTTAGGGTTAGGGTTAGGGTTAGGGTTAGGGTTAGGGTTAGGGTTAGGGTTAGGGTTAGGGTTAGGGTTAGGGTTAGGGTTAGGGTTAGGGTTAGGGTTAGGGTTAGGGTTAGGGTTAGGGTTAGGGTTAGGGTTAGGGTTAGGGTTAGGGTTAGGGTTAGGGTTAGGGTTAGGGTTAGGGTTAGGGTTAGGGTTAGGGTTAGGGTTAGGGTTAGGGTTAGGGTTAGGGTTAGGGTTAGGGTTAGGGTTAGGGTTAGGGTTAGGTTTTAAAATGGTGGGCAGAGGGGGGAAACGCCCTCCCTATGTTGTCTGCCTCTTGGTTCTGGCCCGCACCTCAGACTGTTGCTGTTGTCCAAATGAATGCACCTTGTGCTTTAGCTTTAGGCACCATCCAGAGTTCCTGCTTGGCTACTACTGAATGTGTCCCGTCCTCCAGCCTTAAGTACCATCCATCGTTCCTTCTTGGAACACTCCGACCGGTTTCGCCATCTTGCGGCTCATCAGGGAGCTACAAACAAACAGACCAAGTCCTTAGTGCGTCACTTGCAAAAGTTAGGTTTTAAAATGGTGGGCAGAGGGGGGAAACGCCCTCCCTATGTTGTCTGCCTCTTGGTTCTGGCCCGCACCTCAGACTGTTGCTGTTGTCCAAATGAATGCACCTTGTGCTTTAGCTTTAGGCACCATCCAGAGTTCCTGCTTGGCTACTACTGAATGTGTCCCGTCCTCCAGCCTTAAGTACCATCCATCGTTCCTTCTTGGAACACTCCGACCGGTTTCGCCATCTTGCGGCTCATCAGGGAGCTACAAACAAACAGACCAAGTCCTTAGTGCGTCACTTGCAAAAGTTAGGTTTTAAAATGGTGGGCAGAGGGGGGAAACGCCCTCCCTATGTTGTCTGCCTCTTGGTTCTGGCCCGCACCTCAGACTGTTGCTGTTGTCCAAATGAATGCACCTTGTGCTTTAGCTTTAGGCACCATCCAGAGTTCCTGCTTGGCTACTACTGAATGTGTCCCGTCCTCCAGCCTTAAGTACCATCCATCGTTCCTTCTTGGAACACTCCGACCGGTTTCGCCATCTTGCGGCTCATCAGGGAGCTACAAACAAACAGACCAAGTCCTTAGTGCGTCACTTGCAAAAGTTAGGTTTTAAAATGGTGGGCAGAGGGGGGAAACGCCCTCCCTATGTTGTCTGCCTCTTGGTTCTGGCCCGCACCTCAGACTGTTGCTGTTGTCCAAATGAATGCACCTTGTGCTTTAGCTTTAGGCACCATCCAGAGTTCCTGCTTGGCTACTACTGAATGTGTCCCGTCCTCCAGCCTTAAGTACCATCCATCGTTCCTTCTTGGAACACTCCGACCGGTTTCGCCATCTTGCGGCTCATCAGGGAGCTACAAACAAACAGACCAAGTCCTTAGTGCGTCACTTGCAAAAGTTAGGTTTTAAAATGGTGGGCAGAGGGGGGAAACGCCCTCCCTATGTTGTCTGCCTCTTGGTTCTGGCCCGCACCTCAGACTGTTGCTGTTGTCCAAATGAATGCACCTTGTGCTTTAGCTTTAGGCACCATCCAGAGTTCCTGCTTGGCTACTACTGAATGTGTCCCGTCCTCCAGCCTTAAGTACCATCCATCGTTCCTTCTTGGAACACTCCGACCGGTTTCGCCATCTTGCGGCTCATCAGGGAGCTACAAACAAACAGACCAAGTCCTTAGTGCGTCACTTGCAAAAGTTAGGTTTTAAAATGGTGGGCAGAGGGGGGAAACGCCCTCCCTATGTTGTCTGCCTCTTGGTTCTGGCCCGCACCTCAGACTGTTGCTGTTGTCCAAATGAATGCACCTTGTGCTTTAGCTTTAGGCACCATCCAGAGTTCCTGCTTGGCTACTACTGAATGTGTCCCGTCCTCCAGCCTTAAGTACCATCCATCGTTCCTTCTTGGAACACTCCGACCGGTTTCGCCATCTTGCGGCTCATCAGGGAGCTACAAACAAACAGACCAAGTCCTTAGTGCGTCACTTGCAAAAGTTAGGTTTTAAAATGGTGGGCAGAGGGGGGAAACGCCCTCCCTATGTTGTCTGCCTCTTGGTTCTGGCCCGCACCTCAGACTGTTGCTGTTGTCCAAATGAATGCACCTTGTGCTTTAGCTTTAGGCACCATCCAGAGTTCCTGCTTGGCTACTACTGAATGTGTCCTGTCCTCCAGCCTTAAGTACCATCCATCGTTCCTTCTTGGAACACTCCGACCGGTTTCGCCATCTTGCGGCTCATCAGGGAGCTACAAACAAACAGACCAAGTCCTTAGTGCGTCACTTGCAAAGGTTAGGTTTTAAAATGGTGGGCAGAGGGGGAAACGCCCTCCCTATGTTGTCTGCCTCTTGGTTCTGGCCCGCACCTCAGACTGTTGCTGTTGTCCAAATGAATGCACCTTGTGCTTTAGCTTTAGGCACCATCCAGAGTTCCTGCTTGGCTACTACTGAATGTGTCCTGTCCTCCAGCCTTAAGTACCATCCATCGTTCCTTCTTGGAACACTCCGACCGGTTTCGCCATCTTGCGGCTCATCAGGGAGCTACAAACAAACAGACCAAGTCCTTAGTGCGTCACTTGCAAAGGTTAGGTTTTAAAATGGTGGGCAGAGGGGGGAAACGCCCTCCCTATGTTGTCTGCCTCTTGGTTCTGGCCCGCACCTCAGACTGTTGCTGTTGTCCAAATGAATGCACCTTGTGCTTTAGCTTTAGGCACCATCCAGAGTTCCTGCTTGGCTACTACTGAATGTGTCCTGTCCTCCAGCCTTAAGTACCATCCATCGTTCCTTCTTGGAACACTCCGACCGGTTTCGCCATCTTGCGGCTCATCAGGGAGCTACAAACAAACAGACCAAGTCCTTAGTGCGTCACTTGCAAAGGTTAGGTTTTAAAATGGTGGGCAGAGGGGGGAAACGCCCTCCCTATGTTGTCTGCCTCTTGGTTCTGGCCCGCACCTCAGACTGTTGCTGTTGTCCAAATGAATGCACCTTGTGCTTTAGCTTTAGGCACCATCCAGAGTTCCTGCTTGGCTACTACTGAATGTGTCCTGTCCTCCAGCCTTAAGTACCATCCATCGTTCCTTCTTGGAACACTCCGACCGGTTTCGCCATCTTGCGGCTCATCAGGGAGCTACAAACAAACAGACCAAGTCCTTAGTGCGTCACTTGCAAAGGTTAGGTTTTAAAATGGTGGGCAGAGGGGGGAAACGCCCTCCCTATGTTGTCTGCCTCTTGGTTCTGGCCCGCACCTCAGACTGTTGCTGTTGTCCAAATGAATGCACCTTGTGCTTTAGCTTTAGGCACCATCCAGAGTTCCTGCTTGGCTACTACTGAATGTGTCCTGTCCTCCAGCCTTAAGTACCATCCATCGTTCCTTCTTGGAACACTCCGACCGGTTTCGCCATCTTGCGGCTCATCAGGGAGCTACAAACAAACAGACCAAGTCCTTAGTGCGTCACTTGCAAAGGTTAGGTTTTAAAATGGTGGGCAGAGGGGGGAAACGCCCTCCCTATGTTGTCTGCCTCTTGGTTCTGGCCCGCACCTCAGACTGTTGCTGTTGTCCAAATGAATGCACCTTGTGCTTTAGCTTTAGGCACCATCCAGAGTTCCTGCTTGGCTACTACTGAATGTGTCCTGTCCTCCAGCCTTAAGTACCATCCATCGTTCCTTCTTGGAACACTCCGACCGGTTTCGCCATCTTGCGGCTCATCAGGGAGCTACAAACAAACAGACCAAGTCCTTAGTGCGTCACTTGCAAAGGTTAGGTTTTAAATGGTGGGCAGAGGGGGGAAACGCCCTCCCTATGTTGTCTGCCTCTTGGTTCTGGCCCGCACCTCAGACTGTTGCTGTTGTCCAAATGAATGCACCTTGTGCTTTAGCTTTAGGCACCATCCAGAGTTCCTGCTTGGCTACTACTGAATGTGTCCTGTCCTCCAGCCTTAAGTACCATCCATCGTTCCTTCTTGGAACACTCCGACCGGTTTCGCCATCTTGCGGCTCATCAGGGAGCTACAAACAAACAGACCAAGTCCTTAGTGCGTCACTTGCAAAGGTTAGGTTTTAAAATGGTGGGCAGAGGGGGGAAACGCCCTCCCTATGTTGTCTGCCTCTTGGTTCTGGCCCGCACCTCAGACTGTTGCTGTTGTCCAAATGAATGCACCTTGTGCTTTAGCTTTAGGCACCATCCAGAGTTCCTGCTTGGCTACTACTGAATGTGTCCTGTCCTCCAGCCTTAAGTACCATCCATCGTTCCTTCTTGGAACACTCCGACCGGTTTCGCCATCTTGCGGCTCATCAGGGAGCTACAAACAAACAGACCAAGTCCTTAGTGCGTCACTTGCAAAGGTTAGGTTTTAAAATGGTGGGCAGAGGGGGAAACGCCCTCCCTATGTTGTCTGCCTCTTGGTTCTGGCCCGCACCTCAGACTGTTGCTGTTGTCCAAATGAATGCACCTTGTGCTTTAGCTTTAGGCACCATCCAGAGTTCCTGCTTGGCTACTACTGAATGTGTCCTGTCCTCCAGCCTTAAGTACCATCCATCGTTCCTTCTTGGAACACTCCGACCGGTTTCGCCATCTTGCGGCTCATCAGGGAGCTACAAACAAACAGACCAAGTCCTTAGTGCGTCACTTGAGTCCTTAGTGCGTCACTTGCAAAGGTTAGGTTTTAAAATGGTGGGCAGAGGGGGGAAACGCCCTCCCTATGTTGTCTGCCTCTTGGTTCTGGCCCGCACCTCAGACTGTTGCTGTTGTCCAAATGAATGCACCTTGTGCTTTAGCTTTAGGCACCATCCAGAGTTCCTGCTTGGCTACTACTGAATGTGTCCTGTCCTCCAGCCTTAAGTACCATCCATCGTTCCTTCTTGGAACACTCCGACCGGTTTCGCCATCTTGCGGCTCATCAGGGAGCTACAAACAAACAGACCAAGTCCTTAGTGCGTCACTTGCAAAGGTTAGGTTTTAAAATGGTGGGCAGAGGGGGGAAACGCCCTCCCTATGTTGTCTGCCTCTTGGTTCTGGCCCGCACCTCAGACTGTTGCTGTTGTCCAAATGAATGCACCTTGTGCTTTAGCTTTAGGCACCATCCAGAGTTCCTGCTTGGCTACTACTGAATGTGTCCTGTCCTCCAGCCTTAAGTACCATCCATCGTTCCTTCTTGGAACACTCCGACCGGTTTCGCCATCTTGCGGCTCATCAGGGAGCTACAAACAAACAGACCAAGTCCTTAGTGCGTCACTTGCAAAGGTTAGGTTTTAAAATGGTGGGCAGAGGGGGGAAACGCCCTCCCTATGTTGTCTGCCTCTTGGTTCTGGCCCGCACCTCAGACTGTTGCTGTTGTCCAAATGAATGCACCTTGTGCTTTAGCTTTAGGCACCATCCAGAGTTCCTGCTTGGCTACTACTGAATGTGTCCTGTCCTCCAGCCTTAAGTACCATCCATCGTTCCTTCTTGGAACACTCCGACCGGTTTCGCCATCTTGCGGCTCATCAGGGAGCTACAAACAAACAGACCAAGTCCTTAGTGCGTCACTTGCAAAGGTTAGGTTTTAAAATGGTGGGCAGAGGGGGGAAACGCCCTCCTATGTTGTCTGCCTCTTGGTTCTGGCCCGCACCTCAGACTGTTGCTGTTGTCCAAATGAATGCAGCCCCCCCTGGACACAGAGAGAGGAACAGCTCCCCCTCGACACAGACAGAGGAACAGCGCCCCCACTGGACACAGACAGAGGAACAGCGCCCCCTGGACACAGACAGAGGAACAGCGCCCCCTGGACACAGACAGAGGAACAGCACCTCCTGGACACAGACAGAGGAACAGCGCTGGGTTAGGGTTAGGGTTAGGGTTAGGGTTAGGGTTAGGGTTAGGGTTAGGGTTAGGGTTAGGGTTAGGGTTAGGGTTAGGGTTAGGGTTAGGGTTAGGGTTAGGGTTAGGGTTAGGGTTAGGGTTAGGGTTAGGGTGAGGGTTAGGGTGAGGGTTAGGGTGAGGGTTAGGGTTAGGGTTAGGGTTAGGGTTAGGGTTAGGGTTAGGGTTAGGGTTAGGGTTAGGGTTAGGGTTAGGGTTAGGGTTAGGGTTAGGGTTAGGGTTAGGGTTAGGGTTAGGGTTAGGGTTAGGGTTAGGGTTAGGGTTAGA